>NC_090308.1:58134772-58450681 GCF_039906515.1 Pseudorca crassidens
GTCTATACCTACTCTGCTCCAGGGCAGTGCCATGGGAAGCACTTTGCATCTCATGCTCCATTTCCGGGAGGAGGGAGTAGACAGAACTGGACTGAAACAGGCTCTTCTACTGTACAGAATGTATGGAGTTTATGATACCTTGTGGCATCTCAGGGGTTTATTGGTTAACCGTTTCATACCCATTTTAAGAGTAGGTGATGATTATGCCAAACACGGACTGTCTGCATTTTCCTAGTTCAAGTTTATCAAAATAAATTAAATGCCTTTTTTTTTCATTACAGGATGATAATATGGTTTTCCTCTTTTGATTTATTAATACATTTTCTACTATTGAACTATCCTTGCATTTTTGAAATTAACTTTGCTAGGTCATTCTTTTTTAAAAAAAATTTTATTTCTTTTTTATTTATTTATTTTTGGGCTGCATCGGGTCTTCATTGTTGCACATGGGCTTTCTCTAGTTGCGACGAGCGGTGGCTTCTCTTGTTGAGGAGCATGGGCTCTAGGCGCGTGGGCTTCAGCAGTTGTGGCTCACGGGCTCTACAGTGCAGGCTCAGTAGTTGTGGCACACAGGCTTAGTTGCTCGGCAGCATGTGGGATCTTCCCAGACCAGGGCTCGAACCCGTGTCCCCTGCATTGGCAGGTGGACTCTTAACCGCTGAGCCACCAGGGAAGCCCCTAGGTCATTCTTTAACATTTAAAAATATTCAAACTAAATGGGCTCATCTTTTACTTAGGAGTTTTGTGTCAGTTCTTTTAAGGGCAGTTGGTTTGAAGTTTGTATTCTCCTTGTTAGAATGGATGCTAACTTCATGTAAGGGAGAGAAACAGTTTCCTTCTATATCTATGTTCTGGACCAGTTTATATAACATAGAAAAAATTTGTTCCTGGAAAGTTTGAAATAATTCATCTGTAAAACCATCTGCGTCCTGCACATTTTTGAGGAGTAGTTCTGTGACAACTTTATTTTTTACATGAAAATTGATTTATTTAGATTTTCTACCTCGTCAAGGGCCAATTTTGGTAATTTATATTTTCTTAGACTACTGTTCATTTCTTTCTGATTTTATTATTATAGAGATGTGCAAAACATTTTCTTGGAGTTCTTTTAATATCCTTTCTGTTCTCTTTTTCATTTCTGTCTTTGTGTATAGGGTACTTCTGGCAGCATAATTGCTTTTTGTATGATTGTTAGAAGTCAAGTCATTTTTAGATAAATTCTTTAGATAAAGTCCTATAGATACAGTGTTATGAATCGGAGCTCTGGTCCTAATCATGCTATAAAAATACCAATGTTAATCATAAAAGTAAATGCAAGGAAATTAGAAAATATAGTTAATTAGAAGCAAATATTTATAAATTCATAAAACAAATATTTACAATAAAATATATATTGCAGATATCCCCTTTTGAGGATTTTTCTCTGTGGAATTTCTTTAAATGAATTCAGAAAGTTTGGATTGAGATTGTTTTTCTCTGTTTCTTGAAAGATTCCTTGAAGCAAATACAGATGCTCTTCATTGATCAAGGTAAGATCTTCTGCCTTGAGAATTCCACTGTGCAGAGTTTTTGAATGGTAAATTCTGGAAGGCAGGGCTATTTTCATGATAATTCTATATGACTGATCATAGGGTACAAGAGGTAGAGATGAATCTGGACAGAGAGGCAGAGAGCAGTTCACGATGTGTCCTGTATGTTATGTACCATCTACAAAATTTGGGTCTAGATCCTTATAAACAATGGAGAGTCATTGAAGAGTTTTAACCATTTGTGTAGTGTGATCATATTGCATTTTATAAATACAACTCTGTCAATGTGAGGCCTGGATTAGAAGGAAGAAAGCATGAAGGCAGAGAGACCAGTTAAGAAGTCAGGGAAATGACTTAGGAGGCAGAAGGGTAGACTCAAACAATATTTAAAAGGTGAAATGGCAAGTCTTAGAGACCAATTAAATGTGAAGGGTGGGGTAAAGGAAGACATTTACGTTGGTTTCCAGATCACTCATGGCCAGAATGATTGGGTGAATGACGGTATCATTTGTTAAGGTAATTTGGAAAAGGAACAGGTGTTAGTGGGAAGGTGATAAATTGCTTTGCACACATTGAATGTTCAACGAATGTTCTATGGAACATCCAAGAAGAGCTGTGTGTGGGAGCCAGCTGTATATACTAGTCTAAAATTCAGCAGAGAGGTTTGAGCTGGATCATGAATTCTGGCACGATTAGAATACGCTAACCAAAGGCACGAGGTGAGTTTGCCTAGAGAGTGTTTTGCGGAAGAATGAAGAGGGCCAGGACCAAATCCTGGGAAATACCACAGTTTAAAAACCATTATATTTATTTATTTATTTACGTATTTATTTACTTTTGGCTGTGTGGGTCTTCGTTGCTGCACGCAGGCTTTCTCTAGTTGCAGCGAGCGGGGGCTACTCTTTGCTGTGGTGCATGGGCTTCTCATTGCAGTGGCTTCTCTTTGTTGCAGAGCATAGGCTCTAGGCACATGGGCTTCAGTAGTTGCGGCACATGGGCTCAGTAGTTGTGGCTTGGGGGCTCTAGAGCGCAGGCTCAGTAGTTGTGGCGCACGGGCTTAGTTGTTCTGCGGCATGTGGAATCTTCCCGGACCAGGGATCGAACCCGTGTCCCCTGCATTGGCAGGCGGATTCTTAACCACTGCACCATGAGAGAAGTCCCAAAACCATTACATTTAAATAAAGTGTTTTCATCACGCCCTCCCAAAATTCGGTCCTCTCTTCTGATGAATATCTTTTCAAGCACTTAGGCTCAAATCTTCAGGTCATATTCCTTCCTCTCCTGCTGAGTCTATTCTCTTCAAGTGTCTCTTCTCTGACCCTTACTCTCCATTCTCCCTGCCCCTTCCCTAGACCCCTAATGTCACCCACCTGGCACGAGCCCTCCAGCCTCAGATAAGGCTCTCTTATCTGAGATCGTCGGGGCCAATGGCTTTCAATGTCGTTTTTAAGTCTGTTTAAGCAGGGAATTGTAAAAATAATGACACTCAGATACCTTGTGAACATATAAATATACACTCACTCACTCATCTTTTGATATAGCCATAACATTTTCCTGACTGTTGATCCATTTATTGCTATTCTTTTTTTTTTTTTTTTTGCGGTACGCGGGCCTCTCACTGTTTGTGGCCTCTCCCGTTGTGGAGCACAAGCTCCGGACGCGCAGGCTCAGCGGCCATGGCTCACGCGCCCAGCTGCTCCGCGGCATGTGGGATCTTCCCGGACCGGGGCACGAACCCGTGTCCCCTGCATCGGCAGGCGGACTCTCAACCCCTGCACCACCAGGGAAGCCCCTCGTCCCATAATTTTGAGTTAGAAATGGTTGGAGAAGCCGCTCTCTCTGAGGACTACTTGCTCAATGTTTTTATCCCCAACTCCTACTGCCCTTTACTACCGGGTTCCACTGGAGTATGAAGTGGAACTGGGGGCCTGGACTTGCAGTCTCAGCCAACAGCGCCTCAGCCCGGGGGCCTCCAGTGCCTCCCCCCGCCATCTTCCCTGTGCTCTGATTTTGTCAGATGGCTGCCAGCACAGTATCGCTGGATGATTCTTTTTTCCTTCTGCGAACTCCTTAAGCTCTTGCTTAAGGAGCATTAACGTTGACTGTGTCAGTTAATGCCACCCTCAGTTATCTCAGGCCATCAGAAGAAGTGAAATGATAGTGTATGTGCTCCCTAGAAAATCACTCCTGCTTTAGAATTTCTTCACATACCAATCTGTGTTCAATAACAATATTTTCACAACATTGATCAAAAGGGGGCAAAATGATCACAGTATGCTGTGGATAAAAAAAGGGTTGGCGATATTTCGCTACTCTTGGCAGCTCTCTCCTATCACTAGTCCCCAAAAACTCTTCCTGCCTCTTTTTCCCCTGCAAGCTCTTTTTCATGTCCTTGCCTTTGCCTGGAGATCCCCGGAATTTTACCTATCTTCTTTAGCTCAGTTCAACACGCCAACTCCTTTAAGTAGCCATGCTTGGTGGCATCTTATCTAACTTTATGCTCCTTCAGAATTTTGTTTATAATGCTTTTAAATCCTCTTCTTGTGATTAACATATCTGTACATATGGATTATGTCTTTGGCTAGGTAGTGAGGTCTTTGTTAGTGTTTATGTCCTCTGCACTTAGCAGAATACCTTTCACATAAGAGATTCACAACACAAATTTGTTGAGTTAAATTTCTGAGTTAAATTTCTGAATGACAAGGAATGGTGAAATATTATACTAAGGTTATAATAGTATAATAAGGTTTATATGATATGTATTTATTATATATGATTATAAGCTTCAGAAATTTAAATCTGATTAGAGTCTTTGAGTCTGGTGTGTATGTGTACGTGTGTATATAGATATATACGTAAGTATAAAATATATATATATATATTTACATGCAATGTAAATTAGTGTCTCATTTACTTCACATTTCTATATATTATTGTTCCCACTATTTGGGCTTAACTTTGTATTTAATTTCAGAAAAGTCTTCAAGGGACTTACCTGGGAGAACCAAGGAATTTTAGTCATGGCAAGTTATCATACACACCTAGTGTTTAATCTGGATAGTTGGTAGAAGTGTACCCTAATTATTTGGTTCTGATTAAGAATTAATAAACCCTTACAGCAGCTGAATGTGAAAATTTGAACATGAAAAGTGATAAAAAATATGACAAGAAGGAGTAAGAAAAAAATGTTAATTTTTAAAAATATTAATTTATTTATTTTTGGCTGCGTTGGGTCTTCATTCCTGCGCACGGGCTTTCTCTAGTTGCGGTGAGCAGGGGCTACTCTTCGTTGTGGTGAGCGGGCTTCTCACTGCGGTGGCTTCTCTTGTTGCAGAGCACGGGGTCTAGGCGCACGAGCTTCAGTAGTTGTGGCTCGCGGGCTCTACAGCGCAGGCTCAGTAGTCATGGTGCATGGGCTTAGATGCTCTGCGGCATGTGGGATCTTCCCAAAGCAGGGATCGAACTCGTGTTCCCTGCATTGGCAGGTGGATTCTTAACCACTGCATCACCAAAGAAGCCCAATGTTAATGTTTTAACATATCTTTTACTTTAAGTTAAAAAGTGTTATTAGCATATTTCTATTTCAAAATATTTGCTAGACTGAATAGCTTCTACTTTGGAAGTGAGATAAACTACATAAAATAATTGTTTAGAAAAAGTACACATGAATGAATTGTTCCTTACTAACAATATGATATACATCTTCCATTCAAAGATATTAATATCAATCCTTTCTTTATGCAAAACTTTTTCCAGCTACAGCATTTCAATTAACATACCCATCTATTTCCATATGAACAGGATCTGTGCTAATTTTACACTAATTCCTAAGATGAATAATTGAGATATTGGATGCAATGCCTCAAAAAACTGAATCTTGTTTGGTGCTTGAAGTAACAAGTCCTGAGCCATGAGTTAATCAAGAAAACTATAGATAGGTCTTCATTAACATACCAAGAATCAGCCCACCAATAACGAAATCACTGAACATGCACATTTAATGGTGCCAAATTCAATCACATTTAACTCAGCCTGAAAATATCAGTATCTTAATAATTCCTTGTGTTTATGTAGATGAGAAACTTTCCTGTGGAGAGAGCAAAGTTCTTTTGCATATCTTGATTAACCACATTTAAGAGCAAGTGCCACTATCCGCACTTGACAAAATATCAAAAAGGTGAAGTAACTTAGCCAAGGTCACACTGACAGAGAGACATCTAAATCAGCTCTAGACATCTTGGCTGCAATTAACACTCTCCTGAATCCAGAAACAAACAAGACAAAATATATTTCTATACTTGGATGCTTCCAACATATTATAAGGTCTCGAATGGTACTGTCACCCACCTGTGCCTCCCTCCCAGAGCTATATGCAATGAGAGAGGAAGTGTGGAAAGCAAAGGAGGCACCTGCCAGCAGTTTTGAAGCCTTGATTCTGGAAAAGGATGTAAATGGAAACCAGAGACACATCTATGTACCCAACTATTTTGAGCTGTGGCTTGGTCATAAACATTCTATAGTATGGTTCAAGGGTGCTGTAATGTGATTCTTTGTGACCATGGAATCAGGCACAAAGCACCCAGTCGTAATATGGACCCCTTTAAAAATGCTAGAGGTTGAAGCTTGCCATGTATGTGGTACTGGGGAGCCCCAAATGCTGGTCAATAATGGAATAGGGGTAGAGGAAGTCTGAAAGGGAGGTGAAATTGGCAGAGTTGTCCTAGGCTCTTGGTATGTCCCCAGTCCTTCCTCAGATGTAATTTTGCAGCCTGGTTGGTACTTGTGTCTGGATAGAGAAATAGTTAAAAAAAAAAGAGAGAGAAGGAAAGGAAAGAAAAACTCAGATTAGAAGTTAAGGTTGATACTAGATCTGGATTGGAAAATAAAAGGTACATCTATCCTCGTTCCTCTGTCCTGCGGCACTGGAAGTGAAACTCATTTGTCACCCTGGACTAGATGCTGTTTAGAAATCCTTCTAGTTATATCATTTTCGTATCCTGCTTAAGTAAAGAGCTTTTGAAAATTACAGAACAAAAAAATTTTTTCCCAAATGCTCTAGTCTGTTAATTGCTCTCTCTGAATGCATGAAAGTGTGATTGTTTTCTTAAAGGTATAACTTAATGCGGATACAGCACTACAAGGTCATCTCAAGCGGAACAGGTAAAAGAGCAAGATGTCCTCTGTTTAGATACAGCAATATCTAAAAAAAGCTCACAGAGGGCTTCCCTGGTGGCGCAGTGGTTGAGTCCGCCTGCCGATGCAGGGGACACAGGTTTGTGCCCCGGTCCGGGAAGATCCCATATGCCGCGGAGCGGCTGCGCCCGTGTGCCATGGCCGCTGAGACTGCGAGTCCGGAGCCTGGGCTCCGCAACGGGAGAGGCCACAACAGTGAGAGGCCCGCGTACCGCAAAAAAAAAAAAAGCTCACAGAGAATGTCAACTGACTGATTCAACACATTTCCAGAAGATGAAGGTATATTAGAATCCTGAAGAAAACAAGGCAGTGAAAACTTTGCTCATTAATCAGCAATTACTGGTAGCTAGTGAATATCACAGGTTTGATAAAGTGCTAGAGCCCACTAATGGTATGAGAGCATTAAGTCTTTGGTCACAAAGTCACAGCAAGACCTTGTTCAGATTTACTTTGCAGCTGTCTGGGCTTGGAGCTGTTGCTGTGAATAACAAATCTGATATTTTTCTTATGCCCCCGTTTCTGTGCTGCACTTGCACTTGGTGAAAACAAAAGCAGGCCAGAGCAGAATAGCAGCTAGAGATTGGCATTACTGGTTGAGAACTTTGACACATAGAAAGCTAAACTCATCCAGCTCATGTAGTCTTGGCACATGCCAGAATTCGGTCTCCAAAACTCTGCTAATACTGGCTGCTGGCTTCCTCAATTACCTTGAAAGATGGGCCAGCTACAGTCTTCTGAGACTAAAGGGATACCCACTTGGGCTATCGCCTCATAGATTTTTCTCTTGAATTGGCCTTTCCAGTAAAATGAAAATAGAATCTAGATTACCTCCCCCTATTCCCAAGGAAATGTAAAACCATCTAAAGGAGTGGTACACATATTTAACAAGATTCTATCCACTTACTACCTTATTCAAGACTCCAGTTAAAGTTGAAATATTGCTCTGTAATATTGGTGCTTGGTCATGCTAACTAAATCTACATAGGTCAGATACAATATTCGCAAGTGAAATGGCCTAAAGCTTTCTATTCAAAATGTAGTTCAAGGCTTAGTAGCATCCATATAGCCTGGGAATTGTTATAAGTTCAGAACTCAAGCTCCACCCAAAATCAGAATCTGTATTTTAACGTGATTCCCAGGAGACTCAGATTCACATTAAAGTACTGGCGTATATGATTTTTACTATTTTTACAACAAATGGTATTTGTCAGGCATTCCTTGTGAAAGAATGCCTACTTAGATTCCTACTTGCAGTCAGCACAGACAGAACTGGAATAGAATAAACCACCAAACACAATTTGTATGTAAGGTCCAACTCTCTGTCTAAATGAACATAAATTCTTATTAATGGGAGAATACATAGTGATATTGTCCTTACCAAAAACGGCCCCTCCCATCTTCAGAATATGACCTTCACAGAAAGTAGCTCAAAAACCCACTCTTCTGAATTTCAAATACTTGTGTTGTTTCCCTAAAGAGGTACTTTTCAGTGATTGCATTAAGCTTGCTTCCTAGCTGCACTAAAGGCTATGGAAAAATATTAATTATTAGGGAAATAGGACATACAAATATGAAATTAGCTCAAGACCTCTCATCCTATAAAATAGTCCAACATTATATGAATAGCAATCTACTTAGGAAATAGTAAATAAAGTGCTCGGTTCCATAACTGATTGATCCAAGCTGACCATTGTTAAATCTCGTCTGGCCCGTCTCCAAGACGTTTATGTTGTCCTGGCAGCCGCAGGCGTTCTCAGGGGGCAGGAGACCAAGAAGCAAGCGGAAGGGGGAATGCTGCCAGCAGCCCATCCTGGATTCTCACCCTCTTCTTTTAGTGACTTGCTTTGTGAGTCATTTGATTTGGAGGAAAGACCCCCTACTCTAAAGCAATCAGATCTGTCACCATTAAAGGCTGAAATGATAAGCAAGAAAAAAAATAGCAGAAGGATAGTGTATAATAGGAACTTTATCCTCGGTAACGTTTTGAGGAACCCATTAAAGGGGAAAGTCAATTTCTCCTCAAAACTTGGAAAACTTCTACCAATTTATAACCAGAAGAAAGAGAGAGAAAAAAAGAAAGCTACTTTTAAATTTATTTTCTATGTTTCTTTGACATAGAGGAATTTTTCCCAATAAGGCACTGAGGATTCTAACCAAGAAATCCCAAACAGTTATAGTACCACAAAGGATGATACTTACAGATACACTTTTAGGGTGCTTCTTGCCAGATGATCTTTGTCTGCTCACACGCTATCCAGAAGAGATAATGCTGGATGAAGGAAATAGGTCGTCAATGGGTACTGGGTTTGGGGGAAGCTTTAAAATAAAGGTTCACCAATTAGTGTAAAGATTTCATTTTAAATTATGCATAATAAATTATTCTTGGTTCATTTGTATTTACTATATAGGTGATATTATTTTTATAAATAAATTTATTTTATTTATTTATTTTTGGCTGCATTGGGTCTTTGTTGCGGTGTGCGGGCTTCTCATTGTGGTGGCTTCTCTTGTTGCGGAGCACAGGCTCTAGGTGCACAGGCTTCAGTAGTTGTAGTGCGCAGGCTTCAGTAGTTTCGGCTCGCAGGCTCTAGAGTGCAGGCTCAGTAGTTGTGGTGCACGGGCTTAGTTGCTCTGCAGCATGTGGGATATTCCCGGACCAGGGCTTGGACCCGTGTCCCCTGCCTTGGCAGGCAGATTCTTAACCACTGTGCCACCAGGGAAGTCCCTGTGATATTATTTATATTAACTTGATGGGGAAAATAGTTATGGCTCAATAACAAAAAGAGGATACACTTCTTTATGTTCCAATGGATATATGTAACCTAGAAAATCATATTTTCATAATTTTCTTTTAAATAATTGCATAGATTATATTACAGTGGGGACAGGCTATTCACACTTGTGCCAGAGCACAAATAAATGAATGAATACTGAGTGTTTATCTGGATAATCCAGTCCCCTCAAATCTTCCACTGAGGACAAAATAGTTGTAAGGGATTAAAGACTTTCAATTATATGGAACATTACTACTGAAACTCTCAGTCACATATCATTTTTGCTTTACCTGTATGGACAGAGAATCTTTGCTTTTCTTCTGTGAATAGACCATAGGGATCTGCCTAATGCAGACACACAGGAGCTCTTTTAAAAGCATCTCCACTTCAAAAAGGAAAAGTAGGAAGGAGAGGGATTGTAGCCTCAACTGGGTTTAGTGGAGGTCCTGACCACAAGCTTCATTTTCACAGCTGTGTGCTCTAGCCGTCATAGAACCACAGGTGTGAAGTTACTTCAGGAAGAGATCTATTCTGTCCACTGTCTCCAGGTGGTATTTCTCCTATATTATTCTTGACCAGTGAGAATCATTTATCAATGCTAAAATTTTAAGTAAATGATTCAAGCTACAGAAGAAAGAACAGTACAACTCAAAACAGCACGAACAGTCTGAGTTAGATAAGTTATTTTAAAAATATATTTTAAAAATATTAAAAAAATTTCAAGATATCCCTTCGAGGCCTGTGTAGATTGTCTAAAGTTTTATCTGGTTATTTTAAACCATCTTACTGGTTTGTAATTAGTAGTCACTTTTCAAAGACATTAGAAGTTGTAAGTTAGGAGACCTATATTCGAGTCTTGGCTTTGCCAGCAACTTACCATAAGTCTTTGGGTAAATTACATTTTCTGGGCTTTTCTCACCTCTGGTGACAATGGGAAGGATTAGACTAGAATGAACTTGAAGGTTCTGTTCTGACATTTTGTACTGGAAAGACTCAATTTCTGATCTTCAACACCTTGTAATAAATATTAATAATATTCATACACTGCATAGTACTTTATAGCTCACAGATTACTTTCAAATATATGATTTCTTTTAAATCTCTCCAGTGCCTGTGAGTTAGGCACATTTCATAGACCTGAGAACAAGCTCAGAGAAGTTGTAACTTATCCAAGATCACAGAGTTACTTACATAGCAGAGCTAGATAGACAGGTCTTCCTACTCCCAAGTTCAATTTTCTTTCTATTGTATTCAGCTCTTTCAAGGTTATGGTAATATAGAAGCATGATTAGTTTAGTTTTTGTTAAATAATAACATGAAAATGTGGTATCATTAACAAACAAAAAACAAGAACCCCAAAGCCTCTGGATTTAAAGTCAGAGAACTAAGTTTCATGGACAGTTCTGACACTTTGATTTGGGGAAGTCACCTAACCTCTCTGAGCCCCAGTTTCCTCATCTGTAAAAAAAGGGGTTTGGGGCTTCCCTGGTGGCACAGTGGTTGAGGGTCTGCCTGCCAATGCAGGGGACACGGGTTCGTGCCCATGTCCGGGAAGATCCCACGTGCCGCGGAGCGGCTGGGCCCGTGAGCCATGGCCGCTGGGCCTGCGCGTCCGGCGCCTGTGCTCCGCAACGGGAGAGGCCACAACAGTGAGAGGCCCGCGTACCACAAAAAAATAAAAAAATAAATAAGTTAGAAAAAAAAAGGAGGTTTGGACTACATAACTTTTGGGCTTACTTCTGACTTAAAATTCTTATTTTCTTCTTAACGGCTGTGACGATTTCCAGACTAATTTTGTGATAGATTAATATTAAAGTGAAACTCTTTTCTAGACTGTAAGAGGTTTAAAAAAGTACACTGATAGACCACTTTCACTATTATTCATGCTCTTTGGCCACCTGCAAATTAAACACCTTGGACTAATATTACTGACTGAATGCCATTTTCCAACAAACTAGTTAACTTAAGATTTCACAGAGGGGTAAATTATTTTGGCTGAGTTATGTAGGAAATGTATGGAGTTGCATTTTCTGAGAGGTCTTGACAGAAGAACTTATTTGGGAACCAATGGCAGAACACCTAAGGGAGCTCACTATGAAGACATTTTGGGTCCTCTTGGCAGCGTATTGAATGACATCTCTGCCTCTCTGGTGTAGTATCTTATTGCCATGCTTACTCATTGCCCTGAAAGTTTATAACTGGTAGAAATTTCTTTTTAAGATGAAGAAAAGGGACTTCCCTGGTGGCGCAGTGGTTAAGAATCCACCTGCCAATGCAGGGGACACGGGTTTGAGCCCTGGTCTGGGAAGATCCCACATGCCGCGGAGCAACTAAGCCCGTGCGCCACAACTACTGAGCCTGCGCTCTAGAGCCCGCGAGTCACAACTACTGAGCACGTGTGCTACAACTACTGAAGCCCGCGCGCCTAGAGCCTGAGCTCCACAATAAGAGAAGCCACCGCAATGAGAAGCCCGTGCACCACAACAAAAAGTAGCTCCTGCTCGGCACAACTAGAGAAAGCCTGCGCGCAGCAACGAAGACCCAATGCAGCCAAAAAGTAAAATAAATAAATAAAAAGATGAAGAAAAATCACTTGAAAATAGCAGAGGGTATGACGGTGAGTGTTTCAAGAGTTAGAGACAAAGAAGAGTTTTGAACCTGCTGCTTCTTTGCCCGCCTCCCCTTCTGAGCAGAACATTGTAACTTTTGAAGCTAACATAGAATGGATCATAAGCAACTTGCTGAGCTGGTGACTTTATGCACAATTAAGCTTTGTTTGGACTTTCTTTATTTGTAATAGCGCTGTTACGGCGTGGGATGCTATTCAGCTCTAAACAACATTCCATTTAATAACAAGGCATTAGTTCACCCATTAAATCAGTGCCATCATGAACTGATAAGTATCACCCTTTTCCTTGGCCTCACTTGGCTCTTCTGCCCAGCAAACAAAGCACGGCAATGGCATGGCCCTTGAGATGAGAAGGATGGAGGGAGGATAGATTGAACAATGATGATCGAAATTCCATCTACTCACAGAAACGGAACTTTGCCGTGGTCTTTTCCTTTCCTTAAATAGAACCTTATATACATTCCAAGCAGCACTTCAAGTGCCTTTAAAAACAACAGCACCAACTACTACATCTCTTACACACACACACACACACACGCACACACACAATAGGAAATGTATGGAAGGGCATGCAAAGGATGAGCACTGACAAATATGAGTAAGAATGTTCATAGCAGCATCACTTGTAATAATCAAAACTAAAAGTACATCAGGAGTAGAATAGATAAATAACTTTTGGTATATTTGTACCACAGAAACTCGAGAAACTACCACTACACTCAATAATATGAATAACTCTCACAAACCTAATTTTGAGAGAAAGAAACCAGATTCAAAAGAGTGTACATATAATGTATGAATCCATCTACATAAAGGCAAAAGTTAGCAAAATGAATCTCTGGTATTCGAAGTCAGGATAATGGTTACTTTTTTTTTTTTTTTTTTGCGGTACGCGGGCCTCTCACCGCTGTGGCCTCTCCCGTTGCTGAGCACAGGCTCTGGACGCGCAGGCTCAGCGGCCACGGCTCACGGGCCTAGCCGCTCCGCGGCATGTGGGATCTCTCCGGACCGGGGAACGAACCCACGTTCTCTACATCGGCAGGCGGACTCTCAACCACTGCGCCACCAGGGAAGCCCAGGATAACCGTTACCTTTGAAGAGGAGTAAAGGGTAGAGATTTAGAAGAGCAAAGAGAGGCTTCTGAGTGCTAGTAATTATTTTTTTTTACCTGAGTGATGAATACATGTGTATGTTCACTTTTCATCAAACTCTGCATTGTATTTTGTCTTTTTCTAAAGACATTTTTTACTTCAATGAAAAGTTTATTTAGAAATTATATGAGAAATGAGAAACTGTTTTAGTAAGACTGAGTCTGAGTGCTCTATGGACATCAGCTCAATTAAGTCTAGCTGGCAACCATAAACAGTCAGTTTCATTTACTTACAATTAATTTATTATTTGTAATCCACTCTTTATTTTAGAATAAATAGAGATTTACAGAAAAGTCGCAAAGATGATACAGAGAGTTCCCTTACATCACTCATCCATTTTCCTTTTATTGTTAATACTTTATGTTATAATAATACGTTTGTTACAACTAAGGAACCAGCACTGGCACATCACTACTAAATTCCATTCTTTATTCTAGTAGAACTAGCTTTCCCACTAATGTTCTTTTCATGTTCCAGGATCCCATTCGAAATACCATGTTACATTTAGTGGTTCTGTCTCCTAAGGGAGAGGGCTCCGGTCTGTGACAATTTCTCAGTTTTTCTTTTTTTTTTTTTTTGTTTTCATTAACTTGGCATTTAGTTCAGGTTTTTTATAGGATACCTGGGCTTTCTGATGTTTTCTCAAGGTTAGACAGGGTTTACAGGTTTTGAGGAAGACTATCACAGAGATGAAGTACCCTTTTCCTCTCACCATATCAAGGCACATGCTATCAACTTGGCTTATCACTAACCGTGTTAACTTCCATCTGGCTAAGGAAGTGTTTCCCAGCTTTCTCCACAATGAAGCTACTTTCCCCTCCTTTCCATATTCTTTGCAAGCAAGTCACCAAGTGCTGGCCACACTCAAGGAGAGTTGAGGGTGGAATGGGGATTAAGCTTCAATTCTGTTAAAAATTTTCCATTTTTATATACAATTTATACTGCACATCATGTATTAGCTCAGTTCATGTATATAATTTATAAATAAATATCCTTATTATTTTGCCTCTTTAGGAGCAATTAGATAGCAAGTAATGTGTAGGTCAACCTTTCTTCATTATTAAACGTTTTCCATCCCAATGGAAACCTTGCAATATGCAAGATAAATATGCAAACTAAAAAAAGGGTAATATTGTATCTATTCAAAACACATTAAAATGATGAAGGGAGACCGTGAGAGCATCTTCTTCAACAGAAGTTATGATCACGGCCTTCGGAATGTTGGGAGGGAGATGAGCCTGCAGGAAGGACTTGTATCTGGGACAGAAGAGGTTTGCAAACTTGGTGAATTATGCCTTTAGGAGCGCCTATAACTTTTGTTCCACTTTTCCTCTGAGAACCTTAACATCAGTAATCCCTGTGCATCCCCTGACCCAACAACTCTAGACTGGAGAAGTTCTAGCAGGCTGATGAGAAGAAGAGATTATTTACGCAGTACATTTGCAACCGCTGCCTTCTGGGGAGTAACAGGCAATTTGTAAGGTACGACTCCGGCAAAGAAAGCAGTAGGAAGCTCCTCCCCTCGGCCTAGGAGGGCCGGTCCAGACGCCGCCGTGGCCCCGCCCCGTCCGTGGCCACGCCCCTCCGCGAAGCCTGCGCCTCTTCCTTCCGGGTCGTATTCGGCCGGGCGCGCCGCCTTTGCGCCGCTGAGCGGAGCCTGGGAGTCGCCCCCGCGCCCCGGCCTCCCTCCGCCGGCTGGCCGCTGGTGGAGCCTACGGCGCGCGCCTCTACCGGACCCTGCAGGGTACGGCCCTTCCATTACTTCTCCCTCCTGCGGGTCTCCGTCTTCCTCTTTCGGCGCTGGGGCTGGGCCGGGCCCGGGCGGAGCCGCGCTTCGGGGAGCCCGGGCGTCCGGCAGAGGTCCCCTCCCCGGCCTTACCGGACCCGCCGCCCGCCTGCGCTTGCGGGGCTTGCTGGTGACCCTGCAAACAGCTTACTTGCCTCGGGCGCTGCTTCTCTGCTCGACTGTCTGCCGGGCGTGAGGCGTCGCCCAGTGCGCGCGGCGCAGGGTTGTTTACACCGCGAGGTTGGCGGGTAGTGCTGACCCTGCAGCCCTGAGTCGGCCACCTGCCCGCCTGTGTACTTGCTGCCTCCTGCGCGTGCTTCCTTGATTTCTTTTTGGCACCCGATGGTTTTTACCTAACCAGGCCCATGTCTTAATTCAGGACTGCCACGAGATACCCGGCAGCAGCCCAGTTTCTGTGTTTTAGGGATATCCTTAGAATACAGTGTGATGATGAACATCCACTTGGCCTCCTTGTCAGCATGTTTGCAATGGGAGTGGTTTTGGATTTCCTTGATGGTTTCCCAAATGCTCGTTGCCACAGAGCCTCGCTTGCAGTCACTAATTAAAATATACAAATAACTAGAAAGTCAAGATGCTATAAACCTGTGGTCAGGTAGTTGCGTTGGCAAGGATGCTGTGTCTGGCTTTATGCCCCGGAGGACTCACGGCAGGTGTGGGATCTTGCTTGCTTTTATCTGTTAGAGGACACAAGCTGCCTTTACTGCTTCTTGGTATTCTTAAGTTCAGAATATAAGTACATTTTTTTCCACTTAAAGCTCACTTCATTGCTTCTGTTGTCCTATATTACATATCGTACCTGTTGGTTGAGTAGAGGGAGATTTTCCTGAGACATTAGTGCTTCTCTAGCCCTTTATTAGATACTAAGTTCTTGGGGGAAAGGGACATGTACTTATTTTTCTAGTGACAGTATGCATCGCCCCGTAGTAGGTGCTCTACTCGTTCATTGAATTGGATCCTTCTTTCCACACTTCCTTTCTGAGTACCATATCTTTTCTTTCTCTCTTTTTTTCTTTTTACTACTGTCCCAAATTTTGGCTTCTCTGAGTCCTGCATTTTCATACTCTTCCCTTCTGTTATGGACTTGAAAATCAGAGAGGTCATCAGCTCAATGTAAGATGGTTAATTCCTTTTTACTAGCGCCGTGATCCAGTAATGCAATTATAGTCCTCTGTACAGTGACATCGTAAAATGTTGCTGTTATCTTTTACTTCTAAATATGGCCAGTTAACAAAAACCGCCCTTTCTTTCTTTACTGGGTTAGTCTCATTGCCTCATCCTCTTAAATTTTGCTGTGATCAGCATAATCGGTTTTAACTTCATAGATCTAACTCTGGTATCCTCTGAAGAAAGACCTTCTGTCACGTGAATTGTATATAAGTGTCCTCCTCTCTTTTCTTCTAGTACTTTTAATGGTCTTATTCTTCATATTGAAATCTTTAACCTACCTCAATTATATTTTAGTATAAGGACGGAATTAAGGCCCTTTATTTCCTCTCTCGTAGTTGTTAGTCATTGTCCCCATCATCATTTGTTGAATTCTGTTTTTCCCTACTGATGGCAAGTACTGTATTTATCTGAGGCCCTAATTCTTGTATATTCTTGGGACTTTTTCTGAATTAATGTTTAGCAATCTCTGGCTTCCTGTACTGATACCATACTGGTCTTATTACTTTAGCTTTATAATGTGTTTTAGTGTCTAGTGATTCAAACAGTGCCTAAATATTTTTGGAATGGACACATTTAGTGAGGGTAAGTTGATTTCCTTTTTTATCCCTTCCTCCCTACTCCACCCCCTCCTTAAAGTTTCTTTCCTCTTGTTGAAATTATTTTTTAGCTTGCCTTTCTCATGGTCAGTTGAATCATTAACCATTGTTAAATAAATCCCTTCTCTTGCTAACTCACAACTTGCCATGTTAGAGTTGCTCCTTAGAGATGTACCTAGAAAAGCAGCTTGATTCAAAATCTGCATGTCTTTTGACTTTGCATTGTGTACTAGTAAGTGGAGTGTGTCTCTCCTCATCAGCTGTGACTCAGGATGTTCTGTACCTGGTCAGTAGCTCTAAGGGATAAATGCCTATAGAAGTGATCCCTGGGACTGCACCATGCCCATTTGTATTTTACTATCCCAGTTGAACATCTTAAATGTAATGATTTTCAAGTGTTGCTATAATAGATACTTACAAATGTTATTAGATCATAAAATAAATGTATACGTTCTTTAAAAAAAAGTCAAGTAATACAGAAATAGCCAAAGGGGAAAGTAAAAGTGTGGTGTGCCCACCTATCTGGTAACCCCATTCCCCAGAGATCATCACTGTTTAATCACTTGTTCTCTTTCCTTCCAGACATTAAAAATACATGTGTATAAGCCTAAGTGTGTTTAATAACTGGCAGTATACTACATATAATTTTCAGTAACTGCCAGTTGGTAATAATTGATGAAAATCTTTCTGTGTCAGTGCATATAACATTATCTTTTTAAAGTATTTTGATATTTCATTGTAGGAATAACCCAAAATTTATTTAACCAATCGTCTGGTGATATTTAGGCTATTCCAAATTTATTTCTGTTAGAAACAAAGCCTCAGGGATTACTTTTATGTGCACATATTTGCACATTTACTTAGTTCCTTAGTGTGAATGTTTAGACGTGGAATTGCTGGGTCAAAGGCTATATACGTTTTGAAATTATGATAGATTGTTCCATATTTCTCTTCAAAAGGTTGCCATAAGAGTAAATTTATACAATTTCTGAGAATGCTGCCCGCTGTTGCTGTATCATTGCCAGGAATTGCCAAGGCTGAGTTTTACCCTACTTGCAAGCTCATAGTTTCATGGTTGCTCGTAGAAGACATGAGATCCTGGGTCAGAGACAAAGCACAGTAATTACAGTAGCCAGAGGATCATCATTGTCTTGTGCCATTTCCTTGAACCCTAATTTCCACAGGGTGATGTGATGAGGGTCAGATGATTCTAGCACATGCAGTAGATTGCATTACAAGAGAGGAACCCTGAGCTTAGGGAACCTGACTCGTTCATAATAGGCTGCAAGTAAACCTGCCTAACCTTTGCCCTAGAGAGAGACATTATCTTTATTATGCTGGATGGTAAAAAAAAAAAAAAAAAACCTTCCCTCTCCAGAGGGAGACCTCTCTTTATCTGCCAACAACGTTTGCTGTATAAATACCCTTGAAAGGATAGTTTGGAACAGAGATTATCAGTGACTCTGCTTATAGGATATGCAGAAATGTGAGAGACATGTGAAGAATTTTCCTGAAAAAAAAAATCACTGCTAAAATGATACCATTTTTTACATTTTAGTAATTTTATGGATGAAAAGTAGTATTTTTATTGTTTCAATTTTGCATTTGTCTGCTTATTGATGAAGTCGAATATCTGTAAATGTTTTGTTACTTACCTGTTCATATTCTTTGCTTAGTTTTCTGTTGAAGTGTTCCTCTTTTTCTTACTGATTTGTAATAGCTCTTTACATGCCATGCTATCAATGACCTGGTACACCATTTCTAGTATTTTTTCATAGTTTATTCTTTAAATGCTGTTTCTGGGATCTTTTGCCATGTAGAAATCTTTAATATGTATGTTGTCAGTTCTGTGTTCTCTTCCTTTATGGCCTCCTGAGTTTCCGTTCCAAGGTTTTTAAAATACTCTTTGTACATATTCTCTTATTGGATATTTTGTATTATATATTTAGATTTTTTAAAAATGGTTGCTTTGGTGCTTCCCTGGTGGCTCAGTGGTTGAGAGTCCACCTGCCGATGAAGGGGACACGGGTTCGTGCCCCAGTCGGGGAAGATCCCATATGCTGCGGAGCGGCTGGGCCCGTGAGCCATGGCCGCTGAGCCTGTGCGTCCGGAGCCTGTGCTCCACAAAGGGAGAGGCCACAACAGTGAGAGGCCCGCGTACAGCAAAAAAAAAAAAAGGTTGCTTTGATAATATAGTTGACCAGTGAATAACATGGGTTTGAATTGCATTTGCTAGTATGACGTGGATTTTTTTCAATAGTAAATGCTCAGTACTACACAGTCCACTGTTGGTTGAATCTGCAGATGCAAAACTGAGGATGAGGAGGAACGGTGTATATGCAGGGCCAACTATAAGTTATACATGGATTTTCAACTGCACAGAGGTCTCATGCACCTAACCCCTGCGTTGTTCAAGGATCAACTGTATTCTAAATTTACTTTTCTAAATGTATGGACATTTTCCCAAAGCATTTTTGATAAGCTGTCCTTTCCCTGTTTTTGGTTTGACACATTCATTGTACTATATCCTTATTTACTGTTTTCTCAAAACTGACAAATCAGTAAGCAAAATATATTAGTCTCTTACTGTGACTGTGAATTTGGTTGGATTCATCCTTAAAGATGTTTGTTCTTAGTGGATTTTAATCTTATAAAATATAAATTTTTTTGTTCTGTTTACTGATTTCTGATATTACTGTTGCCATCTCTGTCAGTTTTGTGTATACTGGATAGCTCTTTATTGCCCATATGTTTCTTTCAGTTATTCTGCATCATTTTGCTTTACTTGCCTCTCTTTAAATGTAAAACATCATCTAGCTAGACTTTCATTTTTCCTTAAAACCTTCCCCCCTCCCAACTTGAAAATTTGTCTTTATTTATTATTTATTTTGCATTGTTAGAAAACTTTTTTAAAAAGATATAGATTCACAAGCACTTAAAAGAAATTATACAGGAAGATCTTGTGTATATACTTCACCCAGTTTCTTCCTGTGGTAACATTGTGCTATAGCACAATAGTACATGCAGGAAATGGACATTGACACAATCTGCACACTTTACTCAGATTTCATCAGTTTTATCACTACAGGCACTTGTGTGTGTATGTGTGTTCTCTGACATTTTATGTAGATCTTGTCACCACCACCACAGTCAAAATACAGAATCACTCCATTAGAAGGATCGCTTGCTAAAGGGCTTACTTCTTAATAGGAAAATTTAACCTATTCATATTTACTTTTTTTCTCCCCTGCAAGTTTGGAAATTCTAAAACCATGTAGAATTGACTTTCTGTTGCCCTTACACCTCCATTTAATAAGGTGAGACCTTGACTCCTTGCCTTCCCCACATTCTTGATTCAATTGATTTGATTTCCTTTTTAAATCACTTATCTTCTGTTTTTTTTTTCCCTAACCATCCTTTTCAACTTTACCACTACTGCATCTATAATGATTTAGACTTAACTATAAGGTCACTGGTTACTTGAATATTATGTCTTCCCTTTTTAAAAATTATTTACTTTAGTTCATTTGTTTTTTGACTGGAATACTTTCTTGAGTAATGTTTTTAAGAAGAGTTATGGGAAGTATACTTGCATGTCCAGAAACAGTTTTCTGTTTGTTGTTTGTTTATCTATGTGAATAAGAGTTTGAGTCAGTTCTTTTTCCTTAAGAATTTCTAAAATATTACAGTATCTTCTAGCATTTTTTTGAATTTTCATCTGCTTCAATCTCTTCTTGAATTCACTTTATATAGATATTAGGTTTCTTGCATCTGTGTTCCAGGTTACTTATTATTTTTTTCATTTAGATTTTCAATTTATTTTGAACACCATGAATTTAATTTCCACGAACTTAAAAAAATTTTTTTTCTAAATTCGCTTGAACTTATTTTATGGATCCTATGCCCTATTAATTCACACTAAAGATACTAGTTATTATTTTAAAACTCTTCTATTTTTTGCATTAACTTTTGTTGGAGACCACTTGCTCTAATTACCCAAGTTATTTCTATGTCTTTAAGATGGCTAATTCTACTCATATATATAAATTCAGATTTGTAGTGACTGATTTGTTCGTGGTCGGGAATCTCTCAGAAGTCATGAAGGTCTCTTTTCTGGGCAGGTGGTCCCCAAAGGCCAGGTGAGTGGCTGGGGCTCTGAGATCAGGCTTTGCCCTGCGCATAATGAATGGGCAGGACATGCCAACTAGTAGATATCTTTTAGGGTGTGCTGGTCAAAAACAGACTAATAAGCTAGGATGCCCATAAACAAGCTGATTCTGGGATACCAAATCTCCAACTTGACTGTATTGGTCCACAGCAAAGACTGAAAACAAGCACACAGAAGGGTTTCATTGCTATAAAAATTCTTTTGCGTGGCCCCTTTGTAGTCATTGGAAGCAACCCTGTCTTCTCCCCTAACTCCCTGGTGACCAGTGATCTGCTTTCCTTCCCTATGATTTTGCCTTTTCCAGAGTATCATGTACATGAAATTAAACAATTAGGTAGCCTTTGTGTGTCTTCTTTCAGTCAAAAAATGCATTTTAAGAGTCATCTCTGCTATTGCCTGAATCTGTGACTCATTCCTTGTTATTACTGAGTAGTATTTCATTGGATAGGTGTACCACTGTTTATCCATTTGCCTGTTGAAGGACATCTTGGATATTTCCAGATTGGAATGATGATGAATAAATCTGCTTTAAACATTTGTGTACAGGTTTTTGTTTAAATATAGGTTTTAATACACTTGGGTAAATACCTAAGAGTGGGATTGCTGGATGGTTTGGTAAGAGTATGTAAACTTTATAATAAACTGTCAGACTTTCCCAAAGTGGCTGTACCATTTTGTATTCCCACTGGAAGTGTTTGTAGCATCCAGTTTGATATCTTAAAATTTGAATGATCTGTATTTAACTGTTCCCAGATTTAAGATATTAAACACTATCTGTCTTAGTGTTTGAAACTTGAAACTTGAAACTGCTCTTAAGTAAAGCATTTGCTAGGACACACAAAAATATGTCATAAAAGACAAATGATAAATTGCCCTTAAAAATTGAAAACTTTTCTCTTTAAAAGATATTATCAAATAGATGAAAAGGCAAGGGCTTCCCTGGTGGCACAGTGGTTAAGAATCCGCCTGCCAATGCAGGGGACACAGGTTCAAGCCCTGCTCTGGCAAGATTCCACATGCCGTGGAGCAGCTAAGCCCATGAGCCACAACTACTGAACACGTGTGCCACAACTACTGAAGCCCACGAGCCTAGAGCCCGTGCTCCGCAATAAGAGAAGCCACCACAATGAGAAGTCTGCGCACCGCAATGAAGAGTAGCCCCTGCTCGCCACAACTAGAGAAAGCCCGCTCACAGCAACGAAGACCCAATGCAGTCAAAAATAAATAAATAAAATAAATTTATAGGAAAAAAAAGGGAAGCACAGACTGGGAGAAACTATTTGCAAAAGATATATCTGATAAAGATTGTATCTAGAATGTATAAAGAACTCTTACAACTCAATAAATAATAAGAAAACAAAAAAACAATGAAAATGGGCAAAATAGACATTTCACTGAAGAAGATACGTATGGGAAATAAGAACATGAAAAGATGCTCCACATCATTACTAGTCCATTGAGAAATGCAGACTAAAACCGTAGGATATCACCAGCCACCCACTGGAATGTCCAAAGACTGACAATATTAACTGTTGATGAAGATGTGGCGCAGCTAGAACTCTCACTTATTGCTGATGGGAATGTAAAATGTTACAGCCATTTTGGAAACATTTTGGTCCTAGAAACAACCCAAATGTCTATGAGCAGGTGAATGAATATGTCTGTATAATAGATATGATTTAGCAAGAAAGGAACAAACTGTTACATGTAACAACAGGGAAAAATCTCAGTTATGCTGAGCAAAATAAATTAGACACAAAAGTACATACATATTTCACTTATATGTTAACTCTAGAATAAAGGACAATATGATTTATAGTGACAGCAAGAAGATCAGTTTTTTCCTGGCACAGGGAGTGGATGGGTGATTGGGAGAATAGAGATATTCTATATCTTGGTCCTGGTGGTGGTTGCACTGGTATATGTCTTTGTCAAAACTCGTTGAACTGTACACTTAAAATGGAGTACATGTTTTGGAATGTAAGTTATACCCCAAAGTTAATTTAACAGTATTACACCATTTTAACTAATGGCTCTTTTAGCTTGAATGGCTAGCAGTGACATACCTATGATCTTGTACTTGGATTTTTGTTAGGAAGGCCAAATAAATTCAGTATATTTTTATTAGGTAAAATGCTCTTTATTTTAATGTACAAATGTATAGTTAGTATTTGGCTAAAATAAATTCACATTTACTTTGTGGTTTTAATAGCTAGAGAGAGATTTTTTCTCTCTAGTGTGTCCATTAAAATTATCTGCCACCAGATATTCCTAATTTTTAATACTGTAGGTTTTAGTTAAATATACGTTGTGTGTCAGCTAGAGGTTTAGGGTTATTATAGTTCTTCCCATTCAGATGGTTTATTCTTATTCATCATTAAACAATTAAGAAACATGTAAAATAGAGATAATATAGCATTAGTGACATTTGTAAGTAAGGTACTTTATAGTGTCATACCTGTGTAATTAGAAATATGTCCCTCTTTGTCACTTGTGAGATAGTATCTTGGGTAGGAAGAGGGTTTCCAGATCTATTGTATCAGAAAATCACCATTCATTTATCCTACAGTTGTGTGTGTGTGTGTTTTTAACATTGAGTCCTTAATTCCTTTTTCGTGCTACTAAAGATTGCTTGTGAAATATTTTGTAAGTTTAGATATGCTTGTTAAAGTCTAGGAAAGAAAGAGGAGAAATAAAACATTCTGTAGAACTAACCATTGTCAATTCCTAGTTTAAATTGATTCTAAACCTCCTTTGTTTTCTGACAAGTGTATTCCTAGTTTCACTGGTTAGGCACTTCCTGCTTAGTCCTGGCCATTTGCTCATTAACTCAGCAGAAATTTTGAAGAGCCCACTGTGTTCCATACTTTTTGTATTTTCAAAGCTGACCTTGATTCCTGGAAGAGAAATGGATACTGTTTACCTCTTTGGTTTTCAAGATTTTTCCCTGGCCTTTAGGTTTTTCTTCCTGGTTGGTTCCCTTGCCTTCTCCTTCTGCTTTATATGCCTGGATTTTCAAAAAGCCTTGAAGCTGGGTAGGAGGCTCTCTTCTCTCTGTTCGTCCACGTGGTTCAGTTAAGAACTCAACCTGTTTATTCTATATTGGGGCCTTGTTGATTACAAACTATAGTCATAATAAAAATGTTTCAACTGGAGGAGAATTTACTTAGAGGAAGAGAGAGAAACGTGAAGTTATAATATTCAACCCTCCATAGTCTCCTTCCTGACACTGTCATATTTTTCAATATAGTACATTGTAAGTAATTAAGGGATGCTATTGTTAAGACTTTGCTCCTCCCTATAGCATATCTAATACCTGAACAATATGAACCTGTCTTTTTACCCTTACTCTTATATTATTGCCTCTCTTGGCCTGTCTCTTTTCTTTTGCTTGAGGTTATCCCTTTTTTGTTTAAGAACTTCTTTTTCATCCAGTTTTTCCAGTTCTCCATAATCACCGTATGGTCTTAACATAGATTTGGAGTGTTAAAAAAAATCACCATATTTGAGAGAATAGCTTTCTTTTACCTCTCTAATCATCTCTTTCATGAATCTTTCTTTAATTTCAATCAGAGTTTCTTTGTGGCCAAGGTCAGGTCTTTTTACGTATTCAAGGCTGCTTTTGTACTAATAGAATTAGTACAAAAAGTTACCACTGTTTCACATTCTCTTTGAACAGTAAAATTTCAATATATATACTATTCCTTATTGGAGTGTTTCAAGGAAAGTCATACATTTGATTCTTACCTATTGTGTTTCCATTTTCCTTATCCACTTCCCCCCTCTTTTTCTCTATATCCAGATATGGAACTTTTTTTGCGTCATTTTTTGGTCTACATGTGCCTTGTATTGAAGGGTTTTATTTCTGTGTCTATTTTAAACTTATTTAATTCTCTTCTGCCATCTACTCTGCCAGTCTCCAAAAAAGATGAATAAATGTTTATTGAGTATATATTGGCATGTGCTAAGCCCTAAAGATGTAGTTCTAATTAAGACACATTCTTAGAACTTGAGGGGTTCGTAGTCTATTAAGGTAGAAAAAATATCTCAGCATGTAAGAAATGGCACACGAAATGTAAGAGCAAGGAAAAAGCGGGTAGTGGATAAGGTCTGAACCTTAAAGATGAGTAAGAGGGTGCCAAGCAGAGGAGGAGCAAGGGAATTCCAGGGCCACGCAGCCTCAGTGGGAGACTTGAAGGTGCTGAGGTGTGAAAGCACAAGTGCAGTTGAGGCCGTGGTGGAGGTTCTGGTGGGTCTACAGGAAGGGTGGGGTGTGTAGAAGTGGAAGGGACAGGGAGAAGACTGGTCCAAGGTCGGTGGGAGGTTCTCATGTATCATGTTATCAAGAAGACAGCCTTCCTTTAATGGGACCTCTGTATATTTTAGAAGAATGAGGAGGGAGAAGGCCCAGAGAGGAGACTGAGAAGTTACCAGAGGGGTGGGAGGAGATAGGAGAGCATGTGGTGGCGTAGAAGCCTACAGGAGGCAGGCCAGGGAAGGGGGCTGGTTATGTCAGCTGCTGCACCAAGTTCAATTGTAATTCCATTCTTTTCTTGATTGATATTTTCCTCCATTCCCTCGTGTCTTGATGTCTAGACTCAACCAGAAAAGTCCTTTCCTTAAAGCAGTGTCTCTTGATCAGTTTCATCAGGATTCAGAAATGACAGCATTTAAAGTTCAGCCATTTTTTCTTGATCTGTTACCACATTACGCCTTCTGTGACATTTTGTTAACATCCTGCAAGGCTGCCGAAACCCTCGTTTTTTTCTGTCACTTCATTGACACATCTCTGTGCGCTATTTTACAAGTAAGTATTGTGTTATTTTACAAGTAAGTATTGTGTTATGACTTGCCTTCAGTGTAGAGCTCTGCCTTTTTGCCTGGCCTTTTTATCTTTCCCATATCTTTTGACTTTAATATAAGTTGAGAATCCTCTTTGGAGTTTTAAACTTGTTTTCCAGGTTATTCCATCACACCATGAACCTAGGCTTTCGAGTTCATCCCAACTGCCTCCTTTCGTTGATTTCATGAAAAGCCCTTTTCCTTCCTCCACTTTCCTCTGCCATCTTCTCTGCAGTTCCTGCCATCCTGCTTCTCTCCGCCTCATCGACTCCCCATCTCACTTCAAATCTCAGTAGTAAACATATGTTCTCCCTTGTCTATACCTCTTAATTTCTCTTTTCCACTGTTATTGCTTTCTCTGTAATTGTATTGTTTAACTTCGTTAAGCATTTTATAATATGAAAGATGTGGTTGAAAGTAAACTTGTATTAAAATGATATCATGTCGCATAAAGCAAGTTGTTTCCCAAGGTGTATGAAAGTCTCCTGATGCAGGTTAAAATGGCTGTTGTTTTGTATTCCTTGATTGTGCTAGTATAAAATTTCAGTGAGTTGTGGGGAATTTCTTACTTCGTAATCATTGTTGACAATTGATTAGATAAAATAACTTGTAAAATAAAGATCACTCTTTTTCAGACTTTTTGTTAAACGGAAAATAATATTTTTATGTATTGTGCGAATCCTTAAAATTAATGTAGCTTTTTTTTTGTTTTGCTCAAATGTTTTATTATAGTCAAAATTATTTGAAAAGCACATTTAATATATTACAGACATTTCACTGTAAAAATGATCCTTGTATAATGTAGCTTTTTGAATGAACTGAAAAAGAAATGTATATACCTCCCAAAAGGTACATCTTATAGTCACCCTCTTGGACAAATTTAGTGTACCAGACTAATATTTGTTTATTTGCACCAGGTGGGAAAAATCATTTTGTCTTTGAATTCCATTCTCCTCCTAAAGGGGAGTTATTGTATATTTTGCATTTGGTTCAGTGCCCATTGGGATATTCACTGGTTATCACAAATTGCCTCAATGCCTTGGCAAAAGTCCAGATAGTACATGGACAATTTAAACTTCTGCATTGGTCGTTGCTGCCCACATGAGTCCTGAAACTGCGGCTCTCTTCCCTTTTTCATCTTCATTTCCCAGGGGAAAGTAGAGTGAGCTATCCTTTCTTCTCCATATGTTCGTCCCCAACCCCCCAAATACTTTGATGTATCATCTTAGTTGACTGGAAAGGAGTTTAGAATCAAGAAGAATGTTAACAATGGGTTTACACATTTCCCTTTTTTATTTCCATGCCGTGTTTGTTTTCAAAAACAGGTTTTAACTTCATTACATTTTTCCAAATAGTATGGCTGGAAAAATAATAAATATATTTGCTTTTCCAGTGCTTTATTTCCAGTGCTTTTTTTTTTTTACACTGCTTTTCCTTCTTTTAAAATTTTTTGTCATTTTAGCTTTATCTTACAAAAAATTAACTCTAAAGATTATTGTTATCCATAGTTGGAAAAAATCAAGCATCCATTTACATTTCTCGCTGAGAAGTTTGAACTTCTTCATATGTAAATGTGAAAATGTAAACTTCATGTGTAAATGTAAACTTCTTTATATGTTATAAAGTTATAACTCACTTGTACATATGTTACTTCAGTGCAGAATTTTACTTAACTTTAACAACAGCTTAAAAATGATATTGCCCACACGACAGTCTTGCTGTTTTTGATATTATCCCATAATCTATGATGGTAAAAGCTAGCTGGGAAACAGTTGTAAAGTTCGTGGCTTGGTAGGTCAAATAGAATTTGTCTTTCACAATTTGTCTCAACCTTTTTGCCAGGAATGATTGTGAATGTTCACATGAATGATGATATCTTATTTTGCAGGTGTTTCTTTGGTTTTATAAAACTATTACTTTCTGATAAATGCAGTTTTATAAAGAAAGTAAAAGGAGCTCGGTTGCAGCAATTTATAGACTGTGGAGAGAGAGGTGATGTCCATAGATGATACAGTGAGACCCATCCATCCACCTTGGCAGATGGGTTTCTGTCCTTCCCTTGAAGATTTCCAGGAATAAAACATCCACAATCTTCCAAATTAGCTGATGAGCTCCACAGTCTTCCAAATTAGCTGAGCTGTCAATTGAGTTGGATACTTGTACATTATTCTTTATTTCATAAATTTCATTTTTGCAGTTTAACTTTGTTTCATTAATTTTCTTTTAAGAAAGAGATGGGCCAAGTAACTTCTTTAGAAAATTACACTTCTTAATTTACCTGGGGGCCTATTTTGAAATAAAGTGTATGTGGTAAAAGAAAGAGCTATTTCATTTCAGGTTTTGGTGTTAAAGATTTGATACTTGTGCATTTGTAAATTTTTTTATTTGACATATTTATACTTGTGGTAGGTGAAATGTTTGAATAAAGAGGTGATATTCTAGATAATTATTTTCCCCACATTTATAACCTGTCCTATACTTCAGCACTTGGTGTTGTATGTCCTGAGGTGATCTGATTTGTCAACTCATGATATGTCAGCATTAGAGCATGTGCTGCAGAAACTCCTTATTTATTTTAATACATGCTTTGTTAGTCTTTTCAGGAAAAGTCTTGTTCAGAGTGTTCTATTATTTCTTGTTTTTAGGGTGCAAGTTCTTCCATTTAGTGTGTCTGCCTACTGACTGTCCGTCCCTGTGGTTCATTTTCTTTTACGGTCTGCAAGTTTGTACTGTGATGCATCTTTAGTAAGGGTTTAATCAGTCTCGTGTTGTGGAAGCATCCCTGCAGAGAAGTTCACATCTGCCCCTACCAGTTCAGGACCACTCTTTCTTTTTAGATCTTTTGGCTTAGGGATGGTGTAGGGATTCTCAGCCATGAAGACGGTGTGAATTTAGGCCCACACTCTGCGTGGTACACGCCTAACAGGGTTCTGATTTCTCTCCGGTGACTTTCCGCCACTGCCTATGTTGATGTCAAGTGTACTTTGGCTTCCTGGCCGGTGAGCTAAGTTTTCGCGTTCCTGGCTTTACAGATAGGGTGATTTTTCCTGAATTTGGCTTTATGAAGTTTCTTCCAAATGTGACCCGTGGCTTGAAATAACCTCTCTGCATGTGTGTTAGAAAATCCCCTTATTACAACCACTAAGACGCATAATTGGTTCCCTGACTCATACTAGCTTCAGCTCCTGCTCTCCGCCCTTTGACTTTCCTCTCTGTTTCTCACAACCGTGGGTTTTCCTCACGTGTTTCTAACTCAGCTCTTCATTTACTGTTTTGCCGGTTATATTTTTGTCAGGCGTTTCAGTGTGGATCTGGCTGGGATTGAGAGGAAGAGGATGCTGTTATCTAATTTTAAATTATTTTAGATTTGTATAATTTTTTTGTTTGCTCATCATCTTTCTGTCAACACGTGACATATTTTGTGCCTACTATGTACTGAGTACTTTGATAAATGAAATCTTTGGCCAGATTCCTTCCTTCAAGAAACTTGGTCCTAATGTAGGCCCTTGTGGAACAAGGGTATATATCTGATACAAAGGTGGTACCAGATGATAAGCCTACTTATGGAATAAAGTGGCTGGAAAAGGAATGTCGAGGTAGAGTTAAAGTAAAATAGGAAGGGTGTTTAGAAAGTGAAAGAGTTTACTGCATTAGACAAAAAGAAATGGGTCTAGCTTGAGGAGAGCTTTGAAATGTCAAACCAAGGGATTTAGATTCTATCTTGTGCGTAAGAACAAAAAGTTGTTAGAGGTTTGGGGTTGGAGAGGCGTTTAATGTTTTATAATCTTAGTGTTAACGTTTTGCTCTACTAAAGAAAAGTTGTTTTATTTTCCTTCTTTTACTTAGGAGAAATTAAACTCAAGACTTTACAGGTAGAAAAATGAGTATGCTTGATTTCCCTGTTTGTGTAGACAAGAGATTACTAGTCAGTGCAGACAGGGGCCAGGCCTGTGTTGTAAACTAGTGGAGCTGGCTGGGAACAGGAGCGGCCACCAGGCCTCTTCTCAACAGGGTTTTCTGGATTGTTAAAGGTTGCAAACTCATCCAAATTTTAAAAATCACCAAATATATTTGGTCCTAATATATATGCTGGCATGGTTTGACCTATAAGCTATGGGTTTGCAACCTCTATATAAAAAGGGTTCATTAATAATATTTTTACTACATTCTGTCATAAAATTTTAAAAATATATTAATTATTCAAAATTGTCCACACAATTCAGAAAGATGTGATGTGTTCAATTTGAACGTTCTGTATCTAGTAAGTAGCTATTTATCTATGATAATAAACTTGTTGGGATATTTGACTTCCTAAGTCAGAAATAAAAATATTTTCTAAAACTCTTGTCTTACAGGTAAAAGAATGTCATATTTCAACATTGGTACCTGAAATCAGAGTGTAATTGCCAGACCACATGGATGAGTGCCAACCTTTGCATTTCTGGTGTGTATCCTGTGACCATTCTATCTGGGGTGAGTGATTTCTAAGAGTAGCTGGCAACAAACCAGATGCCAGCCAGCCATGGACTACCCTCACAAATGATGCTAGGGGTTATAAATTAAACACTGTCTGGTGATCTGTGATGTGTAAGGCAGTTAATATAGTTGGTCTGGATTAACTGTCAGCTCCAGAAATCTGTATTCCCGTAATGTGAAATCTGTACTTAGCATGTTCGGAAGTGAGTCATAATTAACAATAGGGAATCATTTGTTTAAATGTGAAGTTATAAAATGCCTAAGGTCCTTTTGGATTTACAGCAGTATTTTAGTGGTTCCCCATATATTTTAAATAATTTTAATTTTAAAAGTTCAAGGACTTAGTATTTCTTGAAGGATAGTTATAATTTTGCATAAAATAGGTTTTTTTTGGGTCATACATCTGCCATTGCCTTATAATATCAGTTTTGCTTCCCATATAGCATAAAATTGTATACATTTTCAGTATTCAGTTTTCTTAAAAGTACATTAGATAAATTATACCAGAGAGTCTCATTTACGTGAATGTTGTTTTTTTCAGTTTCATTCTGGGAAATTACATTGGGTAAAAAGCCGTTTATTACCTTATCCATGCATTTTTCTGTTTATTTAAATTATTTTACTTCAACAAGCCATTCATTTTTTTAGAACATCCTTCAAAGAGTTCGCGCATCTTACCGAGGACACCTGACCTTTTGAAGCTTCATAATTCACACCTAGATGCCACCAGTCTTTCCCATGTTAACAGTTCTGACTATGTTTTATTATATGTGCCTTCGGCGCCGAGCCAGGACAGCTACAAGAGGAGAAATGATGAACAGCCATAGAACTATAGAAGCAAACAGCCGGACTTCCCCTCTCAATGCAGAGGTGGTCCAGTATGCCAAAGAAGTAGTGGATTTCAGCTCCCATTATGGGAGTGAGAATAGCATGTCCTATACCATGTGGAACTTAGCAGGTGTACCAAATGTATTCCCGAGTTCTGGTGACTTCACTCAGACAGCTGTGTTTCGAACTTACGGAACATGGTGGGATCAGTGTCCCAGCGCTCCTGTGCCATTTAAGAGGACGCCGCCTAACTTCCAGAGCCAAGACTATGTGGAACTAGCTTTTGAACAACAGGTGTATCCTACAGCTGTTCACGTTCTAGAAACCTATCATCCTGGAGCAGTCATTAGAATTCTAGCTTGTTCTGCAAATCCCTATTCCCCAAGTCCACCAGCTGAAGTCAGGTAAGACTCATTTTTTAATGACCATGTTCTATGGCTGAAAGGTTGTGGTAGTTTTAATACTGGAGGTCTTTTTTCACTGGAAGCATTCTCTTAACTCATTTAAACAAATTCGATTTTTAAAATTTTCCTTAGTTTTCTGATAGGGGAAGAAAGATCAGACATATGAAATGTAATGCATTCTTTATACCTATAAAACCTCACACCATAATAATCATGGATTGTGAGATTTGTGTGTGAATTTACTATAAATGAAAAGCACGATTTGAACTAATTGGGACATGGACCAATCTGAGAAGTTAGTTGGAAATATGATTTCTAACAGATTTTCAAACAGACATCATATTACTGCTTTTAAATACTTTGAGTAACTCAAAGTCGACCTACAGAGTGACACTTTAGAGGAAGTCCGTAGGGGATTAACTTTAATCTTAGGTGGATGTTTTCGTAACAAGTATATTCATTTAAAAATAAATGCTGGGGACTTCCCTGGTGGCGCTGTGGTTAAGAATCTGCCTGCCAATGCAGGGGACACGGGTTCAAGCCCTGGTCCAGGAAGATCTCACATGCCACGGAGCAACTAAGCCTGTGCGCCACAACTACTGAGCCTGTGCTCTAGAGCCCACAAGCCACACCTGTTGAAGCCCACGTGTTACAGTTACTGAGCCCGTGTGCCGAGAGCCTGTGCTCCGCAACAATAGAAGCCACTGCAATGAGAAGCCCGCGCACCGCGAGGAAGAGTAGCCCCTGCTCGCCGTAACTAGAGAAAGCCTGCGTGCAGCAATGGAGACCCAGTGCAGCCAAAAATAAATAAATTAATTAATTAAAATAAATACATGTTGCCTTAAGTATTCATGCATTCTCCCTAAAGGCGCTCTCTCTCTCTCTTTCTCTCTTTCTCATTTCTGTAGTTCAGCCTCCTGCTTTTTTAAAATATAATTATTTGACTAGGTAATATATTCACATGGTTCAAAAATCTAAAAATTACATAATGCAGTCTTGCATGTACCCTGTTCCCCATGTGCCTAGGATCCACCCCCCCTCAAAGAAACCACTTTTATCCACTTCTTTGCATTGTTCCAGAGTTTCTTTATGCAAATACAAATGTATTTATTTTATTTTTCTTTATACACAAAAATAAGCACACTATTTGCATTGTTCTGTACCTCATTTGTTTCACTTACTGGTGTATATTGTATCTTTTCATGTAAGTGCAAAGAGAGCTTCATTATTCTTTTCTACAGTTGCAAGTAATGCAGTGTATGTGTACCCCAACTTATTAACAACTCCCCTATTGATGGGTTCTTAGTTGTTTCAATACTTTTGCTATTATTAATATTAATGCAGTGAATAACCTTGCCATGGGTCACTTCGCATGTGTGCAAGTATATCTGTGGGATAAGTTGCCAGAAAGATTGCTGGGCCAAGGGTCTATGTATTTGTAATTTTAATACGTAGTGCCAAACTTCCCTCCAAAGAGGCTCTCCTATTTCTTTTCCCACCAGCAATGTATATGCATGCATGTTTTCCCGAAGCCTCACCTACAGAGTGTTTTAATAAATTTTAGCATTTTTGTCAATTTGTTAGGGGAAAAATGTTAGGGGAAAAATGTTATCTCATGTTAACTTTCATTTGAAATGCTTTTATCATCTCTGAGGTTGGATATCTTCTCATGTTTCAGAGCCATTTATAATTCCTTCTCCTTGAACTGTCTGTCATGTTATTTGTCCATTTTTCGAGTACTTATTGATCTTATCAGTTTTTAACCTTTATATTGCTTGATTCATTCATTAAGTATTTGAGTGTCTACTATGTGCTAAAGCATTGTTCTGGGTATTGAGGATACATTAGTGAACAATGAACAAAATAGACAAAAATCTCTGCCCTTATGAGCTTATTCTAGCCCAAGGGCAGTCTGTGACACCTGTTAAACTGTAGGAGCCCAGCTGCCTGTGGAGGAGGAGTGAGGGCGCAGATCACATTGCATGTTGCATCTAACACACTGCTTCCTTGAAGTCCCTGTCCCCTCAACTCCCAGGGAGCACCTCCCAGTCTACCAGGAAGCAAATGCAGAGTACAGCTCAACTCAAGCTGGAGACTGCTGGTATAATCTTTATCTGTTCTTATCAGAACGATTTTGATAATTCATTGTGAACAATATTATTAATGGGTCAGTTTTTTTAAAAAACAGGAAACCAGCATCCTTTAATATACAGGCTTTTTTTCCTGAGAGGAAAAAAAAGTTCTTTGAGTAGGATCCTTTCTTATGTGAGAATTGTTTCATTGGACTCTGTCAGTTTTTGCCTCTTTCCTACAAAGCTATCTAGTTTTTTTTCTAAAAAGATGAACCAATATGGGGATAAATCTATGCAACATGTAATGTCTTTCCTCTGATCTAAAACTTAATGTCTGCATAACTGATTTTGAGTATGAATCATGCTCTTGGGTTCCTAGCTGAGAGCTGTAGTGCGTGATTGTGATCAAAGTGACAGCTTTATTTATAGATGTATCTCTACTTTGCCTAACTGATTTTTAGCCTTATTCCACAGAAAATACCATTAACTTTTAAGAGAAAAAGAAGCTAACCAATATATATTATTGCAGAATAAAAAAGGGCCTTTTAAATTTTACTGATTATGAAATCAGTTTCAGTGTTTAAAAAAACTTGTTAGGAAATACCAAAAAAGAAAAAATATATAAAAAAACCCCACAGTTCTTCTGCCCAGATTCAGTAACTGTTAACGTTTTGGTGAATTTCTTTAGACAATCAGAAACATTGATTGAACACCTTCTCTGCTCACTCACTGCCAGGAACAAAACAGAGCCAGACAGATGTGGGTCTTGTTCTTTGAGTTTTACAGGCAAGCCTGGAAGAGGGCCGTGAGATTGCAGGTTGCATGTGCGGGCAGAGGGGAACGCCTAACCTGTGGGGCTCCGAGAACTGGGACCTGAGGGTTGAGTGAAGCTTTAGTTTGGGTAGGAATGGTGGAGAGAGAATACTACGTGCAAAGGTGAAACCATGAGGTGAGATCTTGGTGTTCTGAGAAGTGAGAAAAGCCCCAGAGTGGAGAGAACAAGCTGTTGAAGGGCCACAAGCTTTGGGATTTCATAGAGCTCTTGGATCCAGTTTCCCAGAAGCAGACCTTGAGAGGACTGTTCCTCTACTAAAGGTTTGTTAAGGAAGTGCTCCTGAAGAAACTGGTAAGGAGTGGGGAAGATAAGGGAGTGGGGAAAGCACTGTAGGGAAGGGAAGAAATCAGGCAAGGATGCAAAGTCCTGTGAAATCCCAGTCAGCCTGGAGGCACAGTTGCCTGGGAGCTGGGCTCTGATGCTCCTGCCTGTCTGTCTTGGGCTGTGGGCTGGGGGAGTAGGAAGGGGAGATGGAAGTCTTCCAGGCACATGCCACTCTCAGGATGAAGAGGAGGCTCTGGGAGCCTATGTAGTTCTCTGTAGAAGGCTGCAGGTGGGAGCCCTTAGGAGCAAGCCCGCACATCTGGGACATGGGCACCAGACCTACCAGGAGATCTAAGCAGAGCACAGGTAGAGAAAGTCAACTCCAATAAACTGGTAAACATAATGGTATAAACATAATGGTATTGATAATAAAAGTTAGAGAACTGATATAGGGTTCTCAGATTAGTTACTTTGCTACCATCATTTTTCATCACTATCATTTCATAAAAGAAACCCCAGTTTATACTGAGAAATTAGCATGCTCAGAATCTCGAATAAAGAGTGGTTGGCAACTTACGTGTATATGTGTGCATATCTTTATATATACCAATGTATTCTTTATTTTTCACATTTAATCATGGAAAGCTCTATCACACACTGTGGTTTAGGAACCACTGTACTGTACTGCCTATTACTTTAATTAATTGCATACAGTTTTATTTCTCCCTTAGGAGTTAGCAAATAAGAGAGTGTGTTGGAGTAGCTCAGGAATTTATGGGAAATGAACTTGTCCCAGAACATTTAAAATTTAAAAGCAATCTTTCTCCATTTTGTCTGATTGCATTTCTTTGTTCAGTGAGTGAGGTAGGAAAGTTACAGGTAGTTCTGTAAGATCTCAAAGTCTTCTGACTTCGGGCCTAGTGCTCTACTAAGAGAAAAGAAAAAGTAGTATAGAGTGTCCTGGTTCTGAGTATAAGATCTTAATAGATGCTTGTGTAAGAGTCAGAAAAAAGGCTAGTGCAGGGTTACACATGAGAAAGAGAGACGGAAAAGAGGAGGAAGAGAATGACAAATTGAAGTCATATTGAGGAAGCTGACTGGAATGAAGCTATTTGGGGATAAAATTTAGTGGTATGGATTTTTTTTTTGAGTGTTGAAAGCATTTTCGCTACAGAATATTGAAGTTAAGAAAGCAAGGAGAAAGAAAGTGGCCGACACAGAAAGAATTTGTTGCCAAAGGAAGTTGCTTAAGCAATGATTTCACGAATTGGTCATAGTCTGGTCCCCTTGACTTTGTGAGTCAAGAAGCATGATTTTGTCATTTAAGTCAGAAATGATCAGACCCTTTATCGGTTAGTTCTTTTTAAAGCAGATGCCACTTTGTTAGTTACAATTAGAGACAGGCTGGGAAGCAGGGAGTGAGTAGGTATACCTATTAGAGTACTTAATTTTATTCTAGTTTGTTTTCCTATTCTATCCCTTCACTTTCAGCAGGTAAAATGGAACAATGTTGGCAAGAGAACTTTCTTTTTGCTGGTTACTAGTTGTGCTTACTAACCAGGAGGAATTTTGGTTATAGGGAAGCTCTTTGCATCCATGTGCCTGGCTTCCAACCTGAATATGTTAGAAAACTTGCTTTTTCCAGTTTCTATTGATGAACATCTCTCTTCCTCTCTTGTCTACCTGCTGCTTCCTGGGAGCCCTAGAGAGATGTTCTCAGTGAGTAACAACAGGTCAACAGTTACAGAGACAGAGTGCTTTGTGTCCAAGCACTGGACATATAGTAGGCATTCAGTGCAATCAACAGAAGGAGAAATAAGTGGGCTGGTAAAGAGAATGCTGGTTACCAACCCAGAATTAAGGGCTCCAAGTGCAGACAAAGTGCAGCCTGATAGGGATTCCATGCCAAATTTTACACATGATTCTGTAGATTTAAAATACTTACAAAGGACATTAGTGTTTGTCGTATTTGTCCAGTAGATGAATACGGTGTGTGGGCATATATAGTCAGCACATGAATGTGCAGACTACAAAGGCCATGACTTAAAGCAGTTTAATCTCATCAACACTGTTCTGGGTCTAGAGGATTAAGAGTCAGGGCTATCTCATGGAAAATTGTGTGTGTGTGTGTGTGTGTGTGTACACACACGCACGCACACGTGCATTTGCTTGTATTTGCTTATTTTCACTGACTAGCTTTTTAAATTCTGGCATTAATTTTCTAGAATAAAAAGAGATTGGCATAGGAAATATAGCCATTATTTTATAATAAACTTAAGTGGAATATGTAAAAATATTGAATCACTATGTCACACACCTGAAACTATTCTAATATTGTAAATCAACCATACTATAATTAAAAAAAAAGATTGACATATTCTGTTGTTGGGTAAAGTAGATATCTTTCTCTTTCTAACTTTAAAATAATATATTCTAGTTCTATTAGAATTTTAAACAAAAACACCTAAATACAGATACCCCCAAATCAATTTGTATTGGTCTCAGAGTTATTTAATTCAACTGGCCACAGATCTATAAAATAATTTTTCCATCTTTTTACCACTTTTCTTTATTACTTCTTAGGCTATCAAGAAAAATCAAAATAAAATATAAATAAACTAATGATACTTGAATTTTTTTATGTTTAGACATTTAAAAATATTTCTAATTGATAAGGTTTGATATTTTTCAACTTTAAGAATGCTATCATATTTAAACTTATATGTATAACTAAATATATAATGTTTATGCTATATAAAGTCAGAAGCAAAAATGATGCTAACATAGCATTAAACATTTAAACATGCTAGAAATGTTAAGGAAGTCATTTTAAAGCATCATCTTAACCTTGTCCATTCTGCAAGGTAGAGAGAGAGAGAGGACTTTAGTGGATTAATACATTATTACAGTAGAATATTTCTGCTCTAATCAGTGCTTGGCAAGGGACCCGGCAGAGGTGATTTCTATATTACATTTTCAGTGTTTCTGTTAAGGCTCATAAAAACTTCTAGTTGAAGCTAAACAATAAAATAGGCTGGTTTAGTCCACATGTGTTGTGAACCGGTACAGGTAGTTATTTAACAGGGTCCTGAGTGGTCCTTGTTTCTTGGACATGAGACATTCCTCCAGCATCATTTCATGTCATTTTCCAGCAGCAACAAAAGGATGAGTAAAACCACAGTTCGAATTTTCTAATACCTTCCACCATTTACCCCAGGATTCTTGGAAATGTACTGTTCAAAATTAGGAATGCGTTTTCCCCTGAACATGGTTTTAAATGTTTCGTACTTCTGTTCCTGTATGGCTAGCTCTATTTAACGGTGTGGATTTTCAGTAGAGTGTTCAAATCAATTCCATTGTTAGAAACCCTAAAGATTTTTGCATTTAGGCTTTAGGGGCACTTCTTAGGTCTAGGCTGGCATTCCAAATTTGCTTTTCTGCCTTGTCACAGAAAGTGAGAAGATGCCCAGCTAGCTTTCCTTTCCTCCTCAAATCTGCCGCAACCTGCTCTGTTCCTTAGAACTCTTCCCCTGCCTCCCAAGATTGGATGTAGAGAGGGACCAGTCTCTCCATTCCTACTTTCAGGTTGTCTCTGAATACAAATACTCACAGGTTCTTTATATGTTTGATGGGTTTTATTCCTAGTTTTCAGGAGAGAAGTAGCAAATCTAACAAATATGGGGTAATTATAAGGGTTCTGTTAACTGCAAAAGTCCTACTGTTATGGTTAGTGATATGTTTACTGGAATCCCGTTGAGTTTCTGCCTTATGCTTTTATTCCTAAACATAGAAATTAACCAAACTTCCCTTCTCCTGAGAGTGGTGCTATATGCCTTTCTTGCCCCCATCTTGGCCTAAAGACCATTATGGTACTTGTATGTCGATGACTTCTATAGTCTCAACTCAGATTTCTCCCCTGAGTTTCATACTCTTTTGTCTATTTCAGTTCCCTAAATGCCTTGCTGTAATCAGTTTTTACCTGGATCTCAATAGGCCATTGGCTTATCAAGAAAAAGAGGGAGAGGACTCAAATCAATAAAATTAGAAATGAAAACGAAGAAGTTACAATGGATACTGCAGAAATAAAAAGCATCATAAGAGACTACTACAAGCAATTGTATGCCAATCAAATGGACAACCTGGAAGAAATGGACAAATTCTTAGAAAGGTATAACCTTCCAAGACCGAACCAGGAAGAAATAGAAAATATGAACAGACCAATCACAAGTAATGAAATTGAAACTGTGATTAAAAATATTACAACAAACAAAAGATCAGGACCAGATGGCTTCACAGGCTAATTCTGTCAAACATTTAGAGAAGAGCTAACACCCATCCTTCTCAAAGTCTTCCAAAAAATTGTGGAGGAAGGAACACTCCCAAACTCATTCTATGAGGCCACCATCACCCTGATACCAAAACCAGGCAAAGATGCTACAAAGAAACAAAATTACAGACCAATATCACTGATGAATATAGATGCAAAAATCCTCAACAAATACTAACAAAGAGAATCCAACAACACATTAAAAGGATAATACACCATGATCAAGTGGGATTTATCCCAGGGATGCAAGGATTCTTCAATATATGCAAATCAGTCAATGTGATACACAATATTAACAAATTGAAGAATAAAAACCATATGATCATCTCAATAGATGCAGAAAAAGCTTTTGACAAAATTCAGTACCCATTTATGATAAAAACTCTCCAGAAAGTGGGCACAGAGGGAACCTACCTCAACATAATAAAGGTCATATACGACAAACCCAGAGCAAACATCATTCTCAGTGGTGAAAAACTGAAAGCTTTCCTCTAAGATCAGGAACAAGTCAAGGATGTCCACTCTCGCCACTGTTATTAAACATAGTTTGGGAAGTCCTAGCCACGGCAGTCAGAGAAGAAAAAGAAATAATAGGAATACAAATTGGAAAAGAAGAAGTAAAACTGTCACTGTTTGCAGATGACATGATAGTATACACAGATAATCCTAAAGATGCCACCAGAAAACTACTAGAGCTAATCAATGAATTTGGTAAAGTAGCAGGATACAAACTTAGTGCACAGAAATCTCTTGCATTCGTATACACTAACAACGAAATATCAGAAAGAGAAATGAAGGAAACAATCCCATTCACCATTGCAATGAAAAGAATAAAATACCTAGGAATAAACCTACCTAAGGAGGGAGAAGACCTGTACTCAGAAAACTATAAGACACTGATGAAAGAAATCAAAGATGACACAAATGGAGAGATATACCTTGTTCTTGGATTGGAAGAATCAGTATTGTGAAAATGACTATAGTACCCAAAGCAATCTACAGATTCAGTGCAATCCCTATCAAATTACCAATGGCATTTTTTACAGAACTAGAACAAAAAAATCTTAAAATTTGTATGGAGACACAGAAGACGCTGAATAGCTAAAGCAATCTTGAGGGAAAAAAATGGAGCTGGAGGAATCAGACTCCCTGACTTCAGATTATACTACAAAGCTACAGTAATCAAGACAATATGGTACTGGCACAAAAACAGAAATATAGATCAATGGAACAGGATAGAAAGCCCAGAGATAAACCCACACAGCTATGGTCAACTAATCTATGACAAAGGAGGCAGGGATATACAATGGAGAAAAGACAGCCTCTTCAGTAAGTGGTGCTGGGAAAACTGTGGACAGCTACATGTAAAAGAATTAAATTAGAATGCTCCCTAACACCATACACAAAAATAAACTCAAAATGGATTAAAGACCTGAATGTAAGACTGGACACTATAAAACTCTTAGAGGAAAACATAGGAAGAACACTCTTTGTCATAAATCACAGCAAGATCTTTTTTGATCCACCTCCTAGAGTAATGGAAATAAAAACAAAAATAAACAAATGGGACCTAATGAAACTTAAAACCTTCTGTAAAGCAAAGGAAACTACAAACAAGACCAAAAGACAACCCTCATAATGGGAGAAAATATTTGCAAAGGAATCAACAGACAAAGGATTAATCTCCAAAATATCTAAACAGCTCATGCAGCTCAATATTAAAAGAACAAACAACCTAATCCAAACATGGGCAGAAGACCTAAATAGACATTTCTCCAAAGAAGACATACAGATGGCCAAGAAGCATATGAAAAGCTACTCAACATCATTAATTATTGGAGAAATGCAAATCAAAACTACAATGAGGTTATCACCTCACACCGATTAGTATGGGCATCATCAGAAAATCTTCAAACAACAAATGCTGGAGAGGGTGTGGAGAAAAGGGAACCCTCTTGCACTGTTGGTGGGAATGTAAATTGATACAGCCACTGTGGCGAACAGTATGGAGGTTCCTTAAAAAACTGAAAACAGAATTACCATATGACTCAGCAATCCCACTGTTGGGCATATACCCAGAGAAAACCATAATTCAGAAAGACCCATGCACCCCAATGTTCATTGCAGCAGTGTTTACAATATCCAGGTCCTGGAAGCAACCTAAATGCCCATCGACAGATGAATGGATAAAGAAGATGTGGTGCATATATACAACAGAATATTACTCAGCCATAAAAAGGAACGAAATTGGGTCATTTGTAGAGACGTGGATGGACCTAGAGACTGTCATACATAGTGGAGTAAATTAGAAAGAGAAAAACAAATGTATATTAACGCATATATGTGGAATCTAGGAAAATGGTACAGATGAACCGGTTTGCAAGGCAGAAATAGAGACACAGACGTAGAGAACAAACATATGGACACCAAGGGGGAGAAGCGGGGAGGAGAGGGGGTGGTGGTGGTGGGATGAATTGGACGATTGGGATTGACATATATACACTAATATGTATAAAGTAGATAACTAATAAGAACCTGCTGTATAAAAAAAATAAAATTCATAAAAAGTAAATAGGCCATTCGGGCAACGAAATGAACTGACAATATATTGGAGGGGAAAAAATTTGATATGATTAATAAGCATATGAAAACATTTTAAGTGTTATTAGTAGTCAGTGAATTATAAATTATGTCACAGAGACCTGGGTCACTGTGAAATTAGAGATTATTTTTAAAAATAAAGAGTGCTTTCAGTGGACATTCTTACATATTGTTGGCATAAGCTTCTTTGAAAGCAGTTTGTAGTATGTATTGGGAGAATTAAAAATGTTCTTAATCTCTGACATAAAATCTTTATGTAAAAGTTTTGCTAGCTAAAGTAAATAAATAGAAATAGAAGTATTTATTAAAGTATTTTTGTCTTTGTTTTTAAGTTTCTCTGTTATATTAGAAAACAATATTAGAGAAATGGTTATTTATGCCATATATTGGAGAATATTATATATCTAATGATGCTATGTTACAAAGAATCTTTAAATAATTTTGGAAACTAATTTTTTAAGAAGACCTATATAAAGACATGGAATATGAGTTAGGCCTTGAAGAAAAGATGGGCAGATAATTGTAGGTTAGGCATTTCATTGGGAGGGGAAGACAACATGAGCAAACACCTTCGTGTGGAAATAAGTTTATTATCTGGAAAGTAATGATTAACCTGGTTGAAAAGTAGAAGTTCATTTTGAAGGAATAGGAGAAAATGTTATTCACCTGTTACGTGTTAGCTACTTGCTAGGTACTGAGGATACAAGGATGACTAAAAGATGACAATAATGGAAACTTAGGAGAAGGGCATATATGAGACAATTTCATGAAAACTCTGATAAAATTTAATGACTGGATAAAAGAAAATCAAAGAAAATGATAGTTTTGGGACTTCCCTGGTGGTCCAGTGGTTAAGACTCCGCACGCTTCCAGCGCAAGGGACACGGGTTTGATCCCTGGTGGGGGGATCTAAGATTCCACATGCCATGTGCTGTGGCCAAAGAAAAATATAATGAAAGTTTTGAATTTGTATGGCACCAGTAACAGAAACAGAGAAGGAGACCTTCGTGAGGCAAGGTGAGAAGTTTAGTTTCCACAGTTGGTTTAGGGCATGCATACAGGAGTGCTTTCTACTGTGTGCGTTAATATTTCGTGTTTACTTTATCTGTAAAACTGAGTGTTGTTCATGTACCGCTGACTACCTATTCCAGTTTTTAACTTACCAAAGTGAAATCTGCCAAAAAGGACTTTCTAGGGAGTTGTAAAAATAATTTAAGTAGTAAAAATATCTTAAGTAATAAGGTCTATGGCATTTAGGTTTAAAATTATTTTCATGTCCTGGAAACAATTCTTGGTTTGATCCTATCCACCTTGTTGAATGCTTTTGCTTCACACTGTAACGTATTGGGCTGGGCCCCTAATGTTAAGGTAACAGTAAATCTCATTCTAAACTGTATTATAGGGAAGTTTCTTTCTTTGGCAGATGGGAGATTCTTTGGTCAGAGAAACCTACGAAGGTGAATGCTTCCCAGGCTCGCCAGTTTAAACCTTGTATTAAGCAGATAAATTTTCCCACAAATCTTATACGGCTGGAAGTAAATAGTTCTCTTCTGGATTATTACACTGAATTAGATGCCGTTGTATTACATGGTACAAAGGACAAGCCAGTGCTTTCTCTCAAGACTTCACTTATTGATATGAATGATCTAGAAGATGACTATGAAGAAAAGAATGGATGTGGAATGGACAATCTGAACAAAAAGTTTAGCAGTATTGCCCTCAGGGAAGGGACAAGTAATGGATATTTTGATAAACTACCTTATGAGGTAAGCCAAAGATATTCAGTAGCAATATTGGACATACTATCATTTTAAAATGTTTAGATGTTAATGTTTATTTTGCTAGATGTCAGAGAAATCGGAGCATTAGCAAGGTATACATAATCTGATGTATTGTGTATTTTGATTTTGGAAAGACTAGACAAAATTGTGTTCAGTAACTTCGCCACCTTTGTTTTGGATTTGACTTTAGTGATTCTGGATAAACTATTAAATATAGGTTATTTTATCACAGATTAACAATAACCAAAATACATAAAGCAATGATAAATTACACTCCACTTTAATTCATAATTACACAGTGTTAATATGGGCAATATGTGCTTAACTTGATACCGGTTATATTAAAGATGATTTGCGGGCTTCCCTGGTGGCGCAGTGGTTGAGAGTCCGCCTGCCGATGCAGGGGACACGGGTTCGTGCCCAGGTCCGGGAGGATCCCACGTGCCGCGGAGGAGCTGGGCCCGTGCGCCATGGCTGCTGGGCCTGCGATTTCGGAGCCTGTGCTCCGCAACGGGGGAGGCCGCGGCAGTGAGAGGCCCACGTACCACAAAAAAAAAAAAAAAAAAATTTGCTATGAAAAATAAGAGTATTAATTAGACCGTGAGAGAAATGCTAATTCTGTTTAATAGTGCGCAGTTTCTCCAAGTGTCATATACTCTTCTATACTAACTCTATTCTATACTCTAACTAGCTATGATTTTTGGTCTAGGCAGGTATAGAGTGCCTTTTACCTAAAGTCTTGTTTTCAGTGTGTCACTGCAGGGGTGTTTCCAGGGTATATTTAGCACTCCTGGCTCCCAGGCATCGAATGCCATTAGCACACCCCCTGGGGTGGGAGTAGGGCCAGGCATTCCTTCCCCTGCTGAGAAGAGCTGTGTGTGGTTAAAAATAATATAATCAGATCTTTTAAAGAAAAATTTTATAAATTTAAACTTTAACCAGTTCAACTATCCCCCTTCCACACTGGTGGGTATTTCAGGTTTCATTGTAATAATACAAGTAGCTTAACTTGCGTGGAACAATAAGGTAGCCTCTTGAGTGCCTAACAGGAGCTATAACGCCTGTTCAACGTTTCACAGTTCAAATGCTATGGTACATCCTGTGAAGTAGCTAAAGTTGCCACATAAAGATGAATTTAAGGATCTAAGGTAACTCAGTCAGTAAGCCATGGAACCAGGATCCAGCCCAGGCCTTCTAGGTCAAGTCTTGTGTTATGGAAGGAAGCTTCATAGGTGGACAAGACACCCTGGCCCTTAGAGGGAGGAGGGAGGAAAGATGGAGGAGCAGCTGAGCTGGGAGAGAGGAGCGTGGGATGTTGACAATGTTGTTCCCTGGGGCTTCAAGGAGGGTCTGTCCTGGCAGCAATGGCAGCAGCTCATCTGGAGGAAGCTCACTTCCTTGATTCTTACCCGTTTCCTAAAACTACAGTATAGAGATTTAAATTCAGCAAATGTATTTTAAAGAGTTTGTTGAATTTTATCCAGACCTGGTAAAATGCTTAACATGTCACATTCAAATGAATAACGGGAACTTCAGGCAAAGGGAAGAGAGTGTCCAAAGGTGAGAAGAAGTGAAACTGTGTGACCTGTTTGGGAACTCCAGTATTTCACTGTGGCTGGAATAGGATTTGATAGCAGAAGCTGCAAGAGATGAACTTGGACACAGGCTCAGGGCTGCCTCCGTGCATCACTCCATAGGCCACCATCCACACAGATGACAGTGATTGGGACATCCCAGCCCTGGCAGTGCACAGCCCACCCTGCCACGTTGTAGAGGGCTCTGTGGGTTTTACCGAGAGGTTTGCATTTTCTCTCTTCAGCCAGTGGTCCTCAGGCTGCTGTGTCTCTCCTGTACACCGCAGAATCATTTGAGGGGAGTCATAGAGACCTTAGATTTTATAAATCATTTACTTTTGGTAAAAAATTAGAACAAATCCAAGATAATACCTATAATAATTTCACACTCACTTTCTTGTGTTCTCTGAATTCTTCATATGCATTTTTTAGTGGGAGAAAAAGATGTGGAATAATAGCATTCCAGAAATTATCCATAACATGCAGGCATTTTTGCACATGCTTTGTCCCACAGTGAGAATGATTGCCCAGGTGTTTGGCCTCATGTAAAGCTTGTTTTTCGTATGTGTCATGGTATGAAGAAGATTGTGAACCTTTTCTGTAGTCAGTAGGGAAACATTGAAAGTTTTATTTACTTTAAAAGAAGAATAACAAAATGAGATTTCTTTCTTAGATTATTCTGTTGGTAAATGAAGAATAGACCAAAAGGAGGTCAAGGTGGGAAGCAGGGATACCAGTCGAGGAGCTACTGCAGAAATGTAGGCAAGAAGTTATGAAGCTCTGGGTACTCGAAAGTTTGGAAAGGAGGTAAGCCGGAGAAGTATTCTAGAGATGCAGAAGGTAGAAATCAAAGTAACTATTGAATGTGGACATGAAGCAGAGCATCACAAGGACTTTTAGGCTTCTGGTTGAAATGACCTGGTGGATGGATATGCCATTAATCATAAACCAGTGGGTGAAGGTGGAAGGGTGCATTGACTTGGAGGTGCCTGTGATTCATCAAAGCCAACTTCTCTGATTGAGAAGTTGACAGTAGGCAGTTGCTATTTGAGTTTGAAACGCAAGAGGAAGGTCTGAGTTTACATTTGTGTGAGTCTTCTCAGAAGAGGAGAGGGCTACCATGGTAGATGAAACTGACCAGGAAAACTGAGGGTGTGAATAAAGGGCCAAGAATAGAATTCTGGGATTACTAACATCTAAGAGTCCAGGAGAGGAAGACAAGTCAGAAAAGGCACTTGGGACAAGGATGAGATTGTCTTAAAAACAACAATAGGAAGCTAAAGAGGTTTAGAGAACAGAAAATGGGTGTGGTCGGCCACACCGCTGCAGAGAGCTCAGTGACGAGTGCCCACTGGTTTTGGTCATCGGGAGATCTCTGATAATCCTTTACCAGTATCAGTTCAATGTAACTATGACCATAGGGTGAGAGATGAGAAAAACCTTACCATATCTGGTTAAGGCATCAAGGAGCGGGGAAGAAGCAGAGACAAAAAGTGTTTGCTCTCTGAGCATAAGCAGAAAAATATTTCTATTAATATACACCAATCATGGGCAAGACTGTCCACCAATAGTGAATAATACTTGGCATCCTAACACTCCACCCCTTCATGTCACACTCAATAAGGCATATCAAAATGAGGAAGAGTATGAAATTATTATAGATATTATTTGCTCTAATTTATCTTTTAAAAGGAGAAAAGACGAGTGGCAGAAGATGTAGCAGGGTGGGAAGGTTTCTGTTTGTGATGCAAGCTGGGAGAGATTTCAGTATGCTTTTATGCTGTAGGGAAGGAGCCAATAAAGAGTAAAGGCTTCCAGTACATGCAAGGGGTTTAATCAATACAACAAAATCACATAGACGAAACCGAGAGAGAGAATCAGTCGTCCTGAAGGACATTAATTAGTCATGATGAAAGCAGTACAATGCATAAAGAGTTGATGCTGCAAAACACTGAATGATCTCACAGTGAGTAAAAAGAGAAACTCTTTTTTTAAAAGTTGCCTAAATTATATAATCCAAGTTATTTAAAGGAAAAAAAAAACCCACATTTAAATATGTCAAGTGACATAATGTTTCCTTAGTTGAAAATAATTGTATTATGAGTGGAGTGTGTTTTGAGGGCAGATCAGCTGTGTTTTGAGACATACAACATCCTCCATACAACATGGTGTCAAATGGTACTTTAGGCTAGGATACCCCCATATAAAAACATCTTCTGACAGACACTAGATACTAGATGAGTAATAATTAATGGGTATTATCTTGTGGGCCTAAAACCTGTTATCTTTTGCTTAATCAGAATCCAAAAGTGCTTTTTCACATGCCAGTGTCATGGTCTCAATAACTTCATTATTCTTCTTCTACTTGGATATTTGCTTAAAATATAATATTAAGGATCAGAAAATGTTTTCACACAATATACATCTTTTAATAATGGTGACTTTGGAATGATGCCAGCAATTGCTGGGAGTTATTTAAATTATAAATCATCTGGAAAAAAGTAAATTATTTATCCTCTGATACATGGATATATTTAACTTTTAATGTCTCTTTGCACTAACTGCTTAAAAATTTTACTGAAATAGCTTTTAATATTGTAGTTAAAACAACAAATTTTTAATTCATTCTACACGTATTTAAGGTCCTACAGTTGCCAAGCCCAGATGGCTCATAGGTTCTTTCAGACATTTAAGAAGTGATCAAATCCTGTATTATTTAAACTCTTTCATAGCATAAAGAAAAGGGAAAGTTTTTAACTTCTTAGTGAAGCTGTTATAATACTCTAGCACATAAAAATAAAATTACAGACCAATTTTACTTCTGCAAACAAAATACAGTGAATAGAATTATTTAAAAATATAATACAGGGGCTTCCCTGGTGGCTCAGTGGTTGAGAGTCCGCCTGCTGATGCAGGGGACACGGGTTCGTGCCCCAGTCTGGGAGGATCCCACATGCTGCGGAGCGGCTGGGCCCGTGAGTCATGGCCGCTGAGCCAGCGCGTCCGGAGCCTGTGCTCTGCAATGGGAGAGGCCACAACAGTGAGAGGCCCGCGTACTGCAAAAAAAAAAAAAAAAAATTTGATTTTTTTTTCTTAGTATTTCTTGGTTCAGAATAGGCTATTTAGCAGTGATTCTTTGAAAATTAGTTTAGGAGCCCCTGACTGTTCACCATTAAGAAAAAACAAATCTTGAACTAGTTCAAAGAAACTATTTTAATTAGAGATAAAAATCTTTTTGATTCCTCCTCCTTAATACTTTTTTGTATCTGTTAGCTACTCCCTAGTCACTGCCAGTTGCCTGAAGCAGGCCCCTGATTCCTCTTTCTTGGAATCTACAGTAGCCGCCAGGCGGGTTTCCCTTCCTGCCTCCGGTAGTGCCCCCTGCAATGATCTTTCTAAACCATAAATATGACTGTCACTCTGCAGTTACATAAATCCCTTCAAGACTCCTCATTGCTTTCAGAATAAATCCAGGCTCCTCGGTGAGGCTCTCTGTGATCCAGTCCTTACCACTAACTAATCTTTCCTCTCCCCAGTTTTGCCTCTCTTTAAAGCTGAGCCTTGCTGGTCCAAGTCCGCTTTCACTGAGGTTAGGCCTGTGTCTTGTGTCAGGCTCTAGTAGCAGTCTGTGCATCTATCCAAGCTATTAAAACATATCATCGTACTTACCAGTCCCCACTGGACTCTGGAAACCCTGAAAGTGGGAGCTCTTCTCACCAGTGTTTGACGTGTAGTCGATGTTTAGTAAATGTTAAGTATGTGAAAAATTCTATTATTCAATAGATTACCAAAATATACCTTTGCGCTGTAAAAAAAAAAATAGTCGACATGAATTGAATATACTTTGAATGCTCTTGAAATGTAATATATATAGCCTTATGTATGTATGGTTACTACTGATTTGGATAATTCTGTTGAATTATGTAGTATGTGAAAGTATTGTTATAAAATGTATGATACTGTTATTCTTTATTAGATCAAATCATATGCTTCAAAAAGTGATATTGTTTTTTCAGTCTGGGTGATCTTGGTTTCTCTGTTTTATGTAGCTCATTCAACTGATTCTGAATCATCTGACACTACCAGACCTGTGTAGATTAGCACAGACTTGCAAACTACTGAACCAGCATTGCTGTGATCCTCTGCAGTACATCCACCTCAATCTGCAACCATACTGGGCAAAACTAAATGACACCTCTCTGGAATTTCTGCAGCCTCGCTGTACTCTCGTCCAGTGGCTTAATTTATCTTGGACTGGCAATAGGGGCTTCATCTCTGTTTCAGGATTTAGCAGGTCAGTGCCAAGCCTTGTTGAGGTTATTTAAATCAGCAGGCTATACTTACTATGTAGTAGTTTTGATAATAAAAGTTTGAAATTATATATCATGTACTTTAGATCATGTTCAGAGTGCTTCTGCTTACAAAAGTGGATGAGTTAGTTTCACCACCCTCTTCAGCTAGACTTCACAAGATGGAGGGAAATTATGCCCTTTACCTCATATTTTTAAATCCCAAGGAAATTTCAACAGAGCTCCTTTTTTTCTTTCTCATATTTTCAGCACAGATGATTAACACATTCTAAAAACTATTTCCAAATCAAAATCTACCTCCCTAATGTGATTTGTCAGAAATGGAAAACAATTTATTATAGAACATTTTTAATTAAATCTTAATTACATGTGCAATACATCACCCAAATTTAGAAGCTCATTTAAACTAATTATGTTGAAAATGCAATTGCATGTTAAATAGGCGACCACACTTGCAGACCTGCCCAGGTGTTTCTGCTCCTTTCTATTTAAGCATTTAGTTTCCTTACTATTAAACGTCACCTGTTAAACATTTGAAAGCTTGCACGAGTACATATTCATTTAGTAATGCCATAGTCATTTTTCTTGTGAAACAAACAGGTGTTTTTCTCCTAACCTTGATGGTTATTCTCATTGTATGTTACAGTATAATCCGTTTCATTAACGAAGAAGTAGACACTTTGGGGAAATTACCTGTTTGTTTGTTTGTTTGCTTGTTTTTTGCGGTATGCGGGCCTCTCACTCTCGTGGCCTCTCCCGTTGCGGAGCACAGGCTCCGGACGCGCAGGCTCAGCGGCCATGGCTCACGGGCCTAGCCGCTCTGCGGCATGTGGGATCTTCCCGGACCGGGGCACGAACCCATGTCCCCTGCATCGGCAGGTGGACTCTCAACCACTGCGTCACCAGGGAAGCCCCACCTGTTATTTTTGATTAACAAATAATCTCCTATCCTGTTTTTAGAAGTTAGAATGAACTACAGCCCTCCCTACACATATCCCCAGTGGATACATTCCTGAACAGTGGTTTATGAATTAGAAATCTGTATTTTGAGCTTTGTTCCCCTTGACTTAAAGTATAAAAATAAAGATGCAGTTCCAGAACTGCATTTGATACCATTAGATTCAGATGAAGTCATGTTTGAAATAGCACCAATGTGTTCAAAATGCTAATATTGATAGTTTATGCATCAAAGTAAAAAATAAACACAAGCAGTAATGGCTTATAGCACATGTTGAAACCATGGATGCACTGAGTTTCTTTTCTGCCAGAAATAGAGCCAGGGGAAGGGGTTTTAAATAGAACATGATGGGATTGTGGGTCAGAGTCTAAAGATTTTACAACAGGCTATGTATACAAAATTCTTTTTTATTATGTAAATTTGCTTAAAAGGGGATATATATATTATATATATATATATAGTAGAAAAATTAGGCATTTCTTTTTGGCAGTGTGATTTTGGTAAATTTTTATAGAATCCACATTTTGGAAATTGCTGGATCTTTGACAGCTCTCCAGTGGAACACAAGCTCAGTCCTTTCTACTTCCTTTTGCTGCAGACACACACACTTCATTGGCTAATTTTCCTCGCTATTAATGGGACCGAGAAGAACTGAAGCTAATGATGACTGTGGGTATTGAGAGCACACACTATAGATCATAAACCAAGACTAACTGACTCTGAGAGCAGATAGAACCATTGGTATCAGTAAGCATTATTTTACATTATAAGGACTTTTGGGTGTTTTAATCCCTCATAGCTCTTTTTTCAATGTTTCCCACCATTAGGAACTTACTGTTTGTTTTCACTCTTGGTGTGTAAGGCATTATGGTGAGTGTCGTGGACCATGTAAAGAGGTAGATAATATAGTTCCTGCTACAGAAAAGATAAAGATATAAGAATAAACATTTAAACATATCCTCCCTATATTTTATAAATAAAATAACAGGGAGGCAACTAATGAGTTAAAGAAAATATTGGTAATGAATGACTGAAGTCCAGCTTCTTTGCCAAAATGTTGCATATAACCATGGTATAATGAATAAAATGTAGAGATAGTATTAAATCAGTTTTTAAAAACTTTATGTAGCTTCTTCGGGTGCATGAGCAGAAACATAAGTTGTGAGAAGAAAACTTCGCGATGCTATTGTTAGCATTTTAGACATGTGATGGATAAAGATCTTCTTTTATGAGGTTAAAGCTCCAATCTACTTTCTCACCAGCAATTTCTCTTCCATTTTCAGTTCAGCCATTTAGTTGCCATGGGGCTGTTTAAATAATCACAAAAGTACATACATTAATTTAAGTTTTCCATATTTCACAGGAGTATTTCAGCCAGTAAAACCATAAATAAATCTTGATAGCATTCCTTTAAGTATAGTCATTGTTCTCATTAAGAAAATAAAAAGGTTAAATAACAGGGAGAGGCAATCTTTTTTGGGTGGGAGATACTGGAGTTTTGCCTACTGATTGCCGTTGGCCCCCTTGACCCGACTGCTGAATTGATAGTCATTATGGCTTATAGGCAGCATTCCCAGAAAAAACGATAAATATTCATGGCTTGATTATTAATGAATAATCTATGAGTAAGTATGGTCTATTTATGCTCATTACTGTGAAGAAGACTTACTTGTAATACTTTAAAGAAAAAAAGTACATTTTTAAAATAGAGACCAATGATGATGAGCTTGCTTTTTTTTTTTTTTAAAGAAGATGTTGGGGGTAGGGGTTTATTAATTAATTTATTTATTTTTGGCAGTGTTGAGTCTTCGTTTCTGTGCGAGGGCTTTCTCTAGTTGTGGCAAGCGGGGGCCACTCTTCATCGCGGTGCGCAGGCCCCTCACTATGGCGGCCTCTCTTGTTGCGGAGCACAGGCTCCAGACGCGCAGGCTCAGTAGTTGTGGCTCACGGGCCTAGTTGTTCCGTGGCATATGGGATCCTCCCAGACCAGGGCTCATGTCTCCTGCATTGGCAGGCAGATTCTCAACCACTGCGCCACCAGGGAAGCCCGAGCTTACTTTTTGAGTAAGTCTTTGGGAAAAGTTTGATATAGTTTATTTTTGTTACCTAAAAACCTTATCTTCACAAGCTGGAATTGTTTCACTGGATTTTAAAGAACTTAGGAATTTATTTTATTCAAAATAACAGGGAAATTGGAATAATAAGAACTTAAAACTTTTAATCAGTTATTAAAATCCTATTCTATCTACAGATTTGTGATTTGTAACTTCAAGTACTGCTCATTTATATCATTACTCATTAAAATCACATCTACGTAATTCCACTTTTCTCTTATAATACACTTCCCTAAAGTCTTGGATATGCCTTTGCCTCCCTGCCTGTTGGTGCTCTGAGGCTTAATTATATCATTCTGATGTTCAAAAAGTCTTAGGTTCTATTTATTTTTCCTCTATCGTTTTTCTTCAGGTAGTTGCTCAAAATAATCACCTTGAGCTCCACCTCAGTTATGTAGAGATTTCTATCCCTCACCCTTCTACTTGTTCCCTTCAGAAAACATTATTGGATGCTTTCTAGATTTAAGAACTTGATGTTTTGACACAGAGCTACAGTTTTATGGAATAGAGAGCTTTTTGCTTATTCACATATGTGTTTATTCAGTTGCCTCCCTGTGTTTTACACTGTTGTCTCTTTTAGATGGTCAATTCCTAGAGATTAAAGACAATTTAAGACTTTCTTTTCCACTTCCTTCTACCATTGCTAGATAGTACCGTACACAGTTAAGCAAGAAGTTTTGTTTTTAATGACTTTATTTTGGATCGGCTATAGTAAATAATGCTCCAGCTACTTGGGATTAAAATTATCTTAAATATACTGTCTTATAAAACTCAAGTGAGGGTCAGCTAACAAAACATGAGATTAGCAATCAGAAGCCATGGATGTTTATACCTAATTCTCCCCTTTACCTTGATACTTCAGGCAGCTTGTAAGGATTAGTGCCTTTTATTTTGTGATGAATAAACTTAAATCATTCATTCATGTGATGTTAATTATTTTAGGGTGCAAGTTACCATTTAGTAAATTACTTTTTATGTACTTATATTAATCTGGACAAATGAATTCACCTCATAAAGATAAGCAATTTATTTCTCTCTCCAGAGACTCCATTTCTCATAGCAAGAGACCTCGTTTGGGATTGTTTATCTGAACTTAGGTCTTCTCTTAATACCCTCAATATCAAGAAATACTTGATGAGAATTCATAACATGGTATGAACAGGCTGCAGGAAGTATACAAGCTATAATTCTCCTTTCAAGTGACCAGTATCACAATTGAAATGAATAAATAGATGACCAAGACAAAAACATGTATGTAATTATGCGTTAAAATAAAACTTTATGAGGAGCATTAAGGAAAGAAACAAGAGTTGTGTTCAGCTAATTAATTGATTCTGCTGCTAATTCTGCCTTCTTGGAATGGAAATATGAAAAAGTAGGTAGTGTAGATCTTGTAAGTTTAGGAGGAGAGACTATGGGGATATTGACCAAATAATCTCAGTAAAAATATGCAATATATAAAAAAGAAGAGAGAGAGTCATAAAGGTAGATAAGCATGATCATTATCTTTATTGTGCTTCCAAATTTTTTCATTCATTCAATCAGTTTGGGATGTTTTCTAATCTATTAACAGTTGGCTTTCTGGTGATTTACTTTCTATCTTTAGAAGGGAAAAGTTCATTAGTGAGAGCAAAGAGAAAAGAAATGTCAAAGTATTCCAAGTCCAATACCAAAAAGAATTGTAGAACAAAGTGCTTTGCCAAATAATGAAGACCTTCAGGAGATAAGATGCCTCAAGATTTTAAGTTTAAGAGTTAATGTACTCATTTAACTTTTGTAATCTGCAAATAATTTTAGAAGTATCAAATCAAAATAGGATACTCCAGATCTCTGACACCCTACATTCATTTCTAGATTGCTAGCTTATAAATAGTGAAGAACTAGTCATAACTATGATGTATACTCAGAGTAAGGTAAAAATGTTAATTTTGTCATATTTCTTAGGAGTTTGACCCTCTTAAGGGAAAAATTCTCTGAGTCCATAAAACTTAGTTTGTTCCAGAGTAGAGGAAATTGAAATTCTTCAGATGAATTTTCACCATTGGAAGATTTATTCAACAAAGTCATCCAGTGTTTTTTACATGCCTGACATCATGCTAAGTACTGGGTACACCAAGAATCTGTTTCAATTGCCGAAGGATTTGAGGCACCTTATAAAACTCAATGTAAACGAATCAGTATGTAAGGAAACTGATTAACAGAAAACTGAGTTCAGTTCAGTATGAAGAAGGTGTGTCATAATGTGGTACACGCTGCCTCCCTTTGAAATAGATCCTGAGTCTGAATATTGAGCACAGCATTCAGTGCCACCACCGGATCCAGTGCACCATCTTCTCTTCCCTGAATATGGTCGTGGTGTCCTGAGGGTCCCCCTGTTTTTACCCCTGTTCTCTTTCAGTCTGTTCTCCGCACAGAAACCGGAGTGACTCTGTTAAAAGACAAGCAGGTCGTGCCACACCTCTGCTCAGCACCCTCTGATGACTGAGGATCCCATCTCCCTCAGAATAAAAGCCAGAGTCTCTATAGGACACACACTCTGAACTGCCCCTTACCTCTCTGATCTGCTCCCCATGTCCCTCTCACTTCGAGCCTCCTGACAGTTCCGTACTCTAGGCATTGTCTGAGCTGTCCTGCCTCAGAGCTGTTGCGCTTGCCCCCCCCCTTCGCCTGGAGTGCTGCTTCTCCAGGGAACTGCTTTGCTCACCCCCTCACTTCCTTTGGGTCTTGATTCACCTTCTCAATGGGGCTTCCCTTACCACCCTGTCTGCCTTTGACACTTCCTGTTGTCCTTCTCTGCTTTTATTTTCTCGTTGGCACTTTTCACTCTCTAATATACTATTAATTTTACTCATATAATTGATTTGTTTATGATCTACCTCTCCTACCAAAATGTAAGTAAGCCCCATGAGAGCAGGAACTTTGCTTTGCCCACTGCCAACTTCCAAGTGCCTAGAGTAATGCCTGGGTCATGGTTGGAGCTCAATAAACATTTGTTGAGTGAATGAATGAAGGTGCTTGATGCAAACTGGCAATTTAGCTACTATAATACAAAGGACACAGCAGTGAGACAGGTCGGAGGAATTTAAGGAGGGAATAACGAGAGGACTATCTGAGAATTTGAAGGAAGGTGAGGGCGGTTGTGTGAAATGCCACAATAAATCAGGTAATATAAGGACTGGAAAGAAAGGCCGTTTAATTTGGCATTTAAAAGGAAAGGATGAATTTAGGGAGAGCAGAACATACGCTGCAATGGATTAAGAATAAAGGGATGTTCTTGGATGTTTGGGTGTAAATAAGATGTGTGGGCTACTGAGTTATTTGCAACATTTAAAATAAATTTGTAGCAATTACATTTTTTAATTGTTGTTTGAATGTGTGTTGGCCAAGATTTCACTTTTATTTTAATGTTCGTGGGGTACTTTGGTCTTTGCAAACTGCTTTCACATTATTGTGGGATGTTCAAAACCACAGTGTGGTGAATGCTGTTAACATATTTCTAGTCTGCCTTCTACATCTGAGGAAATGCTGAGACTTGGGTAAATGCCTTTTCCAAGGTCACATGCTAGGAAATGGTGGAACAGGGCAAAATGTCCATCTTTTGACTTAGAAGTCCAGTGTTACTTCCTTTACTTTCATAAGTGATTGATTGTCAGTTTTATTTTGCATGTGTATTTGTAAGCTAATAATTAAATCATGTAGAAAAAAGATGCAGCATAAATAAAATAACAGTATGTGACTGATGTGACACTGAGATGGGCAAGAAGACGTCAAGAGACCTGGACGGGGATGAGTGGTGCGCTTGTTTAAGGGATAAACAGGCGCACCGCTTGTTGATAAAGTTTCAGGGATATGAATACTTGTAGGCTCACATTTTACTTTTATTATCAGATGATGATTATGGAAAGGCCTGTTTTCCCCCCATCTGTAACGTAATGAAGATAAATATTGTTATTACTACTCTGATAAAGGGTTTTGTGTCCTCCACATGAAGTTATTTCTGTGTATTTTGTGTGAAGCTGCAATTGAATATCTTGTAATAATTTCAACATCAGTCTAGGCATTAAATAGTATCAGTTACAAGGAACATATCTCAACAGTAGAGTGAAGCCAACCCAGAAATTTTCTTAGTTGAGAGGAGGCTAGTCTGATTTGTTTTCAGGTCATTTAGAGATGACACTTTGTGTGCCACATTCCAAATAAATTATCCAGTCCTGAATGGGTACTGTTTAGGGAGAAATAACTTCCAAGAGTTTAGAGTTTTGTTACGTTTTGTTTATTGGCTCTCCCAGCTCAGATGTGAATTACAGGTAAGTAGACGAAAAACACCCTCTCCTTTCTTAATTTCCCACTTAGCAGTAGCTGACTTTTTATGTGATGTGAATCCATTTTATCTTCTTAGGTTGATATATGTTAGCCTACCCATGCCTGTTTTGGCATGCAGTAAATGAGAATTTAAGTGAAACAAGTTTTTAATTTTCCCTAATAGAAATCTATTCTTCTGAAGATGACTGCTTAGAGTCGATATAATTCCAAAGTACTTGCAAAAAATATCTTTTAGTTTTATGAAGTTCACATGGAACATTGTTTTTACAGGTTTCTGAAGGTCTGTGGATCTGAATTAGTGCGTCTTGAATTATCTTGCAGCCACTTCCTTAATGAAACTTGCTTGGAGATTATTTCTGAGATGTGTGTAAATCTACAGGACCTCAATCTCTCATCCTGTGATAAACTGCCACCTCAAGCTTTCAACCACATTGCCAAATTATGTGGCCTGAAACGACTCGTTCTCTATCGAACAAAAGTAGAGGTAAGATTTCCACCTCTGCTAGTGTTAATAGCCAACCGAATATTTAGTTACCTGTAATTGCTCATAATAATGTGATTTCTGATTTTCAAATAGTTTAAGTATATGATGCAACCTGACTATTCTAAAATCATTAGAGCAGGCTGATGCAGTCATTTCAGAATTAGTCTATTGTGTTGTGGGTTTTTCTCATTTTAAGAAAACGTTATCCTCTGTGCTCTTAGAATTTTTGTCATGCTGTTCATGTTTGTAGGTAAAGAAACAAGCAATGGGCTGAGGTGAGCCGAAATGCTGGCAGGGAATGAATTAGAGGAAGAGGTGGGAGGAAAGTATGTAGGAGAACATTTGCTTGGAGTGGGAGGAAGCAAAGTGGAGTTTATCCAGGACCAGACTTTGGAGTTAAAAATCCCTAATACATAGTTTAGGAGTCTCATTAAAGAAAAATATTTATTGATCTGCTTGCTTTTTTTCACATAGCTCTAGGACATCTTACCAGGTCATTACATATACTACCACCTGACTGTTTTCATTTTATTTTTTTATTGGAGTATAATTGCTTTACAATGTTGTGTTAGTTTCTATTGTAGAACAAAGTGGATGAGCTATATGTATACATATTACATTTTACCATAATCTACTCAACTGTTCCCCAAATGGTCAACATGTCGGTTTTTCCAGCTGTTTTTCTTTTACAAACCATCTAACAATAACATTATTTTGCACAGAGTTTTATATGTACCGGTTACTATTGCTATTGGATAGAGTTCTGTAAGTGGTATATCTGGTCACAGTATGTGCCTGAGCCCCTGTGATAAACATCCACTTACTGCCATATATTTGTTTCCTCTACTCCAGTAATGTTGGCCTTCTTTCTATTCCTTGAACATTCTGATCCAGTCCCAGCTCACAGCTTTTTCTCCTCTGCCTGTCTGGAATATCCTTCCAGCTCATTACATGGCTGCCCTCTTCTCAACTCAATGTCCAACTTAAATTTTTTTTTTTCAGAGATGGCTTCTTAGACATTGATAAAAGGTAACCCTCCCCCCTCCTTCTAGTTTGCTTCTGTCATATCACCCACAGTGTATTTTCTTTTTAGCAACTTTATCACTATGAGATTATCTTATTGGTTTTCATACTATCACCTGTCTCCTCACATTGGGATATAAGTTTCATGAAGGTAGGACCCTTGTCTGTCTCTTTCATTGCCGTGTTCCTGGTATCTAGTATCATACTTGGTAAAGATTGGCCATTCAGTAAAGATTTAAGTAGCCAAATTACTTTTCCAAAGTGGTGTACCCCACTCTAGTGACCCCTTGCCTGTCTTGAATGTTGCCTTGGCCAAGTATTCAATCTCTCTGTTTCCTCATATCTAAAGTGGAGATAATAAAAATACAGATCTCATAGGGTCATTGTGAGAATTAATTACCTGTGATGTACTTAGAGGGTGCTGAACACATAGTAAACTCTCAATAAATATTAGCTACTAATAACAGTAGTAAGAGTATGGCAGTTTTGTAGTATGTTTTACTATGTGTTAGGAAAGTCTCCTCTCTATTCTTTTTAAACTTAAAAAAATATCCTTGTGTATTATTCTTTCAGATATATCTTTCAGCAAGGATTTTATTAGCAGTGCCTTTATTATATTTCATTTTGCTCTGTAATAAGGCTTCCTATCTGTCCATATAGGTCTTGTTTTACATCCAAGAACATGTTATAGTTTTCTTCACTTAGGTTTTATATCTTTCTGGTTAAATTTAACCCTTCTATTTTTTAGTCTCAGATACTATTTTATTTAATTTTAATTGGTTATTGTTAATATAAAGAAAAATTGGGTTTTTGTATATCTATCTTGTATCTGCTCACCTTACTGAATGCTTATAATTGTTCTAATAACTTATATCTTTTGGGTTTTCTAATGGTACAGTTATATAATCTGGAAATTAATATACTTTTTCTCTCTGTTCCAGTATTTAAAGTGTTGCTACATTTAGTAGAACTTCATAAATAGTGTAGAATAATAGAGTCACAATAGGTATACCAGTTGTATTTCTAATATAGAGGGAATGTTTTTTTCTTTTTTTAATATTTATGTAACAAATATTTGCATGCCTGTTACGTGCCGGGCACTGCTGTAGGCACTGGAACTTCATTAGTGAACTAAATAGAAATTCCTCATGTAGCTTACTAATTTTATATATTGTTTGATGTTTCTTTCTGATAAGTAGTCTTTATCATTCTCATTTGATTAAGAATATTTTTATCAAAAATGTATATTGTATTTAAAAATTTTAAAGCCTCCATTACCACACTGATCTTTTTTCTTCTTTTATTTATTAATGTAATGACATGTTGAACAATCCTTACATTCTTGCGGTAATTCCTACATTTTTTTTTTTAACATCTTTATTGCAGTATAATTGTCCTACATGTTTTTTTTTTTTTTTTTTGCGGTACGCAGGCCTCTCACTATTGTGGCCTCTCCCGTTGCGGAGCACAGGCTCCGGATGCACAGGCTCAGCGGCCATGGCCCACGGGCCCAGCCGCTCCGCGGCATGTGGGATCTTCCTGGACCGGGGCACGAACCCGTGTCCCCTGCAGCGGCAGGCGGACTCTCAACTACTGTGCCACCAGGGAAGCCCTGTCCTACATGTTTTAACTTAATACACAGCTGGGTTATTTTCCTAATGTTTTGGAGCCAAGCTTTATCACTTAGAATCCAATATTTTGGATTCTAGCTTTATCACTTACGAATTATGTTACCTTGAGAAAGTTTCTTGACCCCTTGTGCTTCAGTAAAGTGGAGATAATGATAGTATGCCTTTCAAAGAGTTGTTATGAGGATTAACTGATTTAATATATATAAAGTGTCTACAACAGTACCTGGTTCATTGTAAATATTCTTTAAGAGTTAAGACTTATCAATAGTTTTTACATCTGCTTTCTTCAATGAAATTGAGCTGTGTTTTTCCTTTTCATGCCATTTTGTCAGGTTTGGAGCTGGGATTATGACACCTTAGCAAAATGATTTGTGACATTGACATCATTTTCTTTGATCTGGAATAACTTTAACAAATGAGAATTATCTGTTAGATAGAATTTATCTATAAAACCATCTGGGTGTGTAGCATTTTTTATTGGTAGATCAGAGTAGATATCTTTAGCTTGACGTAGTTTTTAAACTAATCTGTGGAAGTCTGAATATAGTATTCCTGGTTTGGGGCAAAATTTTTACCTAAAGTTTAACTGGTGACCTGCTTTGTTGGAAAGAAGACTTTGATTCTAGTTCTGGCCCTACCAGTGACAAACTTAACTCACATAGTCTCTCAAATTCCAAGATTCTTTCTTTGTAAAATGAGAGGACTATTGTCCCTGAATGCCAGTTTAAAGATAGTGTTAGCCCATGTTTTCACTGGTCTGTGGTGAAATGACTCGTCATTTATGTGGGTGTAAAATTGTCAGTTATCTTTTCTTGGGTAGACCTATCTATTCTGAAATTATGCCACACCTGCTTTTTACTGGTGTATTTACTGTTTTATATTGCTCTGTGTGTCTGATATCCTCTGAGCAAGATGATGCCTCATTTTAAAATATTCTGATTAAATTTAACTTTAAGAAGAAATGTAGCATAGTTCATTAATAAGTGAACCTTCAGGAAGAAAAATCGGGTAAAAACCAAGAAATTATATCAACTTGCTAGGCATCTTACATCTGTGATGATTTGTAAAAATGTATTCCATGTGATGCTTTTGAAATGTCATAAATTAACATGATCTAAGTGTCAGGGAATCATTACATAGTCCACAGTTTTCTTCCATTTACCCCAAGAAACTGATAGAATATGACTACATATTTTTTTAAAAGTGTGATTTATAGGAATTGAGATTTCATTTCGAGTGGAGACCTATACATATGCATCCAAGTCTAAATAGCATCAGCTCAGCTTCCCTCAGTTACTTAAACATAGATGTGAAATCACTGTATGACTGCATTAAGTAAAATTTGGTTTGTACCATATGTTACTACCTGTTAAAGTTTGTTTTTATTAGTCTATCTGCTAAAATACCATAAAATCATTTATAAACTTACCCTACACAATTTTTCTGACATTTAGTACATAGAAAAAATTATAAAATTGATTTTCATTGATCTACAGTTGACTTACAATAAAATAAATAATAGTGTCATCTTAGTGATATAAATGGCAAAATTCAAAATTAAGAAAAACCTACCCAGGCAGTGTTTACTTTTACAGCTTCCCAGGTCTCTCTGCCTATACTTTATTCACTTCTGTTATCTTGTCATTCTTGGGATCTGCATCAGACTCCCCCACAGGCACCAAGTAACTCAGAGGAATAAAGGGAAAAGACAACACAATCAGCTGGTCTCTTTTAAAACAAACAGAAGCCACAGCATAAGCACCTCCCTTGTCACTTAGGCAAAGCATTATGTCACCCCCTTTTCCCTTCCATATGTTCACTGCTTCAGTCCTGCACTCAATGATGTTGGTGGATGGGAGAAAACAGAGTGAGAAGACAAGATTTAGGGGATTGGCTTCTCTCTAAACCTTCCACGTAATCGCTGGCAGTACATTCAGGTGTTATAAACTGTCTTGGAAAGAAGGAATAGCAGTTGACTTCAGATGCCTGTGATGGCTCTAAGGAAATATATGAGGAGAAAAAGAAGATATGAATTTGAACTTCCTGGGAGAGGTTTTTTTTTTAAAGGAATACATATTATCCAGTGCCACTTTTACCCTTGTTTTTCTAAACACTACATAATTATAAAATAAGAAAAAATTAGTATTTCAAAATATTGACTCTATTATAGTGTATAATCTTCAGAGAGGTCAGATTTATGATGTAGTAGAGTTATATTTATGTGCCTATATATAATTTACATTAATAAATGTAATGTATTTATGCCATTTTATAAGATTGAAGCAAATCTGTGTGCATAGTGAATATAGCTTTAGAGGATATTGGAGACCTGGGTTTTAGTCCCAAAGTTTGGGAAAACTTAACTGAATATGTTGTTTGCTGTCCTAGACATTCCGCATATTATTTAATCCTTTACACTAGTCTATTGAGTCTAAGAGTGTTACTCTTAAATCGTACAGATGATGAAATGAAGGTCCCAAAAGATTAATGTTTCCCAGTGGCACAGAGCAATAAGTTAAAGTCAGGATTTGAACCCAGATTTGGTGGCCTCAGAGTTACAGTGAAAATTGTAAGATACATAAGAGCATAGAATAGTAGTTATTCTAATAGCTTGGCTGTCTATCTAAAATAGAGCTTTTCTCTTTACTGCTTAATCCTTTTCTAATCCATAATTGGTAAGGAAATATAACATTGTAAATAAGATACACAACATTTTGATCCCGTGTAAAATGCAAACTATTAAGTTATATTCTGTAAACATTTTCTAGTCTAAAATATCTACTATAGACAAATGGACTTTTGCCTTTTATTTTTATTATGAACAAACTTAGTTTGAAGTCTTAGTTCTGAATTTATAATAGCAGTTAGTTATTCAAATTACATTTAGTATAATTTAAGTAATAGTTTGTAGAGTCCGTACTTAATGAACTACCTCAAGCACATGGTATATACATATATATATATAGGCCAACTCTCAATATTACACTATAGTGGGGAGCAGCATTGGAACATATAATTTCCCCAAATATTTTAGCATGTAAAGGGGTGCATTGTTGATGTCCAGGTAGTGTGTTCTTAAGTGGTTAGGTAGAGCCAGACCTATTGCAGGTCTGGTTACTCAATAAGAATGAGAATGCAGGAGAACAAAACTATAGTAGGGTCAGAATTGCCTCGTATGCAGGTAGGTGGATCCTGGTGTGCTGATGTAGCACCTCCCTGAGCCAATGGTGAAATAGGCAGTGGGCCCAGAGCACTGGTCTTCTCTGTACCTGACATTTTACCAACAAGGCCTGCTGCATTGACCACTGAGCCTCATGTGTAACCTTGTCAGACACTGGGGCTCTATCCCAGTGCATTTCATTTGTACTGCTTAATTGCTGCTTTGGTAGTCAGCTGTGTGAGAGCAACCTTAAAACAAGCCCCAAGTGTCATTGTCACCAATTTTTGAGCCCAGCCTTTTATGACCTGGCCTAGCTCATTAAGATTTTTCTCCCCAGCTCCACTGCTTTGGCTAATACCATAGCTAGTACCCTACAGTGAGAGGAAGCAGCAGTAGGATCTTGTTCAGACTTTAGGTATGGTTAAAACTGCTTAGCAGTAGGTCTGGGTGTTGATTCAGACATTATTTGATAATTTAAAAGCTGGGAAGATATTTGTTATTTCGTCTGTATCAGAGATCAGTGTCAAAAACCTCAGTCCTAGAGAGTTCCAAGGTGATGTAGGAGTAAGAGGGCGTGGAGTTCATCTCTGTCTACGGATGCATCAGGAGTACATCTACAGATGCAACAGTTCTCACAGAACACCAGCTACACACTAGCAGAAGACCTTGGACACTGGGAAAGACTGTAAAGATCCCCGTATAACTGGGTGTGATGAAAGAAAGAAGGGAGAAGGAGGAGGAGAGGAAGCGGGATGGGACCTGCACCCCGGGGGGTGGAGGGGTGGGAAGCTGAAGCAGGGGAGAGATTCCCACATCCAGGGAAGCCCCCTCACTAATGGGGAAATCGGTTGGGACAGAGGGAAGCATTTGAGGCTATCAGAGGAGGGTGAAGCGACCAATCTGTGGCAGATGGGACAGAATGAAAAAACTCAGTCCTTCTCTTGACTTTCCCACTTGAAAGATTTATGTGCTTGGGTAAGTCACTTATACTAAGCTAAAAGTTTATCTGTTAAAAAAAAACTTAGCCTATCACATAGGCTATTGAGAAGACCAAATTAGGTCATACATGTTAACAACAACACACTTTATAAATTAGATGGACTTGTGTAAATGTGAAAATGATAGTGTAGGTTTACTCAGCATAGTCCTACACAATCATTCCCAACTCTGTGAAGTATTCTTTTAGGTCTTCCTAAATAGGAATATCTTTTCCATCATGTGCTAAGAGAGATTTAGGCCGAATTACTGCTTTCACACTTATGATCTGTTTCTGGTAAAAGGGATGTTCATTCCTAACTTAAAAACTCCCTAATGGGAGGGACCATGTTTGACTGTTTACTTTTTACAACCAGTACGTAGAACAGTGTCTGGTATTCACTATAGTGAATATGTCTAGTAGATATTCAGTAAACTTGTGTTGAATGAATGAGTGATAACTCTCGCTTGTCAATTCATTTTTTCTTTATTTGCTAAGTTAGTAAGCGTAAGTTTGTCTTTCTACAGAATAACCACATCAACTAAGCAGAGGGGTGGGTGGATCTACAACTTGGAAAACTTGTAAGAAAATATTTGAACTGTATTTGTCCAGAATTTTTAGCTCTAAAAAATAGTGAAATATAGTTCTATTTGTTTGGTTAGTTTATTTCATGAGATCTTTTTCTTTCTTTAGGTATGTTTAGGATTGTGATGAAAAATCGCTTCATCAGAGAAATAGCAAATGTCTTCTTATAACATCAACCAAAAAAAGAAAATCATTAAATAACCTCTTTTCAGAGTTAGGGGTATACATTTGTTGGATTTCAGCAGTTGCGGAGCAGTAAATGTATGCCTGGTGAAAAACAAGATAGTACTAGGTGATGGAGAGACAGAAATGACCCTCAAGCTGAGATTTAGACCCTGTTTATTGCGTGATCCCAGCATAACTAGTGAAATGAGTGGTTAAATGCAGTAATTTTCTTTTTACTGAATTTGGTAGATCTTTTAGAATTGTGTAGGCAAGACTTTTAGGCAAAAGATGGGAACTTAGAACAAACAGGAAGGAGAACTTTAGTTGTACTTAGTTTCTTCTGCCATTCGTGACAAAGAAGTAATTATACTACAGTGAGGTATATAATGATTGGAAAGACTTTAAGTACCTTTAGTCCTTTTCATTTCTATTCACAAGATTCTTATTATTTATGATAAACATTAACTGCAAGTACTTCTTTAGCCATACATGATGATGTATTCTCATGAGAGGAGGGCTATAGAAATTTAATTCATTAAATAGACTTTTAAATACTTAAAAGGAAAAAGCTTTTATTTTGAAATAATTTTAGACTTACAAAAAGTGGCATAAAAAGTAGATTTGCCTACTATATGCATATATTTTTCCTGAACCATTTGAAAATAAGTAGAAGATATAATTCTCTTTTACCCCTGAAGGGACATATACCTGCAACCTATTTGTAAACACTTGTGCCATGGGCTGAATTGTGTCTCCCCAAAATTCATATGTTGAAGTCATAACCCCCAGTACCGCATAATGTGACTGTATTTGGAGATAGGGCCTTTAAAGAGGTAATTAAGTTAAATGAGGTCATTAGGATGGGGCCAAATCCAATATGAGCGGTGTCCTTATAAGAAGAGGAGATTAGGACACAGACACACACAGAGGGAAGACCATATGAAAACACCGGAAGGAGATGGCCAGTTTCAAGCCAAGAGGAGAAGCCTTAGAAGAAACTAACCCTGCTGACACCTTGATCTCAGACTTCTAGCCTCCAGAATTGTAAAAATTAATTTCTGTTGTTTAAGCTACCCAGTCTATGGTACTTTGTCATGGCAGTTCTAGCAAACTAATACAACTTACAAAGGATAGCATAAGGATAACTTTTTAACATATTGCATAAAAAGTGACTTCAAGAGAAGTCCTTTGCATTGTCTAAAACAATCTGGATTAGTGTTAGGAATTTGAGCTTATTTACCTTTTCTTTGTTTGGGAAAAAATATCTGAAGTTGGGGGTGAGATGGGGCATGATAGGTAGCTCAGTAAGAATGTCATTCTGTTGCTTAGCAGCAGACAAGAAAACCAAGAGTGTTTTTTTAAAATTTGGAGTTATAAATGGAACACCTGCATCCAATTTTGATTGCCTCACTTCAAGAATGATAGAGCATAAATTGAAAGGATCTGAAGTAGTGCAAAAACTGATTATAGGTATTGTAGGGGACTAGTATATGACAGTAATCCATAAATGTGGTTCAGCAACTGTTTACTTGACCTGCTAGGCAGGACCCCACTGCCTTCATCTTCAGGAGCTAGAAGACAAACAAAAGTAGCTGATCTTTACTTCTGTTGGATATCAACACTCTCCTCCTAGTTTCTTTTTTCTGTGCCAGTTTATGCAGCAGAGTGAATATATAAGTAAAAATGCATACCACCCTGTCTGTTAATGAAAGCACCTGAGCTTTCCTACAAAAGATACATAAACTGTCTTTTGCAAACAGCATGATTTGATTTAGTGCCACGAATTTGCTTTCTGACACATAGATAATGGTATTCTCCTGACTGCGTTCTTATTTGATTTAGAGAACACATTCCTGTATATTGGTAAGTAGAAGCAGGGATGGTCTTTCTTTTAGTAGAGCAAGTGCATTTAACAGACTTAAGGAAAGGAGTGGCCTCTCACCAGAGCCACTGCTTATTATTAACTAAGATCGAACAATTGAAGCAGGAAGATCCTACTTTGGTCACCTAAATTGACTAATGCAGGCTGTCATTAGCTGTCACCTGAAAGGCAGTCCATTTCAGACAGATTTGTTTAGCTAGACAACATATAAAACAAAAGATATTAATAATTACTTTGTTCTTAAACAGAATCAAGAATTAAGATTTTAATAACTTTTACTATATTATATTCTAAAACTAACAAACTTTTAAAAGTCTTTATGTCTCCAGGCAAGAATATGTCTCTACTTCTTTTCTATCCTGGATTGCTTTATAGAAGTGCCAGTGGGAAGTACCAGGCCTTTTGGTGGGATTGAGTGTGTGTGACCTGCATGATGGGCTATGATTCAGTCACAGTTGAGAAGCTTCTTGGGGGTCAGATTCATTATCATCCACATTCATGACAGTAACCAGTATACCGGGTATAAGAAATCTACCTGGTAAGGACACATTCATTAGAGATAGCTGATTAACACATTCTCTCACTGTTGACATGTCACAGGGGAAACCAAATTACAGTTATAAGACCTGTCTGGTGAGTTCAGAATGAGAACAGTGAGCATTAGTTATGTGACTTAAATGCTTAAAGGCATCAACACAAAACAGATTGATACCATCCTCTTAACAGGAAGGAAAGACATGCTTTTGGAAGAAAATAGATAAAGTCTTTGGACCAGTGCACCCTCTTCAGCTGAGCATCGTTTAGATGAACAGTGTCAATCAACCAATGTGTGCTTCAGATTCCTATGCTCCCTTGGTGGTCCAACCCTTACCCCTCTGATCAAAATATTCTTTCTTTTATATAGGCAGTAAGGTTACAGTCAAGTCCAGCCGGTGTGCAAACTGCCATGACTTTTTGACTGCACATCTCTGCCATCATCCATCATGGGTTGATATGGAAATTGATCAGTTTAGTCATCTGTGAGCAAAGATGTATTCAACTGTATTATTATAGGAGAGATCCACTACAGTGGTAAAAATAGGCTCTGAAAGGAGACTACAGGGCAAGGCAAATGTGTGTGATTTAGTCTTAGGTTTTGTTCTTTCACACATACGGCTTTTTGGAATTTAACACATTATTTGAACCTTATACTAAAATTTCTGAGACTGTGGTTTAGGGTAGGTCTACAGTTAGGTTTAGAGAACTTCCCTTTTTTTTTCCTCAAAGGCATGTGTAAGAGTTTATTAATTTATGTCATTTATGATCTTGAACATTCTCTTTTTAGAGAACAATCAGAAGTCTTACTTTTCTACCACAATGCTGATCTTCAGGTTTAACCTATAAAAGACAATATTATTTTCAAGTTGTGATTATGTATCAGTATATAAACTATACTGTATTATATATTTAAACTGTATAAAAGGACAATTTGGTTTATAGCAAATATCTATAAGGTAATTGAATTGAAATATTCTAAATATAGTTAGTTTCAACTACTTTAAATAGGTCTTAAAATACTTCAACTTTTACTCTATATTTCCCTTCCCCAAATTTAGAGATTGGAACACGGGGGCAAAAAAAAATTAAATTAGAGAAAGAGAAATTCATACATATATGTAGCTGGATCTTCAATTACAATAATTGAGTGATTGTGTTCTTAGGATTTCTTTGGTGGTATTTCTTCTGTAAATTTATAAATTTTCATTTAATCAGCATACTTTTATAAAATCCTATCTCATTACTTGTAGTTATTGCTGTGATATGTTTGAAATATATCATCAGTGAAAGTATACTTGTGATCAGGTGATGTCACTAGTCTCTCTGTTTTAGCTGGTGCATGTCTGTGATATATAAACATCTGTTTCTTTAAGATGCTTTCTAGGAATCATGGTTTGTTTATTTGTTTGTTTTTTGCCGTGCCATGCAACATACGGGATCCTAGTCCCCGACCAGGGATGGAACCTGTGCCCCCTGCATTGGGAGCACGGAGTCTTTTTTAATAAATTTATTTATTTATTTATTTATTTTTGGCTGTGTTGGGTCTTCAGTGCTGCGTGCGGGCTTTCTCTAGTTGCGGGGAGAGGGGGCTACCCTTTGTTGCCGTGTGCGGGCTTATTGCAGTGGCTTCTTTCGTTGTGGAGCACGGGCTCTAGGGGTGAGGGCTTCAGTATTTGTGGCGCATGGGCGTAGTTGCTCCGCCCCATGTGGGATCTTCCCAGACCAGGGCTCGAACCGGTGTCCCCTGCATTGGCAAGCGGATTCTTAACCACTCAGCCACCAGGGACACGGAGTCTTAACCACTGGACTGCCAGGGAAGTCCTTAGGAATCAGGACTTAAGAGAAATACAGACTTGGGATCCTATCTTCCTATACTGAGTGTTACAAGTAAGGGTTGTATTCTTTATTAAAGATAAGAAACAGTTAATTTTTAACTGCAAAAATTTTTAATTGCAAAAATTATTAATTAGTTATAATAATTATAAACCTGCATTAATATAAAATATGAACACAGCATTGCATATGTGGTTTATGTAAGGTCTCATTATAAAATGTTTATGGTATGCATAATTATAACTCTACTAAGTTACAAATCTGGAATATCTAAACCATTTATGTGAGTATAATAAGTATCAGTTATCACTTTATTAAGTATTTTTGCTTAGCACTTTAGTAGTGTAGAGCATAGGAGATTTTGAACTTTATGGGTAGCATCTCTTAAAAAGCTGTCAATGAAAATTTGAATTCCTGCCTTCTTTTACCTCTTAATAAATTTCCTTGTAACAAGTAAAGGCAATAATAATTCTCTATAACTTAATAGTTATCCATTGGATTTTGAGGCTGCTGAACAGAGTTAGTAGGTAAATTTTAGGTTGAATATAAAAGGGTTCTTTATTTCTTTTTTTAAAAAATATTTATTTATATTTTGGCTGTGTCAGGTCTTAGTTACAGCACACAGGCTCTTCATTTTGATGCGCAGGCTTCTCTCTAGTTGTGGTGTGCGGGCTCAGTAGTTGTGGCACGCAGGCTCTCTAGTTGTGGCTCACAGGCTCAGTTGCCCGGCAGCATGTGGGACCTTAGTTCCCCAACCAGGGATCAAACCAGCATCCCCTGTATTGCAAGACGGATTTTTAATCACTGGACCACCAGGGAAGTCCCCAAAGGATTCTTTCTTTATGAACATAAATCCTACTACCAGGTGCCAGCTTCACCTAGAGTATGTTTTGAAAATTTTGTAAAAGAAATTAACATGGAGCCAGTCACTTCTTAGTGACTCCGGTTCCACAGTGATTTAAATAAGGTTGGCCTTTGTTTAAAAATTGCAAACTCATTTGAAAATGAATCTGCTGCATTGCATTATTAAAGCTGCTAACTATTTAAATTGTGTTTTAATTTTATAGAGCTACTCTTGTGCTTATATTGAATTTTACAGGTCTAACCAGCAGAATTTGTCAATTTGGGAAGCTAAAAGATATCTTAAGTCTTAAGTAAAAGGTTCATAAAATTGTTCAGTTTTTATTTCTGAATACCTTTTTTTGTAGTATGCTTAATATAGGTTTAATCCATCTATTTGTGTGTTCTAAAAGGGTAAAAGTGATGCAAGTACTCGTTAAGGTAGAATTGTTTTCTTAAATTGGGGGTGGGCGAATTCTTTCTGCAAAGGGCTGGATAGCAAATATTTTGGGCCTTGCAGGCCATATGGTCTCTGTCATAACTATTCAGCCCTGCTGTTGTAGTGTGAAAACAGCTATAAACAATACATAAATGAATGGGTGTGCCATGTTCCAATAAAACTTTATTTACAAAAACAACCAATGGGCTGAATTTGGCCCATGAGCAGTATTTTCTCAACTGCTCTAAATCACTGAGACTGTGGTCTCTCTAAAATCAGGTCATTTTATGTCTGGAAGTGAAGAGGTAGTTTCTCCTTTTTGCTTTAGCATCAATAGTAGTACTTTAATTCTGAATACTAATAGCATAGAGAAAGAAGATACTAAAGATATTCTCGGAGGAAATCGGTTAGCTGGATTTGGAGAGATTGCAAGCTGATCTATAGATGTGTGCTCTATACCTGGGTACTCCCACCATCTCTGGCTTATCTTGAGCTCTGCTGGAGAAAGTCAGGAAACTGTTAACTTGTGCTTTCTCACCTCATTGCTACCAGTCAACCCTTTTATTTATCTCTATTTGACTCCTTGTTACATTCCTCACAGCATCCCTTCCAAGGTCATCCTTATCCCCTTATAGCTTGGTCTCAGCATTTGATCTCACATCTCTTATTTAGCAAAGATGTGTGATATTCAATCTGAATCTCTTATGTTCTATGTTAGTTCCTTTTTTAAGGTAGGAATGAAAAATGATAATTCTACTACTAAATGAATTTTTTTTTATAAATTTGTTTATTTTTTAAATTTTATTTTTGGCTGCATACGGTATTTGTTTTTCTCTTTTTGGGTGCGTTTGGTCTTCGTTGCTGTGCTCGGGCCTTAGTTGCAGTGAGCGGGGGCTACTCTTCGTTGCAGTGCATGGGCTTCTCATTGTGGTGGCCTCTCCTGCTGCGGAGCATGGGCTCCAGGCATGCAGGCTCAGCAGTTGTGGCATGCAGGCTCAGCAGTTGTGGCGTGCAGGCTCAGTAGTTGTGATGCACGGGCCCTGCCGCTCCGTGGCATGTGGGATCCTCCCGGACCAGGGCTCGAACCTGTGTCTCCTGCATTGGCAGGCGGACTCCCAACCACTGCACCACCAGGGAAGCCCTAAATGTATTTTTAATTCTCAATTTACTATGCAGACTGTATAAGTTACTGTAAAATATTTGCCTGAGTAAGTATAATAGGCCATTAATTCCTCTTCTACGACTTGAAATGCATCTACCCTTACATAGGTGTTTTTTAGGTACATAATTATGAGAATATTAATTCAAAAGTGATCATAATGTATAGTAAAGTTATGTAATTTTCAAGCATGTTTTTAAACCTTGAGTCATGATAAAGGTCACTTCTGAGAAAGTATGTGAATGGATGGAGGGATACATAAATAGAGTAGATAAGCAAAGAAGGCAAAATGTTAAGATTTGATAAATCTGAGTTGTGACTACATGAGTGTTTATTGTCTTGGACTTTTGTACTTGTCACATATTTGAGGTTCTTCATTGTAAGGAATTTAAAAATAAATGACCAAACAATTTCCATGAATCATGAATGAGGTATATGTATATGTATTTTTTTAATTTAAAATTTCTTATCCACAAGAGTATGTGGAATCCTCTCTAAAAATTCTCTACTATGTTCTGGATCTTGCTCTGGGAAAATCTTATAAAACAACTTTGTGATAAGATCTGGTACTTTAATAAAAACAAACCTAATGTCATTTTCCCATCAGTAAGTTAAAATAGCTAAGTATTATGGAGAATCTGAAACTTATCTTCATATACCTCTTCTGATGTCAACATTCTGAGAGCTACATGGCATTGTCTTATAAATGTTATAAGTTGTGTTGAAACTTAAGCATAAAATCAATATAAACTTTTTTTTTTTGCTTAAATTTTAAAAAATGCACAACAGTGAAACAATTAGTCTTAAGTTTGGTACCAATCTAGGGCCTATTATAACTACTATTATTTTATTTTTGCCCTAAGTTTATTTTAAATGAAGTACTTTGTTACTTTATTTTCTCAATAAGAATCTGAATAAATGTTTTGTGTTGTCATTGGCACATTCTTCAATCCCTCCCCAACTGATAATTTTTTCACTTCTGAACACTTGGAATAGATTAAACAGAGGCTGTATAATATCATCTTAATTTTGTTAGATATGATTTATTTAGTTCAGATGTTTAGAAAGTTTGCCACGTTTGTGTAGTATTTTTTTTTAATTTATGAAAGGAAAAACTAAAAATCTGAATGCTTTGCATTGCTCGTTTTTAAATTTATCATGGCAGGCATGTCATCAAGTGAAATTTTGACTGTTCAGAGATATTTCAGGAACCATGATTATGTAGCAGTCTCGGACACCTTTGGGTTTCTTTAGTGGTGAGACCGTTTCCATTGCACAGGATGGATGGGCTGAAATGGCAGGAACACGACTAGAAAGTGCACGTTTCAGTTAGCATGTGCTAGTGACAGGTGCTCGATGGTTGTTGGGATCCTTGTCAACAAAGAGAATTCTTTGACATTAAAGTCACGGGCTCAGTCCTGATTTGGGGTGGCTATTGGCAGTTCCATCAGCCTGCAGCTGATCAGTGAATGTCAGAGCTGCCGCTGTTCTACAGTTGTCACCAACCCTTGGTGCTTTTTTTTTTTTTTGGAGGGAGGGAGGGAGGGATGGTTTAGCTTGTCTTGTTCAGTCTTCACCAGGCTTTCAAATTGCTTACGTTTGGAAAATGCACTGAGAGGTCATAGGGAATATAGGTGTCTTTAGGGCATGCAAAATCATATACAGAGTGAGGACTTACTACGTGGAGACAAGTAATGATTACCTTGACTCCAAGCCAATCAATGGTGTGAACACCTGGGGACTCATTAAATGGCATTTGTGGTGTTTGTAACCAAGGTTTTGAGCTCTATTTCAGGAAAAGCAGTGACAGCCTTTAATGTCTAATTGACCTCTTCTCTTTGTTTCACTTTCTTGTCCTTTCCTTATTTGCCTCTGATGTGGTTCCTGATGGCAGCAAACAGCCCTGCTCAGCGTTTTGAACTTCTGTTCAGAGCTTCAGCACCTCAGTTTGGGTAGTTGTGTCATGGTAAGTATTGGAAAATTCTTTATTCTCAATTGCTGCTTCTCTTTTTCTTCCCATGGGTGACTTTTATCCTGACCCTCCCCACACCCACCCACAGCTTTTCAGATTTATGGATAACTATGTGCAACCCGCTTTAAAACATTTTTCTTAAATGGGAGAATTTGTCTTTGACATTATTTATCTGTGAGAACAAGGAAAGGAGTATAGTGTGGTGCAAAGAGTGTGGTTCTGCCTCAAGCCAGATGTTATCTCAGACAAGCTATTTAGCTCTCTGGGCTTCTTTACAAAATAATATATCAATCATACCCAAATGCCAGTAGTCTGGTAAGTTTTTCACAAAGCTAATTTTAGTTTTTGAGTTCAGAGATTATTTTCTGGAAATGCTGATGATAGTAGATAGGTTTATTTTGTTTGTTTCACTGTCCTTACTGAGTAAGATGAAAAGATGGACACCAACCTATGTTGGAACTAATTTCTTTAAAACGTTACTGGTCTGTGAAATCCAAAAACGTAGGGACTGTTGGAATAAATAATCTTGAAACTCCTTTCAGATATAACATTATAATTTATATGTCATTGGAAGAGTTCATGGGATGAATTAAATGTTTTTCAACTAAATTACATGGTTAATAAATAAGACTGCCACTCAAGGGACAGTAGAACTCTGTGTGTGCGCGTGTGTGCATACGTGTGAGCCTGTGTGCGTGTGTGCATTCATGCACACTCACAGGAAATGCATCTCCCAATATAACTGACTGTGGAGCGATCCATTCCTCTTTATTTTCTTACCTGCCCCCCCATACCCAAAGCAGATTCAGGAGATCCTAAACCATTCCAGTTTTGCATCCACTTATTAGGAAGACCTGAATAAGCAGGATGGTTGCAAGATCAGAGAAGTTTTTAGGCCTTATTAAACCCCATGTATGGGCTCAGGCCCATCCCGGTCTCTGGAAACAATCTGAGAGCCCACTAACTCAGCATTAGGTTTCCCTTCTGGTCAACTTTTTACGTTAGTAAGGCATTTCATGGGCTTCTGTTGGGTCCTTCTAGTGCTCTTCTAGATGGGCTCAGTGACACTTCATGGCACTTTCTGTGACAACATACCAACCAGTTACTGTCACTTGGACTTTGCTTATTGTTAGCCTGCCTTCTTTAGATTGGTAAGGACCCTGCTTTGACTTTGGCCAGAGGTATCTTATTCTGCCTGTTAATTACCTCCCCATAACCTAGAGCAGCATTCTCTAGAAAAGCAGGCCTCTAATCACAGACACTTTCGAGTTGGAATTATGTATGTTTATAGTTGGAGTTAGGTGTAGTTGAAGTCAGCATTTTCCTAAGTTGACCTATGGAACATTAGTCCTAAAAGATATTCAAGTTAAAAAGTTGTGTATTGTAGGGGGAAAGAAGGGGGAATAGGAATTCTGGGTCTAAATTAGGAAACGATGCTCCTATATCCTCCCCCTGGAGTTTTCAATGGTATGTCCTACAATAAAGAAACAGTTTGCCTTTGCTTAAACCAGTGTTTTCCAACTTTACCTGACTAATGAACCCATTTTTTCATGTTACATCTATTATTATGTAATATGGTATGGGAAATGCTACTTCAGATAAATAGGCCATTTTTAAATTAAAGTATGTAGTTACCAGTATTGTTACAATTGATATTTATTTGCCAGGAAATGAAGTTTTAAGGACTTGACATTCGAAGTTCAGAAATACTGCTAATATTGCTGATACTGCTACTAACGTGATGATTGAAACATTTCATACTTGTCACAGAAGTACTGTTCTTCACAGCAGGTCTGGGTCCACCAGGACAGTAACACAGACAGCTCTTGGTTGATACTTTAATACCATGTTTATTTCAGTTTCTTTCCTGTCAGCTGACCAAAAGGCAGGATGATTCATTTGATATTTTATTTTTGACTATCAAAATAATAGCAATCAGAATCATGGGTTTTGGAAAGTTTTTAATTTGCTTCTTCCTAAAGAAGCTAATTGGCGGCACTAATGATCAAAGCTACAGTTTTGTGTTGTTTGGGTGCACTCACTTAAGAAGATAGTTGTATTTACCCAAATCGATTTCTCGTGGTCTTCTGCATGATTGTGCCTGAAGAACCTTAGAAATCATCACCACTGTATCTAATCTATCAGCTCTTTGGTTCTGACTCAAAATATAGCCCCCAACCTGTCCACTTCTCCAATGCCACTGCTTCACCTTGATCCAAGACCCAGCATCTCTCCTCTGCACTAGTGCAGGCCTCTTCACTGGGCTTCCTCCTCCATTCATACCCACCTTAGACCATCCTCCAGAGTCCGGAGGGGTTTTTGTTTTAATGTGAATCATATTTGTTTCAAACCCTCCATTGATCTCCTTATAGTTAAAATAAAAATTCAAAGTCCTTCACAGCCTGATGGCCTGGCCCCTGCGTAGCTCTCTGGCTTCACAGCCTGCCCTCTCTCTCACTCCCCTTGGGCCGTGTACCCATCATATTTCTGTTCCTTGAATGAGCCACGCTCATTCCCAGAGATCCCGGCAGCTACCACTCCCTCCCTCAACCTCTGCCACTCTGATCACTCTCATGTCACCCTGTTTTATTGTTTTACTTATCACTCTCTGAATTTATTTTGCTCATTTATTTGTCTGTCTTTCTAAGAAATGTGAACACAGTCTTTTTTTTTGATTCACTGTTGCTCCCAGCACATCGGAGATGAAAATATGAATAAACAAATGGACAAAAGGAAGTAATCATTGGAAATGTTTGCTGTTTCGTTTCCTTTTGACTTCTGATGATAATGCTGATACCTGATTATAACAAAATCAAATGAAACTCCTAAAAGAATCTGTTTAAAGAAACATTATTAAAACATTCAAAGCCCATGAACTGAAATGTTTAATTCTTGAATAGTAGAAGCTTATCCCACGATCATGAGGTAAATCATTGGACACCTCCAATAACTGACAGCAGCTAACTTATCACAATCTAAATTATTTTTCAGGTTGCATTTTCAGTCCCCAGATGCCTCATTTAACCCAAAACGAGTATCCTTATTAGTACCATCAGCATATTCACTTACTATTTTAGAGCCTAGCTAAGTGCATACCTTTATCAGGGAGATCTTACATATATCAAAGTAGCAACAGCTACTGTCAAAATGGGAGGCATACAAGGACAATACATAATCCTCAAATTCTTTAAGAGGGACTGAGGATTTCAGACTGCTTTGGGATTTAATTCATTAACGTCCTCTGTCTGGAATTCTGTTAAATGGATTTTTAAGTAAGTGATTACTCTCGCTGTTTTACGAAACGGTGGCAGGTCTGTGAGATGAGTGGGCACATCTGTGTTAATGACAGTGTGGGTATGTTTGCACAGAAGCAAACAACAGGAGATGATTAAGAATGCTTTAACATGCTCAAAACAGTTTGTGTTTCTGAGCATAATATGGGAAAGATTGAAATTATTTGATTTCCAGATTGAAGACTATGACGTGATAGCTAGCATGATAGGAGCCAAGTGTAAAAAACTCCGGACTCTGGATCTGTGGAGATGTAAGAACATTACTGAGAACGGGATAGCAGAGCTGGCTTCTGGGTGTCCACTTCTGGAGGAACTTGACCTCGGATGGTGCCCTACTCTGCAGAGCAGCACCGGCTGCTTTGCCAAACTGGCACGCCAGCTTCCAAACTTGCAGAAACTCTTTCTAACAGCTAACAGGTCTGTGTGTGACACAGACATTGAAGAACTAGCATGTAATTGTACCAGATTACGCCAACTGGACATATTAGGTAAGGATACAATCTATAAATTTCTTTTAAAGCCTTGACATAAAAACTAACCTCAGACTTTTTATAGGGAGAAAAAAAATTCTTGGATACAATAAAAATGTTGTCCTGATAATTATAACTGTACTTAAGTAAAAGAGTGAGGGCAGTAACAGAATTTTATAGTTGAACCTATCAGAAAGCTCTAAATAACCATAATTCTTGGTCTAGTAAGAAGAGTGAGAATTTGTGTGAGCTGTGTTCTCTATTATTATTGACAGATAAGAAGTTAATCCGCTTGTTTAATGAATTCAAGACACACACACACACACATATGGCTTCTTGATGTTAAATTCTTGATTAAGGAATCTTGTGAAATTTCCATCCCTGATGATTCTAGTTTTTAGGAATAGTTCTACCCTAAGGCAGAGCTATTGAAAATCCTTCCCAGTGCTGGGATTCCTTGTGTCTTTTTTGCAATTTACAGCCAGAAACCCTGTGATATTTTGTTACTTCTGACACTGGCCAGAAGTGCTAGCAATGCCACGGTTATAATTGCCCACACAGTGGTGAACCCAAATAGCACGTGCACTGTGTTGCTAGTAATCTATTAATACTAACAGATTAGTCCTTGAAGTGCTAATTATATCCTTTACTGTTTATTCAACATTCAACCAAAGGGAAACCTGAAGATTTTCAACACTTATGTTTGTAGTTTCAGTTAAAATCTCTCCACAGTCCAGGCTTATGGTACATTTGTAGATGTTGCTTATATAGTTGCATGTTACTTATTCAAGTTCCTTGTAGGCAGAAATTCTTGCTTAAAAATTTAAGAAGGGGAAATTAGGCATATGGGATTAACAGATACAAACTACTGTATATAAAATAGATAAGCAACAAGGATACATACACTGGAATTATATCAAGTGTCTTATAATAACCTATAATGGAATATAATCTGCAAAAATTACTGAATCACTGTGCTGTACACCTGAAACTAACACAATATTGTAAGTCAACTGTACTTCAAGAGAAACAAATAAAATTTTAAAAATCAATAAAAACAGTTGACTGAAAAAAAAACCTTAGGGAGAAATTCTTGCCTATTATATGTACACTTTAGGCTAGATACTTCATCTGTGTTATATTCTCCTTAATCTTCATTGCTCAGGAAGCTGGGTATCATTGTCTTTTCATAGATGAGGATGCTGGAGCCAGCAGTTAATATGTGGCAGAGCAAGGGTTCACGTACAAGGGTTTTGTCTCCACAGTCAGTACTGTCTTTTCAAAACACCACACCACTTACCTTGCTTGTTTCTTTGCCTGCCTATCTACCTTTCCGCTTGAATTAGCCTAGACTTTTTTTTAATAAGGTAATTATTTTGAAACATTCAAGAAAAAGTCATGAATTCACAGGGACAATGAGGAAAGGCAGTCAAGGGCCTTTTAAAATGATCACTAATTGCGTCAGGCTTCACTTCAGAGGATGGTGCCATTGTTGTTTAAAATCTAGTTTACAATTCTCCCTCCAAAAACCCTCAAATAAACCCAAAAACATACACTTGAGATGGAGAGTAGCCAGTATCTGAAAGAGATGCTACCAAAGAAGTCGGTAACACTGATCCCAAAACAAGAGCACAGTTGTGATGAGCAGTGGGTTCAGTTGTCAGGTGGCCTAAGTTTGGTCTATAAATATATGAATTACTTGACAGAGACATAAAAGAAAAGCAGGTACGAAGTATAAAGACTTCTTTTTGAAGACATTTGTGACTTTCATGAGCGTAAGAGCAAGGCAGTATCATTATTTATTATGTCAAATCTAATTACCGATGCAAGATGACTGTCATGCGAATATATTGGAACATCTTATTTCAAATATAAAGAGCACAATAAAAAGTAATATCACTAGTAGTCAATAATTAATAGTTAACAACAACATGACTATGTGCTTTATACTGTTCTGAGCATATATTAACTGATTTAATCATCACAACAACCTTATGAGGTAGATATTATTATTAGCCACAGAGGAGGAAACGGGTGGAAATAGGTTAAGTGATTTGCTCAGGGCTCATAACTAGTAAGGAATCTGGACTTGAGCCAAAGTCTATGCTTCTAACCACTGTGCTATATTTTCTTTACTTTTATTGTTGTTTTTTGGTCTCCTTTCATCGTTTAGTGTTAGAATCCTTATTTTTTTTTTAAAAAAAGGATTCTTAGTTAAACCATGCTGATATTCATTATTTTATTTGTCATTTTGTGATTAGCACATATGAATGTTAAGTGGCAAATCTTAGTCATACTAAACGTACTTGTCGATCAGTACAAAGCCAAATAAGACACAGTCCCTGTCTTCAGGAGTTGAAAACCTAGCAAGAAGGAATAAAACAAGCATATAAATAACTGTAATGCAAGACAGAAGCAAGTCCACTTTGATGGGGCTCAAAGAAAAGAGAGTATATATATGATCAGAGAAATAAGGAAAAGCCTAATTTAAAAGGCTAATAGATATTTGAAAGGCATCCTTAAAAAGTGAGCAGGAAATTGGGGGAGAAGGGCATTTTAGGCAGAATGAATAGCATGAAACGAAAGCAAAGGTGTTAAAAGTACAGAATATCTTGAGAGAATAGGCAGTCTAATTTGATCTAGAATGTTGGTATAATGGAGGGTATCCTGGAGAGTTTTGAGCACCAGGATGAGAAGTATGCACAAAATTAAACAAGGAAGAGGTTTTACTGGGTTTTAATTAGGGATATGAGTGATATTATTTAGAGCTGTGTTTTAGGAATACTTATCTGGAAATGAGTAGTAGGTGAATTGGAGAAGGAAGAAATCAAAATCAAAGAGATTAGCTTCAATAATCCATCTCACGAGGGTCTATACCAGGGTGATGGCATCGGACAGTTAACCACCATTCCTTCATTTTTTCATTCATTACACACTTATTGAGCATATACTATGTTTGGCATTATTTTAAACACTGGAGCTATTCAGTGCCCTGAAGGAGCAAGCTGACTGAAAACAAAATTGTGTCCTAAGTGGATAACAAAACAACAGCACAAAGTACCCTGGAAACATAGGACAGGTGACCCTAGCCCAGTTAAATGTTCAATCTCTGACTTCCTTCCCTGGCATTCTCTTAGGCTTTAGGAACTCCTAATTTATCAGGAAACTCAGATTCTAATGACCAAGACTGGCAAATAGAAAAAAGTCACAGCCCTAGGTGAAAATCTCCACAGAGCCAAATGGCTTAGGTGAGGTTCTCTGATCTTATATAACAGAAACCCCCTCAAGATAACTTAAGCATACGAAAAAGGTGATTATTATGAAGATACAGGTGTCCATCTCAGATCCCATGGGTAGAAACTGGGTATGGTCAGACCTCAGGAGAGACTGGAAAACCATCAAAAGGCGAGGAAGCTTTTTTCTCTTTTTCGTTCCTTCTCCTATCCTGCATACTCAGGCCCCTGTCCCTAAGCCACACCCTCTGCCGCTGTACACTTACAGAGACGTTTGTGTCTGCTTCTCCCTTTGGTTTTGCTTTGTTCTTTTCTTGTCATGCTGGCCATCTCTGTTCCTCTGGGTACACATGGCTAAATATAGCAGCCCTGACCCAGTTTTCCATGTCTTTAGTTCAAGAGATCAAATGGGCACTGGAGGCTTTACTGAATCCCAATTCTAAATTCCCAGGAGAATCTGCATTGGTTTATCATGGGGCCAATCGCAGCCAGGGTAGCAGTATAGTTACAGCTTCTGGTAGAAGTATAGTTACTTCTCCCTTCTCATGGTGGGGAGGGGCGAAGAAAGGATTTCTCAGAGAAAAAGGCATAGACTAGTGTTTCAGAACATTTAATCCCCATCCCAGGTATATATGTGTAATACGATTGTGATGATTTTTTTTTCTCCTTAGAAAAGCTATAGTTACAACAGATGACATCTTAGAGCCTTGTGATATTTGGTACTTATTGAGTGCCATCAGGTGCTTTACATAATTTATATGATTTATAACCCATCCGAATATCTCATAATCACTTCAGATTTAACATGGGCTAAATAGTACTCATCATCCATCATTTGTCTTCCAGTAATGACATTTTATACCTACCACTTACTGTAGAACTTATCAAATTGTGTTGTAGTTATTTGCTTTCAACTCTAGTCAATGAGTTCCTTAAGGCAGACACGTGTCTTACTCATCTTTGTATCTCCAGTGCCTGAAACAGAAGTTTCTACAGGGTAGTTGCTCAGTAATTGCACTGCATGGAATTAGAGGTTGAATCATTAAGTATTGCTGTCTGATTTGACCCATGGGTTCAGGAAAATGAGATGTGCAAACAGTTTTGAACTGGGGTGAACAGAAATAGGAAAGTCTGGAGGAGCTGATTGGAAAGGGTAGGAGGTAGGAATGAAGATAAGAATGGGTAGAGATTGACAAAATTCAGGTCCTAGATACCAATTTGGCTGGGAAATTTTTTTTTTTTTAACAGGACTATTTCAATATGAAGTCTTGTTTTAAGAAATGTTTTTAATTTGTAAAAGTCTATTTTAAGTGTATTTTAAATAATAAAAAGGGACTTTTATCAGGATATTATATGTGTTATATAATATTTTGTTTGGTTTTTTTTAAACAGGAACAAGAATGGTAAGTCCAGCATCCTTAAGAAAACTCCTGGAATCTTGTAAAGATCTTTCCTTACTTGATGTGTCCTTCTGTTCACAGATTGATAATAGAGCTGTGCTAGAACTCAATGTGAGCTTTCCAAAAGTGTTTATAAAAAAGAGCTTTACTCAGTGACTTCATATATGTCTTATAATAAAATTAATGTGCTTTTGTAGGGTTTTGTTTTGGGGTTGGTTTTGTTTAGTTTTTATAATGGTGGGAATCTCTTAAGACATTTGTGGATTTTAAAGAAAAATATGGAAATGTCCATTAAATCATTAAATCAGTGATGTAAACAAATGTTTTCACAAAATATTGTAAGCACTTTCCTTCAAGAATATGTGAGTGGCTCATATTATTTTTGTCTTATGTTAATCAGTGATATTGTGCTTTAGTCAATAACTAGATGTTTAATAAAAGAGTAATATGGAAATATTTTAACTTATTTTGAAAGGAGCACTTTGAACAATAAAATATCATGATATTTATGCAAGAATAAAGTTAATTTTTCACACTTCCATGTAAAGATGCCTTATTAATTATAAGCCTTATGACCTGGCCAGTATTTCTTTTGGTATGTACAAAATTGTCAGAGTTGGTTGGAGAAAGAATCTTACTTTTTATCTGTTAAGATTATTTTTTACGTTGATACACTAATTCTTCAACTTGAAAGTTTTCAGTTTTTCCAGTTTTCTTCTGATATATTTATCTATTTTACTACTGGATAATAACAGTAGTAAAATATGGGCATAATCAAGAACAAGAGGTAAACTATTAAATGAAATAGTTTTCCAGCTGTTCAGCAGATGCCTTAAAAATTTGCCAGAAGGAAAGGTTTAAGACTTCTGAATTATATGTGGATTTTATTTTATTTTATTTTCTCTGCCCCAGCACCTTAAATAATTAGAAATCAGGGACAGTGGAGAAAACAAAGCAAACAAACATTGTTTTGTCAAATAGTAAATTGATTTAGTTCTGCTGCTAAGAAAGTAGACAGAAAATATTTTCTGGAATGAAAAGGCAGGGCTGTTTTGAATAGCAAACTAATACCAAATATATAGTGTAACAAAATTTATTTTCCCACACAGGGCAAAATGTTAATTTCCAATATCCACACATCCTAGAGTGATCCCGTAGAACTCTGCTGTCCAATACAGCAGCCACTAGCCACATGTGGCTATTTTATTTAATTTTAGTTAAATTTAATTAAAAATTCCATCCATCAGTTGTACTAGCCACATTTCAAGTACTCGGTAGTTTTCTGAAGCTAGTGGTTATCATATTGGACAGCACTAGTCTAGAATTTCTTGCTATAAGGTGTAGTCATTTAAGAAAAAGCATATTTAGTTTAAAAATTAGCACAGTTAATATATATCTCTAGGAAATTTTTGAGGATACTCTCAATAGTACATATATGAAAGCATTTTACCCCCAAAGTAAAGCTAGTGGATTTATACATATGGAAAATAGTAGGCATTCAGTAAATACTGAATGAATAAGAATATATTATTGAATTAAGCCATATGTCAAATTTTAAAATTATAAGTGTTATAAATTACTAGTAGTACTGTGTTTATTCTTTTATAGAATATAAAGAATGTAATACGTGACATTTAGAATATTAAAATAGTAATCCAATCTCCTCCACGTAAGAAACCATTGTATGAGAGCTGCTGTCTTGTTGGTATGGCCCACGATGTCTTCTATTTGATGGCAGAAGCAAAGGGGAGTTGGAAAAGGGCTTGGTTATCCTCTATTATTAGCTTCATGCATTTGGATTTTCTTTTCACCCAGGAATGTATGTAAACATCTTAAATGTTTTATTCAGTGGACGTTTTAGGAGGATGAGATTTATAATTGGACTACCAACTGGGTGAAGCAGTGCTTTTGTCTTAAGCTAACAGCTGCCATTGAGTTAATGCTTACTTTGTGCCGGGCACTCTTTCCTGTGTTTTGCATTTACTAACTCACTTAGCCCTCTTAACAACCCTGTAAAATAGATACCATTGCTTACTCCCATTTACAGGTGAGGCAGAGAAAGATTGAAGAACTTACTCATGATCCCATAGCTGCTAATGGCAGAGCCAGCAGCATACAGACTCAAGCCATCCAGCTGTAGAGACAGTTCATTCAGTCCATGCTTTTAAAAGTGTCCAGGTAGTATCTGGTTCTAGAGCAGAGGTCAGCAAAAAATTTTCTGTAAAGGGCCAGATAGTAAATATTTTAGGCTTTGTGGGCTAAAAGGCAAAATGGAGATTATTATGTAAGTACTTATGTAACTAAAGAGAAAATGAATTTCCACAACATTTTTATTGACAGAATTCAAAACATAAGAATAATTGAGAACAGTTTTTTGTATTACAGTTCTACTAAGAAGAAGAAAGAAATACTTTGGGGGAGGATATTTCACTTAATTGGGATTCAATGTTAATATTTCTTGTCATCAAAATTGATTGTACATATTCATCTGTTAATGTTGATCTATAGTAAGATTTTACATATTTTGTTTTTGAAAATATCTTTTCATACAGATAAGTATTGCCAGATACTTACATTAATCCACGAGAAGATGATTTTCATGGAGCATAATTATCACTTGGAAGGCATTGAAAGAATTCCATTAGGTTCTTTCTTCTCTTGATATTTTTCTTTTAGGATGTTATTACATTGCAGATTACTCACTTCCCGACTCACTTCCTGGTTGAAGGTTAGGTGGAAGCTCCTCAATTGCATAATTGAATGGATTTTGACAAATGGGTATTTCCTTTACACTTGCATTGAGGTCCTGGACATATCCTTTGAGCTCAGAAAGTATATCTGCTGCCAGTTCATGTGAGAATAGAGCTCCTGCCGCTTATCTTACCTTTGATAGCACAGGAAGTATATAAAGCAGCTTGACATGACTTCATGATTCAAACACTGTTAGTTGTCGTCAAAATTACTTTACGGTAGTCTGTTTCACATCTAAGCACTGTTTTGCTGGCTTCACCTCCAGAGCTTCTGATTCAGTAGAATTTGCATTTCTAATGATAGTCAGGTGATGCTCATGCTGCTGGTCTGGGGGCCACCCTTTGAGAAGCACCACTCTACAGTTCTCCTTGAGTCGGAAGCTTTTCTCTGAATCCCAGTGAATCCCACCTACAGTGGGAGTAGCTATCCTCACTGTTGCGCACTGTTTCAGTTTTTGGTTGCATTCATTACAAAACATTATCAAGGCTGCAACAGAAGCTAAATTACAAAGCCATTCAGTATTCTGTAATATCGGTTGAGTGCATTTCTTATGGTTCCGAAAAATCTCAGTATCAGCTCTGATCTCAAAAACTCAACAGTAAAACTACCACTGCTCAGCCAACAGACTGTTGGGTGGGAGGGTATTCAGCTTCTACATCTGATGAAAAAATAACAGCTGATGAAGTTCACCACTGACACTGCTAGTTCAGTAACATAAGATTGAGTCATACATGTTCCACAGAGTACCTGCAGATGAATAATACAGTATATAACCATAGGTTTTAAACATTGCATTTTCACAAACTTTGTAAATTTGACCAACTAAGCCCTTGTTTACCCCACACATATTTTTACCACCACAAGTTGTAACACATCTTAGCAGATTCTACTTCAGGTTATACTGAGCTCATGTTTTCTTAACTTCTTAGAAAATATTCTTGTCCGTAATTGTCCTATGCAGACGACTCATAGAAACCAACTCTTCAGTCCCTTCAACCTTGGCATTGACTCATCAAATAAATCATAATGACTAAGCAGTATCAATAACACCTTTTGACACATCAAGAGCCAAGGAGAACAACTCAGAATCATTTGCCTTGGTTTTTTATTGACTAATGATGTTGTTCTCAATGTTCTCAATTCTTTGAGCAACTGTTCTTGCCAAAAGGCTAATTTAATAGTCTTAAGCAAGTTTACTTTGGACACATTTCTTTAGCTGATGAATCAAAAACAATTTAATTAACTCACCATTGGTAAATGGCTTTCCTTGCTTGGCTAACAAATGAGCCACTCAGAAACTTACCTTGGCTGTAGCTTTATTTTCATTTTTTAATTTTTGTAAAGAAATTCTGCTGTGATGAGATACCTTGTTTTAATTTTCTAACTTTTCTGGCCACTACATTCCTATGAGTTGAAAATATTGTGGTGAGTGCTTAGTGTGGTAATTCTACCATGTATAATATTCTTTCAGAGCAGCTACAGGGTCTGTGCATTTTAGACACAATGCTTTGCCATCTAATTCGATAACAAAATAATCCATACTCCTCCGTGCCTTAAACACATGACACTTGAAGTCTACTTTTTTGTTGTTCCGACATTATCGGTATGCACTGGTAATAAAAAAATTTGAAATACTGTGGAATGACAGTATGTGCGGCATTCAAAATGTTGGTAGTAATAACTATCACTACAGTTTGTAATGTGCTGAGCAGTAGTGCAAAATTATGAGAGCACTGCATAGGTCTCTGCTGCTACAGCTCAACTCTGCCATTGTAATGTGGAAGGCACCATAGACAAGTAAGTGAATACATGTCGCCACGTTCCCATAAAACTCTATTTCTGGACACTGAAAGTTGAATTTCATGTAATTTTCATGTGTCACAAAATATTCTTTTGATTTATTTATTATTAGCCATTAGAAAATGTGAAAACCATTTTTAAGTTGCAGTCTGGATTTGGCTTGTGGACCGAATGTGCGACCTCTGAGGAGATTCTCAAATCAGTTAGTTAACCCAGGTTTGCCCATTCCTAATTTTATAAACCACATTCAAACCTGTCCTCAGCTTATAATCTTTCTCATTTTACCATTTGGATTTTAAAATTAAGGACAGTATTTTACTGACTCAGAGAAAACAAAACTTTTTTACCATAACAAGAATTTCGGAATTTTTTTCTTTTTTATTGAGGTATATTTGACAATTTAGAATTGTATATATTTAAGGTATACAGTTATTCAATTGATAATTCGATATACATTGTGAAAAAAAAATCACATCCAAGCTAATTAACCTGTCTATTTAGATAGTTAACACATTTTTTTGGTGGTGACATTAAGATCCACCCTCTTAGCACATTTCAAGTAAAAAGTATTGTTAACTCTAGTCACATTGTTGTACAATAGATCACCAGAACTTATTCATCAGCATAACTGAAACTTGGTACCTTTTGACCAGCCTCTCCCCATTTCTCCCTCCCAAGTCCCTGGTAACCACCATTATACTCTCTGCTTCTATGAATTTGACAATTTTAGATTCCACATATAAGTGAAATCATGTAGTATTTTTTTTATCTGAAAAAAAATTTATTGATGTATCTCTGGAAGTGAATCAAGTGGATGTACAGCAGCAAGAAACACAGCATTGAAAATCAGCTATACACCATTATAAAGTAAATTATAAAAAAGAAATACAAAGACAGTGAGACAGTGAAAATACTTACAAATTACGTTCAGGGGCTGTAATGCAATGTGGACTGACCGCACTAGACCCACAGCTGCATGAGACCTAAGACTGGACACTCGTGGGGCTGAGAGAATTGGTGAGGATGGGTCAGCAAATGCAGCCCCTTTAGAGTAATACTTCCTGGCCCCCAATTCCATGGATCCCAAAACTCCAGGTGCAGGGGAACCTTCCTACAGCTGAAACATGCATGGGACACAAAGAGGATGGTACATCGTCTGATCGGGAAGAGTTTGGAATAGGCCCTTCATCCCCTCATCTCCTGGTGCTCGGGTTCTCCCCACCGGCCTCTTTCCTAACAATCTCCTCACTTGGGGAATCCGCACCTTCAACATCCTGTTTCGAACAGTTTGCAATTTGTCTGGAGGATGAAGGGGAAGGGGGGGAACCAATCAGAGACAAGCCCTAGGTGTTTGGACAGGCATCATGTAGTATTTTTCTTTCTGTCTGGTTTATTTCACTTAGCACAATGTCCTCCAGGTTCATCCATGTTGTCTGCAAATTGCAGGATTTCCTTTTTTTTTTTTTTAAGGATGAACAATATTCCATTTTATACATATCCCCCCCCACCAACACACAAACACCATATTTCCTTCATCCATTCATCTATTGACAGACATCTAGGTTGTTTCCATCTTGGCTATTGTGAATCTGTGAATAATGCTGAAATGAATGTAGGGGTGCACCCTACAGATCCTGGTTTCACTTCCTTTGGATGTATACCCAGAAATGGGACTGCTGCATCGTATGGTAAGTTCTATGTTTAATTTTTTGAGGAACTTCCATACTGCTTTTCATAAAGGCCATACCAATTTATATTTCTACCAACAGTGTACAAGGGTTTCCTTAATAAGAGAGAATATATAGACTATCCATTAAAATTTGAAGCCAGATGACCCATTGTTACTAACATTGTCAACTGACTTTTAAATTTTTTGTAATTATCTTAGAATTTTGGTAAGACAAATTATCTTCCCAGTGGCTCATAATAGATAAAAGGTATGTTCCTGACTCTGGGAGCATAATTAAAGGATCCTCTCAATTTAAATGGCTCTGAAATAAGACCCTAAAAATAGACAACATGTAGCAAAACGTTTAGACAGTTAATATTCTTCCTCTCCTTCGGAGTGATTAATTTTGAACCAACATGTAGCAAAGAAAAACACTTCTTTTCAGAAATATTTCTATTTTTTGGTGTTTCCTAGGAATTAGAGACTGAAAACTCATATTTGCTAGTGTAATAATACTAACCAAGGAGAGTCAATAAAAAATACATTTGGTTACCATATATATTATTAATGAATGTTTGGCTTTTCATTTTTTACTTTAAGGTATAAAAGGATGTCTATTACTAACAGAGTAATTTTCATTTTCAGAGCCATTTATCACACGTTTATTAGTGTTGCATGTTAGTTTCCCCCCATTTAGCACATTTAATATTGCTACTTCAGAACTTTTTTTAGCCACTCCAAAAATTTTGTCAATGACCCTTAACAAAATGTTAGCTATTGCCAAAACACTACTTCTTGCAGCTATGGTTTTATACTTGCAGCCTAGTTCTCTAGCAGTACATTAATGTCAATAAGCAAATGAGGTGATGATTGGCAGCTATAGCTACAAGTCAAAAGGGAAGAGAGAAATTAATCAGAGATGATTTATTATATATATTTTATATATTGCTTTATAAATGTGGATAGAGGCCAAGATTTTTCCTTTGGCAGAGCAGAGTGTATTTAATGTTTTTGCCTATGAGTCTGAATTTTTGGCTTAAATTTTTGTGCATATGAATACCATTTAATTGTCTATTCGATTTTGAAAGGAAAAAGGCTGTTACGTCAAAATCGACATTTTTCAGAGGAAGGAAGATTTTTTATCAATGTATTTGGTAAAGTAAATTAGTGCAGTCTTAGCTGTAAAATTTTTAAGGAAAAATTTTAAAGCAAAGCAGTCATATGATCAGATAAATTGAGTAAATTATGCCAAAGATAAAACAGCTCCGTTACAAATGAGAATCTGTGCAGACAACTGACTGAGATGTTTTTAAATTTTATTTGTATAAAAATGCTGTTCATGGGGCTTCCCTGGCGGGGCAGTGGTTGAGAGTCCACCTGCCAATGCAGGGGACACGGGTTCGTGCCCCGGTCCGGGAAGATCCCACATGCCGCGGAGTGGCTGGGCCCATGAGCCATGGCCGCTGAGCCTGCGCGTCCGGAGCCTGTGCTCCGCAATGGGAGAGGCCACAACAGTAAGAGGGCCGCGTACCGCAAAAAAAAAAAAAAAAAAATGCTGTTCAGTGTCTAATGATTTTTATTGTTCATATTATCCTGTACTTTAGAGTAATAAGATAAGCTTGAGTATCTCATTAGTTCACTTTCAAAACTGATCATTTCAGGACACTGCTGAATATAATGGAAGGTTTGGGTAAATAGGTTTGTGTCACAGCCTCTATGAAATTAGATGAAAATAAGCCTGGAAGATAAGCTATCATCTATGTGCTGAACGCTAACAATCCATCCTCATGCTATGAAATGACATCCGCTCGGGTCCGTTGTAAACTCTAAAATTGCTTGCATCTGCAATTAAACTGTAAACTGCATTCTGTTATTTACTTTTCCTTTATACTTTCTCAGTAGTTACCCCAAATAAGATTTATTTACTTAAAGTTTGTTTAGTTTGTTATTTAAAACAAACCAGGGAATTCCCTGGAAGTCCAGTGGTTAGGACTCCACACTTTCACCGCTGAGGGCCCGGGTCAGGGAACTAAGGTCCCACCTGCCATGCAGTACGGCCAAAATAGTAATAATAATAAAATAAAACAAAACGAAGTTTGATACAGTATTTTCCTACTTTTACTTATAAGGTGTCATGTACCTTATTTGTTTTTTGTAGAAGCCAATTCCTTCATTACCAATAAACTCCTAAGTTGTTCCACAGTTCTTGGTCACACCCAAACTACTTTTAGTGAGCTAGAATGGAATAAATGACACAAGATAAAACACATTCATCTATTCATTTAGTCAGCAGTATATACTGACAACAAAAATGTACTGACATCTGTGTGCTAGGCAAAGATGCGGCGGGTGGTTACAGAATGTATATAAACAACCAGGGAGCAATTTTCAAAAATGGTTTGTGCAAAGCAAATTTTATGGTGAATAAGCATAGGATACGATGGATTCAACAAAGTTAGATTTCTTTACTACTGAACTTCAGAACCTTTAATATCTAATGGACACTGTGAAGGTGGGGATAGAGTGAAGATTTGTAGTGTTTGCTAATTTGCTGCAGAATACCTGTAAACATTTCCTGGAAACTTTAGTTTCTCAGAGCACAGTTTGGAAAATGCTGCTAAGCAGCATTATATGGTGTATTATCAAAAGTATTCACTACAATAATTTTTAATATATTTGCTTAAGATTATACATTATAATTTGTTTCTAATAAAAATATTTTTAATTTTTATTTAAGAAGATTAGGAAGTAGACTAAATATTTTGATGATATGAATTTTAAAATAATGTTTCTGAGCATGATTACTTTATATTTTGGCCCAAAATTTCTCACTCAATTTTTATTCATATATTAGGTTTTTAGAATGTGTTTACTATTGGTTTCCTAAAATCCTGTGAAATATGAATCATGATCTAGTCACTGGAAATGCCTAAAGGAACTGCTGTACCATCTGATTATTTTTAATATTTTTTATATTTAATTCAGTATTAATAACACTGAATGGCAGTAGAATTTCACTGTCAAGTTGCTTTATTTAATATTTGTGCTAGCCCATATACTATTCTAATCATCAATTGTGTAGTAATAGAAAAAAGTAGAAATGTTAGATTAACTTCTGATCAGTGACTATTTTAAAAATATTTAATATGTAATATATTTTTTAAAGGTATAGTAATAACAATTCACTACTATCATCTGTTGCTAAAGTCTTTTAATAAAGGAATGTGGTAATTTATTATGAGAATTGTTTCTTCCCTAATAGATACTTTTATATGAACTCTATTAGATGTTAGTTACATATATATACATGCGTTTATTTGTCTCACAAAAAACAATATGTGTTTATTTTGTTAAACTTTTTTTTAAGTGGGAAGTTATATTTCAGCAATGTGTTCTATAGAATATTTATGAATTGCTGCTAAGATTACAACAACACAAGCTAGAGAACTGTTAATACTAACACACATTCTGGCATACCATTCTTCTTACTTGAGATGTTTTTGCTGACAGACACCCCAAATAAAGAACTGATAGTGTTGAAGCCCTGCTAACTTGTTTAAAAGTCTTAAAAATAATTGCACCCAGTAAAACCTAAAATAAATATTTATACATTTTTATAATCAGAAGTATTTGTAAAGTTGAAAGACCTTTAAATGTGTGTTTTTAGCATACTTCATCCTTACGGTTTGTCAGCAGCGTCTGACCATGTGTATCTACCCAGAAAAGAGAAACACTATTAGACTATTAGATGACTGATCAGCTTCTGTCTTTTAAAATATCTTCTGATTTCCCATCGATGGGCACTCCTTGCCAAAATCAAGGGTCTCATTTCTTAAGCTGGGTGCATCAGTTTTACCAGTCTCGAGTCTGAGTGGCACAGGGCTCCTGGCGCATCATCTAGTCTCATGCCTCAGTGCCTTCTGTCCTTCTGAAACCTCTGTAACAAGCCACTAGCTTCCATTGTAACTGTAGCCTTACATCGTCCCTCATAAATCAAATTAGGCCATCTATTTTTTTAATATTTTGAACGTTAAAATACCAAATGTTAAAGAAGGTGAATTTTTAAGCCCAGTGGTACACTGATAAGTGTTTAAAAACCAACTCTCTGGCAGAGGGGGAAAATTTGTAGTGCCCTGATTTGTAGTGCTTTCCAATTTTTGTCTTATAAATTCGCCCACTGTGACTGATTTCAAGCTATCAATGTGAAGTCCCTCAAGCCTGAGTTGGGATGAGATGCACAGTTTGCTCTTTTGTGTTGTTATGAACTGGCTGTAGTTCACCACTGCCGGATGACGTTATTAAACGTTGATCTCATAATTTCTGAGAAATAGGCGTAATAAGCTATTGCTAGTTTTCCCCCAGAGGTGTAATCAGGTGGTCCTTCAAAATCTATGAAATTCTTCCTTGCCATTGAATACGTTGAAAGAAGAAAATTCAAAAGCATTTTTTTCTAAATTAATATTCAGTAATCAGTAGGAGAATTAAGAATACTAAGAAGAAAAATTTTGAAAAAACTCACAAGGAGAAGCAAGTTGTTTTCGCTAATGTAAAACCGACACTGGTCGTGTACGCTGATAGAGAGCATTGTGTGTTTGTGGGATTATAATTTTAAAAACCATTTCCCTATATTTCCATGGACTGAACATTATATCCCCAGATAAATTGTGACACTTCCTTTCCGCATGTTGGTGCAATTTTACATTATGAAATTGTCATGTAGATTCATTACACCTATTTTCCAGACACAAATGACTATAACTCAAATATGCACCTATCGTATATCAACCTCTAAACTACATAAAAAACATCACTAACATATATGCAGGTGCATTGATAAGATATTTACACGGTTTTGTTATAACAAAGACTCTTGGCTTGGGACCCTCAACATTTTCACTTTTGATATTTTTCTGCCTCAGGTACCAGATTTTTGTCCTGGATATGGGAGCATTTGTGTGCTAGCTTTATCAGGTTGCAATGAATAACAACCTCAAAAATGTCAGTGGCTTTCAATAACGTTTATTTCTCAGTCATGTGGTAAGTTGGCCTCTGTGGGCTGTTGGCTGTGGCTGTCCTTCAAGATGTGGTTCAGGTTCAGGTCTGCTCCACCAGGACCCAGGCTGACAGAGAAGGCCTTACCTGGGGTACGCCCTGTGGTGGCAGAGGGCGTGGATGCGGGAGAACTGGCAGCAACGGGAAATGCATCTAAAAGTGTCTTAAGCGCTCTACAGTAGGTCCCTGTTGGTTACAGGGAACTCTACTCAGTGTGATGTGGCAGCCTGCATGGGACGGGAGTCTGGGGGAGAATGGATACACGTATATGTATGGCTGAGTGCCTTTTCTGTGCACCTGAAACTATCACAACATTGTTAATTGGCTATACCCCAACATAAAATAAAAAGTTAAAAATAAAAAATGAAAGCGTCTCAGTGGATATACTGTTCATCAAGTCTGTTCATATTCTGTTGGACAGAGCAAGTCATGTGACCAAGCCCAGTCACTAGACAACAAGGCTACTCATCCTGTTGGAGCTATGGTTAAGTCATAGCCCACAGTGTGGGGAACAGATGATTCTGAACAGTGATACCACAATGTACCACATATATTTGTACTCACTATGAGTAGCCAGAGGACGTCAAAATAATATGAAAGGAAATAACATCTTAATGTTTAAAAAAAATCTATTACTGATTACATTGGCTTAGGTTCAGGATTTTTAGAAGGATCCTCACTCTTTGTATTTCATGTTTTGGAAAATAAAATAAATTTTCCCCAAATATCACTGTCACTTAATTTTGTAGGAAATTAAAAATATGATAAACTCGGGGCTTCCCTGGTGGCACAGTGGTTGAGAGTCCGCCTGCTGATGCAGGGGACACGGGTTCGTGCCCCGGTCCGGGAGGATCCCACATGCCGCGGAGCGGCTAGGCCCATGAGCCGGGGCCGCTGAGCCTGCGCTCCGCAATGGGAGAGGCCACAGCAGTGAGAGGCCCGCGTTCCACAAGCAAAAAAAAAAAAAAAAAAGATAAACTCACAGAAATATTCCTAGATAAGTGATGGTGTAGTCATGGAAATAACAGAGGGGAAACGAGAGTCATGAGACCACAGTCTGTACTGTGCTTCTTTTTGGCTGTTAATTCAACTTTTCTGAGTCTCAATTTTCTCATCTGTGAAATAAGAAAGTTGTTCCACAAGTTTCCTAAGGTCATTCTTACTGTAAAGCTCTCATTCTAATGCTTTCTTATCATCATCTAATTAACAAAGCATATCCTTCTGCAATTTTTATTATAGTTTAACTCACTGTTTTTTTTTAAATTATGGCAGAGCGATAGAATTTTAATTTGCTTTTATTCATATTGTGCCCGATTAAAAAATAGATTTGAGACCAAGTAATAGAATGCAATCCTACTTGTTTTTATCTTAATATTTAAACTACTATTCTTCCATTACTCTGAGATTTACTGGTTTAAACATCATTATATATAAGAATCATCTGGAAGCTTGTTTAAAATGTAAATTTCCTGTCCCCAAACCCATGGAGATTCTGAGACTAGATAGAACCCAGAAAACTACATTTTTAACAAGCACCCCAGTTGTCCAAACTAGTCTAAGCAGTACAAATCCTATAAATTATTTTGGTAATAATAATTTTTTTAAAAACCCACATACTGGGATACTATACACTTAGCATAATAATTTAAAATTAGTTATTAATACCGTGCTTCTCAGCTATACATTCGTTATTTGGTGTTTGTATTTTGTCTTTGTGAATTTCTTTCATCACCACATTTAGTGCATGGGACCTCTGTAAGTGATGGAATTATTTCATATATAAATTTTAGAAATGTGGAAACTAAAATATCTTAATATTCCTTTGAAGTAAAAGTGCTTTGATTAGTGTTAGCCTTCTCCAAATGCATACAGGGCAGATCCATCTCAGAATGAAATGAAAATGAAATACTACAAACTTACAACTACTGTTGGATTATTACATCCAGTCTCCTGCTTCTTCCCTTGTTTCCTTTCAATCTAATTTCCATATCCATATACTCCTTTTAACATGTACTCACATCATGTCATTTCTCTGCTTAAAATCATCCAGAATAAAACCCAGAGGGGCTTGCTGATGCAGGGGACACGGGTTTGTGCCCCGGTCCAGGAAGATCCTACATGCCGTGGAGCGGCTGGGCCCGTGAGCCATGGCCGCTGAGCCTGCGCGTCCAGAGCCTGTGCTCCGCAACGAGAGAGGCCACAGCAGTGAGAGACCCGCGTACCGCAAAAAACAAAAAAACAAACAAAAACCAGAGCCCTTATCCTATGAGATCTTAGTTCCTCAACAGTCCCCTCACCCTCAGCATCTCGCTCCCTAATGAAATGCTCTGCCCCATGTATCTTCACCACGCCAGCTCTCACTTTCCTTAGATCTCTGCTCAGATATTGTCTACACAGAGAGGCCCTTATTGACCATCCAAAATAAAGTGGCATAGTCTCTTCTCTGGGCTCCATACATTGCTATATTTTTGTTCATAAAAGGACTATTATGACTATGGTACTTATGACTATTCGACAAACTATGGATGGATTTATATCCACCCCTCTTTCATTTTTAGCTCTATAAGCACAAAGACTGCTTTGTTCATTGCTAAGTCTCCAGGGCTTAGAATAGTACCTGATACATAGTAGGTACTCAATAAATATTTATTGAAAAAAATTTTGGAGATTATCCACAGCTTGGCCTTGTCTCTAGTATAAGGCAAGACTATTAAGATCCAAGTTTTATAAAATAGGCAATATTTTAAAAGGCAGTTTTACTTTTTCTTAATTTCCCATCTATTTTGAAAGTCATTTTAATTTATTACTTTCAGATTTATCATCTCTTTTGCAAACTCTCTTCTTTCCATCTTTTTCTCGTCTATTTTTTAATTATGTGTGATACTTTATTTTAAATGGTGGCAATTTAAAGTGGATATTTCATTTCAACAAGTTTTAATTACTTAATTGAATATGAAACTCCAACTATGAATTCAGTGTTGGTGAAAGGCACGAGATTTACATTCCCATAAAATGAGCACTTATCTTCATGTGAAGCACATACAGGATAGTATATGAACGGGTAATAGCATTCAGGATTTCCTCTGAAAACTAGAAACCTTCTTGATTAAAAAACAAACTAAGAGGATAATTTATTCCTCAGCATCCTCTGATACATGCCCACTAAAACCAACACATATACTGGTAGAGGCTTTTCTGCCATAAAAATAAGCCGCCTGGAACAGAACTGAGGTTATTCAGACAACAGGTCCAAAGCACTAGGAAAACTGAAGGAAACAAGTAGCTGTTGAAAAGTTTACAACATTTTTAGTAAAATAAGATTAAAACACATTAAAACAGTCCACTTATTTGGACATTTTCCCCACCCAAGACTAGACTTCCCTACTTGTCACTTACTGCCTGGCCTGGTGCCTCAGTATTCCCTATATGACAGTACACTGTCAGGTATGAAGGTTTGGGTCACCTCACCAGGTAAAGAACCAGGACCAGCAGAGGTGCTCGCTAAAGGCAAAGGGAATACGGAATGGATAGTGGAAGGAAGTAGTCAGGAACACCAGCCAGGACCATGTGACCAGTTATAGAAATTGTCATATTTCTTCCTTATTTTACTATGAATATGTTTGTGTGTGTGTTTGTATAGCAAATATCTTTGTTTCTTCCTTCTCCTATCTCCTTATCAGGTAATATGAGGTACTCTCTTTATATCATAATATTTAAAAGTATTGTTAACTTTCCATTGTAGTATTTAAGTTAAGGATATCAAGAAGAGTAAATGTCATCTAAGGACTTTGCATCCTCTCCTCAGGAAAGGGTTAGTGCAGTTTTGGTTGTATGCAGAATAATTGTGTCATGTTAGGTGGAATTGTGACCTTCTTATTGTCTTTATTTGGAGATAAGTATGGTTTCAGGAGATATGTATGGATGCCAAGTTGACAAGGAGTGCATTTGGAATGGTTAATTGTACATGTCAACTTGACACTATGGAGTGCCCAGCTTTTGGGTCAAACATTATTCCGGGTGTATTCTTTGTGTTTGGGTGAGATTAACATTTAAATTGATGGACTTCAAGTAAAGCATAATGCCCTCCCTAAGGTAGGTGGGCCTTACCCAATCAGTCGAATGTCTGAATCAAACAAAAAGCTTGGTTTCTCCCAAGCAAGAGAGAATTTCTCCAGCATACTGCCTTCAGATTTCTTTTGCAACACTGGCTCTTCCTCTTCCTACTGCAGACTACCTTTGGGCTTCAACACTGGTCCTCGTGGGTCTCCAGCCTGTCAGCCCACCCTACAGATTTCGGACTTCCCAGCCTCCATAATCCCATGAGCCAATTCCTTTATGTATGTATATACATAGATACATATATATCCTTTCTCTGGAGAACACTGCCTAATCCAAAAAAGCTTATGACCTACATATTATATACAAGAAAATAAAAACATTTTATTAACTAGATTCAGAATATTGTGTAGGTAATAATGACGTCATACAATCACTCAAAGCTAGCAGAAGTTTACATTACATATACTCTTCTATCGCCATGCTCTTGCCTACCTTACAAACATCTACTTTACTTTTTAATAAACATCACTTTTGTTGGACATTTGCTTTTTTATGAACTTGAGACCCAGAATATTCAAGTTACTTTATCACTACAGACATTTTTTGTAAATTCTATAAGTTAACATAACACTGATGCACAATGAAACCCATTTTCAACTTTGCGTATTACCAATAATGGTAACAATTTATTTCTTACAAAATAGTAGAAAATGTTTCTGTTGTATATAGTGCTAATATCTGTAGGCTGAATACAAGCTAGGAAGGAAAATAAAAATCATATTTAAATATGTTGGTGACTACAGACATTAAATCAATTACATATGAAATTGGGCCACAGAAAAAAGTACAAGTTTATGGGATATATTTTCAGAATCATTTCAGAAACTTCTGTGAGTTGTCGGGGCTCTGTAGAACAGTTTACAAAACAACAGACAAGAAATTAGAGTATAACATTTGTAAGCTTCCTACAAGAAAAAAAGCAATTTTTGAAGTTCCTTCAAGGACAAAAGATAATGGATGTTTTTATAGTTTGCATCTGGACTAACTCTATTAGCATCATTAGTGGTAATGTATTCCAGAAGCCATTTAATGTAATTATGCAGATAATATTTTTTCGTTAAGAATGTTGTGGAATTTCAAATAAGTACATTTTTTAGATGAAATCTTTTAATCTTCTAAGGGTAGTTTCCTAGAAAGGTCTATTACCTCTATAGTAAGAAATAAGGAAACAGTAGGGTAAGAGACAAATAACCTTCTCTTTTGTAACTCAAATATTGATACAACCTATTTCTTTAAGTTGCTAAGTCAAGATAGAAGAGAGAAAGAGCTCTCCAAGTATCCTTACTTTAAGTCACAGCCAACAGATGATTAAAATACAAGTATTACTGTATTAAAAGTACATTGATTATAGTAGACACTTTATTTTATTCCATTTATTTTGTCTATTCAAGCCACATATTACCGCTTCCTGACCCACCACCCTGATTTTCTTTAGGAACACTCAACTCTCAGACTCTAAGGACATATGGTTTGGATACAGCTGATTCCTTGGTTTTAGAAGTTGGCATGTGAACTCAGGACTGACCAGAGCATTGCAACCCTCCTTACACACACCTGTACACACACACACACACACACACACACACACACACACACACACACTTACTGTTTAAAATGATGGGCATTTTAAACAGTAAGTGTGTGTGATGGGCACTAGTGATGGGCACTAGTTCTGGGCCTCAGGTGGAACTCTTCAAGCTAGGGCTCCTCACTGTACAGAATACAGACTTACACATTCAAGCCAGCAGTTCCAGTCACCAGAGTGCGTTCAGCCGCCAGGAGATGAAGTGAGCCACACTCAGTCCTGCTGATGCTTTTTGTCCCCCGGGACTGAGTCATTTCAGAAGGGTTATGTTGTCTGATCCAATAAATTCCCATTTTTGCTTACTTTTGGGTTTTGTTTGATTTTGAGGGTTTAGAAGCCTGTTTGATTGAATTTCAGTAGCTGCAAATGGGAGCACCCTAATAGTCAGATCCTACTATTTTGAAGAAATAAGCAACTCCTCCTCCCAGTCATTTCCTATAAACGGCAAGTCCTCTTTGTCTTTTCCATTCATCCCCTCTGTAAAGTACAATCTCACTTCCTGCCAGATCCCGTCTTCTCATTTTTTTTTTTTTTTTTTTTTTTTTTTTGCGGTACGCGGGCCTCTCAATGTTGTGGCCTCTCCCGTTGCGGAGCACAGGCTGCAGACGCGCAGGCTCAGCGGCCATGGTTCACGGGCCCAGCCGCTCCGCGGCATGCGGGATCTTCCCGGACCAGGGCACAAACCCATGTCCCCTGCATCGGCAGGCGGACGCTCTACCACTGCAGCACCAGGGAAGCCCCCTGTCTTCTCATTTTATTAAACACTGCTAAATCATTTTCTTACCCTATTCTTCCTAGCTTTGAATTCTCCTCCAACTAAGGATTCTAATTGAGTCAGCTGACACATAATACCTATCTGTTTCTGTTGTTCTGGAAATTGGTATGTGTTTGTGTACTTGGCTTATAAACTCCTCATGGCAAATATAAATAATACTGATATCAGAGGAGTTCAGGGCTCCCCACACGCTTAGGGAGTCACTTGGACTGGTTGCGTCATTTGGACTGGTTGTGTGAAAAATTTCATCTAGTGTAAAGTCTCTGTTCATATTAGACATACCTTGGAGGACTGTGAGTTGGGCAGGAATGGCACCCCAGGAACTTAAAAAATATTTGGTTTTACTATGATGCAGAACTGGTAAGACTTCCCTCCGTGGACATTTTCCTACGACTTCACCTTACCGCGCAAATGTGCCTGAGCTGTAACACAAGCCCATTCTCATATTACCTTGTTTCAGTTAGTTATTCCTGCGTTGTAACCACGTCACAATGTCTGGCTTAAAACAGTGATGACTTATTATTCCTCTTGATTCTGTGGATGGTCTGGGCAGTTCTGATCTTGTGTGAGCGCCGGTGTGGCTGCATTCGGCTAGCTGGCCGGGCTTGGGCTCAGCCAGGTTGTTGGCTGAGACATCTCATCTCTCCTCTCCCCTCAGAGGTTCCAAGTGCAAAAATAAAAGTGACAAGGTCTTTTAAAACTTACCTTGTAAGCCATGTAGAGTCATGTCTATGGCCGCGATTTCTTGGTAACAGCAGGGACCAACCCAGCTTAGGTAGGAATGGTGGTGGGGGAATTACTCTACCACCTGATGGGAGGAATGGCAAAATCACATTGCGGAAAGGGTGTCGGATGGGAGCTACTGTGTGACGAGCTTTGGGAACAATCTACCTCCCTCTTGTTTTTATTTATAATGGAGAAAGAAACTAGTACACTTTTAATTTCCAAATTGTCTTGATATATATAGTAGCATCCTTCCTGAACCATGTAATACTTATAAAAGTACTCCAAATGAAAAATAATGCTTTCTATTTGAAAGTACATGTTTCTGAAGGGCCAAGTATTAGTATATACAGTTATTTATAAGTACACATACATTCCAGTCTATTTTCTTTGGCTTATATACACAACCAAGCTGATAATTCGTAAAATATAGAGATTTTGCTCCTATTGAAAAATGCAAAAACACATTGTAATTACTAATTCTGCCTTTTACTCTGCTCTGCAGAGCTTCAATTTTTGAAAACATAACTGGTTTGGAAGAGCCATACAGGCCTTTGAACCAATATGTTGCATTATGTAAGTCTGAAAAGTATAGCAGTGTACCCAAGATGCCTTTTGCATCTGAGATATTTAATATTGTTTCTATGAAGTGTGGTTTATTCAAAAGTTTTATATCATTTATATGAAGTTTTAAAACATAAAAAAATAGAAATACATGTGTAAAAAATATGTAGAAAAATATTTTAAAATTCATGGATGGCAAAACTGTATTCAGGATAGCAGTCACCTCTGGTGGGGAAGAGAGGAGAAGGCCATCACGGAGCCATAACTGAGGGGTGAATAACATTGGCAATGTTTTATTTCTTAAATGGTGTGGTAGGTGTGCAGGTATTTGTTATATTTTTCTTTTGATCTTTCTGTATGAAATACTGCAAAATTATAAAGAGAATGGTATCCATTAGAGTTATCATCTGATTAAGATAGCATTCAAATCTATGCTACCTGAAATTCTTTCAGAAATATTTTTTAAATTGGTTCCTAAAATGTTGCCTCACTATACAGATTATTCTGGTAATGCAGCCCCCATGCACTATCATTTCACAATACCCTTTTCTCTTCTTTCCAAATTAATTACGGTAATGACAAGAAGAGAGGCTCCACCGTACACGTACATCTTCCAACTCAGCGCCAAAAGCCTGTCCCATCCACTTATTTGCACCTGAGAGGTTTTTTTATATGGCGTATTTGTAAAACATTGCAGGGGGTGGGGTGGTCTTGGAGTAGTATGTCTACATCTAAAAAAAGTGCTTGTGAAAGTACTCCAGAAAACTTTCTCTTAACATATTAGGACTACATCTTATTCTGACAAATATTGCAGAAAATAGTTCCTCATTTTTCTCCCAAGAGCCCCCAAATATTAATTTCTAACAAATTTTTCAGGTGAAAAGTTCTTTTCTGAATACTACTTAGGAAACTTCTAAGAAAAAAAAAATCAAGATCCTCTGCTTAGCTTGGTTTTAAATGGGAAATAGCAAATAGAACCACCAGGGAATTCCCTGGTGGTCCAGTGGTCGTGACCCCAGGTTCAATCTCTGGTCAGGGCCAAAAAAAACAAAAAAAGAACCACTGTAAGGTTGACTATCAGTGGCACACAAAAGAGGAAAAGATATGATGTGGAACAGTTTGTGCTCTGTCGTTTAAGTCAGGCAGTCTCAGTTCCTTTATACTATATTCAAGAGAATATTGACATATTTGTATTCCATTGGCCTCTATTCAAATTGCCTGCCTTTCCTCCTAACAAAAAGTAATCCAGTATACCATTCCTATCTTTTGAAGGCTAGGAAATCTTAGAAAGGGGTTTCTGCACTTTAACTGGGAAGTAGTGTTAAATGTAAACAAACACCCCAAATCTAACCCCTCCCAGTTTTAGAGGACTTGACGCGTTAAGGAAGGAAATTTAACGGATGTCTAAATTTCTTAAAAATAGGCTCCTTTCTTTAACTTCCTTGGAAGCAAATAAAGATTTGGATGAAAATATATGGTAGAAGATACATGAAAAAAAGAAGTGATATGGCTCAAGCAGGCCTCCTTCTGGGAAGTCACAGGAAGCCTGGCTGTGGTCCTTCTGTAAAGGTTTCGCAGCCCGTGGATCCCGCCTACTATGAAAAATGTGTGGCCTCTGATTTATGTTCATTTTCTCTTCCTTCCTGTTCTCTCCAGCTCAGTTACAGAAACACCATTTAAGAAAGAGCCTCGCATATGGTAGGTAGGTGCTTAATAAAAATTTCTTGAATTGAAATTAAGTTGATTTTACTAAGGTCTGCCTTAGAGGTACGTTCAATAAACAGACAAATCTTGCTGAGAAAGCTGCTATCCTGATGGCTTCATGAGACTCGTGTGTGTGTGTGTGTGTGTGTGTGTGTATGAGAGAGAGACAGAGAGAGAGAGAGACAGAGAGACTCGTGTGTGTGTGTGTGTGTGTATGAGAGAGACAGAGAGAGAGACAGACAGACAGAGAGACAGAGAGAGAGACAGAGAGAGAGAGACAGAGGGGGGGGGGGGGAGAGAGAGAGAGAGAGAGAGAGTTCTCCTTGCTTCCCATTCTCTATCCTGGGCCAACTGATTCCCCCCCCCCCCCCCCCGGTGTAATCATGGCCTCACCATTCTCTTCCTCCTTTCCATCAGCTGCTGTCTCTTTCAGACTTCTCCAACCACTGTGGAGTCCGGGCCCTCCCGCAGGTCCCCAGCTAACCTTCTTGCCTGCTGTCCTCCCAGACCTACCCAATGCACTGCGCCCACTGTCTTCCTTCCTGAAGCCTGATATTCATCGGATCACTCCTCTACAATGGCTCTTAATTGCCTTTCGAATCTAATTAAAACTTCTTCAACACCCTCTACTAATTAACTCCATAGGAGGCTCCCTTAGCAGCCTTCTCAAGCCAGGTGCCGGCTCCATTGCTCTGGCCCAGGGACCAAACCAGATCACCTGCTTTTCCTGCTTCCCCGCCTCCCCTTGGGCCAGTCGCCTCCTCCTAGAGGGCCCACTCCAGTTTCTTTTTTCTGCCAAAGCACTCTCTCTCTTTTTAACAAAAAGAGTGCTAAATTACCTTTCCCTTCCAAATTTGATTATTCCAGCTAAGGATCCTAATCAATGGAACTTGGGTGTGTCCTTTGGGAAACGCGTGTGGGTTCACGTCCAGGCATTAGCAACGCCTTGTTGCGGGAAGCAGTGCCCACACATCTTGGTTCAGGACTCCATGCACTTGGTAGAAGTCCTCCGGTCCTGGGGCTAGTGTTTTGGCTTTTCCTGCAAACAGGTGACAGTGCATCTAGTGTGCAGTCCTTGGCTCCCGCCCAGAGGCCGTCCGGGTGCCCTCTCGCTTCCCTTCCCCGCGCACAAGGCGCGCTGCCCTCGGGGCCTTCGGCAGCCTCCGCAGCCCCTCTGCCCCCATCGTGGCGCGGCGGGACCAGGGAAGCTTCAGGGGCCTCCAGGCGTTCAGAAGGAAACCATCTAGGCGAGAGCCTTTGGATCGCGGCTGGGGCCGCCGGGGAGCGGATCGCGGGACCTCAGGTCCTTTCCCGGCCGGGCCACCTCCTCGTCTGCGCGGGGCGGCTTCTCCGGGTCCCGGGGATGCGGGATGCTGGGGACCCCGATACTCCGCTCGGCGTGGCGGTTCCGGGCCCCGACCGATCGCCTCTCGCCTCCCCACTTGAACTCCTGGGGAGACAGTGTTTGTAAAACTTGGCCCTGGCCCAGCCCCGGCCGCCCCACGTTACCAACAGGAAGAGGGAGTGCAGCTCTGAGCGGCCCTGGGCGAGCCTCGCTCCGCCTGCACATTGGGCGCCCCGGGCCTGCCCGCACCTTCGGGGCTCCCGCGGGACTAGAGCGCAGACTCCGCCTCGCCCGCACCCGACGCGCACGTGGGACCCCAGCTCCGGCGCGGCCCCTCCCGGCTGTGCGCCCCAAGGGGGGCCTCCCGGGGCCAGCGAAAGGAGGCACTGGCCGGGCCACTCCTTAGGGTGGTGGAAGGGAACTTACGGTGGTGGAAGGACTCTCTGAGTGGGATGGGGCCCTTGAGCGGCGAAGGGTAACCCGGAGTGGGGGACCGACTTCCGCCACAGCGCCTCTCCGGGCGACTCCAGAGTGTCGCAGAGCGCCTGCTGGATCCAAACTGTCTTTATTTGCAAGCCCAGTGGCTGGACGTGGCCCTGGAGCGCTGGAGCTTTCCACAGGTGGGAGGCCTGTATCTATTCACGATGAGCTGCCGGTGGTTAGTGCTCTTGTTGCTGCTGCTAATTTACGTGCGTGTGTGATTGGTTTTTAAGTGTATGATCCCAGTATTCCCTTCCTGGCTAAGGCGGGCAGCTATAAATGACTCCCGGAGAAGGATGCAATAAACGTCAAGAGGTTGTAAGATGTCAAAGACATGGAGTGGTTTGCAGGAGTCCTGGGATGTGGCGCTGGAGGCCCTCGTGACGGTTTTAGCTACAAGCCAGGGCCTGAACATCCTAAATACAAAAAATCTCATGCAGCGGCAGCCCGGTTTTAAAGCTAATCAGAATTGGTGATGCCTTTCCTGGATAATGCAATTGAGATGGCCGTCCCTGCATTTCTCTTTCCCCACTCTGGTAGACATAAGACTGCATCATTGTTTTTAAGTTAAAAACCTTTCTTGCTGGACAGTCACAGCAGAAGCCTCCACTGGAGTTCGCAACAAGAGCCCTTTCCATTAGACTCACATTTTATATGCATTCCTGGACATTATTTCATTTGAGCCTTACTGAAATCCTGTTGGAAAGAAAGAAGTGGTATTAACCACATTCTGCACAGCAAGAAACTGAGATTCAGAGATCAACTGACTCCCTCAGGTTGCGCACAGAGAAGTGCAGAGCTGGTGCACAAATGCAGGTGTTCTGACTGCAGGCCCAGTTCCAGTACCTCCAGACCCTTGTTCTCCTCTTCTCCCTCCTTGTCATGTTACTTGGGAGAAGGCAGAGGGGAAAATCGCCATCCATGGTGAAAATGGCCTATAGAGTGAAAGAGGGACTAATTCACTGGGCTCTGAAGAAAGCAAAGTTCAGCTCTGCGTGCTGAATTGACACCCCTGGTAGGTGTTGAGGGAGTGGGGGAGATGTTTTCCCTATTTTGGAAAGTTCTTTCATGCATGGGTCTCTATTCAAGTTACAGATGGAAACTCTCTTTTGAACCCTAAAACTGAACAAACCTACTAGATAGGAAAAAATCACAGGTGAAACCTAGGTTGAGTTAAAATAGCGTTTACTGGACACCCTTTTTCCTGATATTAACCATTGCTTCTAGCCTGGTATTCTGGTCTTGATGGCCCTGAAAAGCTGGGGCTTCTCTGAGAGACTGAAGACTTGCCCACCACAGTCCAAACATGCAGGAACCAAGGACTGGGGGGGGGGGGGGGCGCGCTTTCCTCTTAACTTTGTTTGGGAACTTTTCTGGTGTTGCAGGTATGGTCTTCGCAGACGCAGTTTTGGGAACCGAATGGTTTAGAAACTACTTAGTTTCTAGAACTGGATGTTTAGAAACCTTTGTATGAGTCAGATGCATAGAGTCACCTTCACAAGCGTTTGGTTAGTAGTTGAGGGAAAGAACGCAGAGTGAGGAGGCAGAGGAGGAGGATAGGGAAGGAGAACTGGATCTTCAACAAAACATTTGAACAGATTAGGAGGCTGTAAAACCCAGAGTAATTCTGAGCCGATGCCACTGTGGGGCGCCAAAGTTCTACTCGGCTAAGGCCTGCGGCCGTCTTGGGTGCGAGGACAGAAAGTCCTGGAGAACAGATGCACCGGGGGAAGAGAGGGGGGAGGAAGGAGGGAAGGGGAAGGAAAGAGGGGTGGGGCTGGGGTGTCCTTTATTCTCGTTAAACCCGCCTGGGAGACTGTTACATAACAAGTCTGTGAGTGCGGGAAGAGGACTTTGTTAGAAGGAAAGAAGGAGGGTGTGAGTGGGGGGAAGCTCTTAGAAAAGAAGAAACTCTCGGACCACTGAGCTGACCAAGGAGCACAGACGCTCCTCTTCGCTTCAGAAATTCTTGGGTTTCTTCTCAAACTGGGGCCACGACCTCTTTTAAAGAGGGCGAGCGAGGAGGGGAGAGAGATTTGGAGAGGCTCCGATCCCCACCATCACACCAGCTACCCCGCCCAACCTCCCCGCCTCCCACCCGCCATTTGGGGGCTGCCGCATCCGGGAAGCCGAGCGCTTTCTCCTCCGGGACGCCGCGGGGTTGCCCCAGTCCATCTGCAGCCCGGGAGGACTCCTCGGCCGGGATAAAGGGCGGCCTCCCCCAGCCTGCGAGCGCCCAGGATGCTCAGCCGTCAGCTGCCGGGAGGCGCTGATTTCATTCCCGCGCGGCTTTCGCTGAGGGCGGCGGGGGGCGGAGGGCGGGGGCCGGGGGGTCGGGGGGGGGGCCGACGGGGCGTGGGTGGGGGCGGGAGGCGGGAGGCGGCGGCAGAGACCGGGCTAGACTGAACGCCCCGGCCCCGCCAGGGTTTATTACATCCCCGCCACCGGCAAAGGTTAGGAACGCGCATTTAGAGATGGGATAATCCGAGTTTAAATATTAACAGTAAAAGCAGAACCGGTGGAATATTTACCTAGAAACTGAGCACATCTCCTTCTGCCAGGGGAGAGGATCACCGAGGAGGCCCCGCTCCCAGGCCTGCGGCTCTGACCCGGCGCTTCCCCGTGGCTTCGCCGAAGCCGCCCAAGACCCACCTCGGGAGCTTCCTCGGATTGTGGTTAAGCGGGGAGGGCCGCAGACCCCCTGGCTTTGCCAAGTGGATCGCAGTGTGTGGGGCTCGCTCCAAATCTTCTGCTTTGTCATATTCTCCTTTCTAAGGGCCTCCCCGACCAACAAAAGGTGGCGAAAGTACGTTGGATCAATAGCAAAGATTGTTATTTAGATAACGAATTAATCTCCCTGTTATAATACTTTTTATAGTGAACTTTGCACCCCTTCCATAAGAAAAAAGGAATTTAAAGGAAAAAAAGTCTCAAACAGGATTAAGGTTTTAATTACAATTCCCTACCGAAATAGTATGTTTGATGAGCTGATCTTATCAATTAATAGTAACATTAAAGCTCAAGAAACAGATTCACGGGAAATATGCTTAAGGGCGTCTCTTAAAAGTAATCGCAACCGGGGAACTAGCGGGGCAGCGGGCCAGGGACGCGGGTCCGTCGGCCAGTGCGGGGCGCGCATCTGGGACGCAGGATGGGGCGGGGGCGGCGGGCCCAGCTCTGGGAGACGCTGCCGCGCGGGTGGGAGGGAAATAATAAATAACAGACGCCTCTTCCAAGCCGAGGCCCACATCAAAGTTGGGGCCCCGCAAGGGCCGTGCAGTTCACTGCGTTTGGGTCAGCGTTATATTCCAGGGGCAAATAAAGTAATTTGAACATGCACCAACAGTTTTCCATAAAATACGAGTTAAAAGAAGTAATAGAACTAATCACTGTCTCCTCAAATCAAGTAGAAAACATTTCAATGCACTAATTAGAGTAATTAGAATAATAAGCCTCTGCCTATATGTGGTAAGACAATGTGTACAAACAACTTTATTTAATGTATACTGGTAATCAGCGATGCGTGCCTGCTTGAATGCTCAGCGCAATAAAACTACCCTCCGTCCGCCCAAACAATCAAATACAAATTAGTTTAATGATTGTGCCTGCTGAATGTCTTAGAAATCCACAGGCAGAGGCGAGTAAATAGAAGCATCCTTGTTTGCGTGCGTCCCCGCCCGGGCTGGCTCTGGGGCCCGGTGAGTGGCCGCGGGCGGGCGCGGCGGGAGAGAGCAGGAGGCCCGGCGCGCGGGGCGGAGGCCGGGCCGGGCGCCAGCCCGGACCTGCGCCGCGCCGGAATCCCTGCTTCTGCCCTGGCCGCCTTCCCACCCCTCCTCGGCCAGCTTCCCACCTCAGTGGCCCCGCCGCGCACCCCAGGCCGTAAGAGCCCCAGTGCCCCGCTGGGCCTGCCCTCCTCCGGAGGCGGAAGGCCTTGCTAGAACTCCCAGCGCCCGTCGACAAGGGTTTTAAGAATTGAGTGATTTCCTCCCACCAAGCGACCCTTCCCAGGGGCCTTGGGGGGACCAAGGCGGGCATCCGCCTGGGCTTCGGGTACCCAGACCCCAGAGGAGAACCCCAGGCCTCGCGTGGTGCGGCGCGGCCCCTCCCTGCTCGCTGTCCTCAGCTCTGACTTGGGACGATGGGGTGCCCAGAGGGGCTCCCAGGTTCCCTTCGCTGGGGAACTGACTTTCCTCCTGTGTAGACGTAAGAGCGACTTTAGGCCCAGCAGGGAGAGATCGGTGTCCGAGGGTTTAGAGGTTCGTTTTCCTCCCAGTTTCAGCGCTGGGAGACTCGGTTCCGCTCCACTGGAGGCAGGCAGCTGAGGTCGGGGGCAGCCACAAGTCTGATGGGTGTGGGCTGAAGCGAACACGCTCAGAACTTCGCTCACCAGCTCTCGGCTCCCTTGCTCCATTCCTTGACCCTCCCCATCTCCCCACCCCCTCTCCCCCCAAAATAGACAAACGGGACAAGGCCAAATTATCTACTTCGCAGGCAGCGTTTTTCCTCCCCAGTTTTCCTGCAGTCGCCTCCTCTGCCCTCTTCTCTTGTGGCTCCTTCTCCCACAATTGCCTCTCTCAAGCACAAAGCCATGTCCTGGGCCCAACTTTGCAGAGTCAAGCGGAAAAGCCGCGCAGGCAGAAAGCTAGGAGAGTCACTCGCCCCTGGACCCTCGACACTTAGTTGCCTCTGTGCCCCATTGCATCTCTGCCCCGGCCACGCGCGCCCCCAGAGAGGCACCGCCAACTCACCGCGACTAGGAACAACTTCCCCGGGGGCGGTGGCCGCACCCAGGGCATCTGCCCTCCTTCTTCTGACCACCAGCTCTACCCTCAGCCTGGGGTGGGCGAACCCACCAATCGCCTACCCCCCTCCGCCTCCCAGGGTCTGCCTGGAAAGGGAGAGTTCTGGAACAGCCCAGGAGGTCCGGGCTGTCCACCCTCCCCCTAGGGGTCGGGGCGCCCGAGCAGCGGGAGCCGCAGAGAATCTCCATCTCTGGCCCACACTCAGGGGCAGTTCAGCGTCCCGGAGCGAGGGCCGGGGCTGGAGTCAGGGAAGAGCCGGGCTCGTCTTCCTTCGGTCCCCCCCCCCCCCCACCGTGCCGGCTGGCCGAGGTGCCTGGGCCTTTCTCTCGGCGGCCGGGCTCCCCGAGGTGGGGGGCGCGCAGCGGGGCTGGGGCGTCTCCCGTGCGCCGTGTGCCGGGCCGACGCCCGCGCGCAGCACACTAGCCTGCCTGGCCCAGGCGCTGTCACAACTTGGAAGGAATATTGTTAGGGTAGCAAACAAACGACCCAAAGTTGTTAAAGTCAAATCATTCTCTTCAGAATTCTGTGCTGTGGAACATAAAAATCCTCGGACGGGATGAGATTTCTTAATAGGAGGAGGGAAAGAACTCCCAACACTTTCCACGAGGATTTTTTGCCGGAACCGTAAAGCCCAGTGATTTACAATGGCTAATTTGTGTTACAAACCCGCAAGAAACTTTTTCTTTTTCCCACTCTGCTGCCAAACTTTGGCCATATTTAGTTGTGTGTGGCTTTCTTCTTTCCTTCTTTTTAAACAACAAACCCAGAGGAAACACTGGTGGGAGGAAAAATATATGCTCCAAATCAAAATGGACGCAGATTCAAATTTACTCCACAGCGAGGTTTCCTATCGCCGTCGTTCTGCACACCGAGAGTTAATCGTATACAATTTATAACAATCAAAATCCCCTCCATATTGCTCAGATGGGGTCCAAGTGCTCCCCTGTCTTTCTAAAATCAGTGACAAGTGAGTCTTTGTGGGGCATTTATTTTCTTCTTTTTTCTAGATGACAGCTCCCCATTCTGAGAGCAGAGAGCTGTTTGCCGCCAGCCACAGGCCACTCCAGAGCCCAGGCTCTTCATCTGCGATCCGCGTAAGGAAGTCCCCCCGACCCCCCGCCTCCAAATCCCAGACAAAGAGCTATAAAAACTCAGAAAGACGTGGAAGAAATGAACTTTAAGATATAGATGCACTTTTACTGGTGTATTAAATAACATTTCAGACATTAAAAAAAAAAGAAATACATCTTAATGTTATCAACAACCAGAATTCTAGGAACAATAAGAGAGGCCAGGGTTGTTTTGATGGGATATGATATTGTGTCTAAAACCTCTAATAGCTAGGCCAAGCAGAGTTGTTGGTATGCTAAAGGGAAAGTACTACATGATAAAGTTAATTAACTTTTTTTCTTAAAAAAAAAAAAAGGAGGAAACAAATTTCCTAGCTTCCCACCAAACACAAGAACAATGTGAAAATATTCTGATTTTTCTTTATCTCCACAACCAAGCAAAGCCTTAAAGAAAACTAAAAAGCCATTTTCTGGCCTTTCTGTACCCACATCTACATAAGGGTCATTGAAATAACTCTGGCCCAAGTTCTACAAAGGTGAGCAAGTTTATTCCATGATTTGCTAGCAGAGTGGCAAGCCCCTGCCACTTTTGCATTATTTCCCATCCTGAATCAAGTAGGGGCAATATGTACCAGGAGCCCTGGTTCTCTCCTAACACCATCTGCCCCCTGTTAAGAGACTATGCACCACTGAAAAAGTAAACTTTCCTGAACAGGGAAAACGTTTGTATAAATTTAGCTGTACATCCCATTTAGTCATATTGTCAAGATTCATTCATAGTAACTTCAAAGATGCATCTTTTTCTTTCATTTTAAATAAACACTGTCCCTTTTGCCTCACTGAAATACGCAAACAGACCCGAAGAAACACTTTTACCTTTGACCCTCACTTCACCATCCTTCTTCCTTTTTCTGTACAAGCTCCGTTCTTTACCTCATTCTTTAACTTGTCTAGGAATTCAATAGAATCTAGAACAGAGTTCTATAAACTGATTGAAAAATCAACAAAGACAAATCACAGAGACCAGTGATAAAAAGATCATTTCTCTCACCCTGCAACCCAGCACTATGCAAGCTGCTTCCACAGTAAGGCAAATGAAAGGCAAATGAATGCAGCATATAGACACACAAGGGCAGGTACCAATGTGCTCACATGACATTTTTTCCCCATTGTTGCTGTTGCATCTCTTTATTAGTTGCTTTTGAAGACATAAGAAGATAGAAAGATTAATGCCTTTATTTCACCAGAAAATTTTGCCCACCAGTGTGTGGTTCCCACTGGCAGAAGCGGGAGGGGAAGGAGAAGAGTGCTTTTGTTGTTGAATCTGAAATATAAGGGAGGTAACTTCATGGGAACTGAGAATGTTTAGAAGTGCCAAGCGTAATATTATTTATGGTCACTCCCTCCATCTGACCTTCGCATAACTCTCCCACACGATCATTTCTTCCCCATCTTACCCCATAAAATTTAAAAGTGACCTGTCTTGAGGAAACACAGGAGCTCTTTCAGGATGGCCGTGTTCTGCATTATTGTCTTTAGGGAAACGGAAGGGTTTGTCGTTGTGGCTAGTCAACATTTTAGGGAAGACTGCCCCACAAATTTCTCCCACTGGCAGCCATGGAGTTTTTCACCTTGGCATGCCATACACTCCCCAAACGGGCATCAAAACTGCCCAAGTAGCTCTAGAGTCTGAAAGGCAAGCATGGGTCAAAACCGTGGCGTGTCCGTTTAACACGTGATGGTTTCCAGTCAGTAGCCCCTGTGGCTAAGAACAAAAAAAGCCTTCTCAAGGTCCACTCAAATGCCCTGCAGAGGGCATATGCTGCTTGTTTTCTGCTTACAACGGAGGGGGATATTGACGCAGAACTCAAATCTATAGCCAGCTTAAACATTTTACCCATCAGCATGACTGCAGTCACAAAACACTTCTTCTTTCTGTCACTTCTTGTTCAGACTATTGATAAGATCATTTGGCTGAATCTGTTTGGGACCTGTGTAATATTGACTAGGAGTTAGAAAAGATGATCAGATGTAATAAGCCCAGAAACTACCTTTCAGAATGGGCATATATATACTTAAACCACTGTTCCAGGCAGGACTTTAAATAGATCAGCAAACTTGTAAACTAATGCAACACTGCTTGGATGTCTCACTAACCTTGAACCTTGTGATGTTCCACCTAAGACTATCTGAAACAATTTGTTATTAGCATCCCGGTCTTGAGTCTTTCCCCTATGTTATTTTCTTTTTTTCACTTCTTGTTTCAGATCCTGTTTGCTTGCCTGATGAGAAATAGACACTCTGGTATAAACCATTGCAAATTCCATCTTTTTCTGTAAGCCTAACAGGAACAATATAGAGGACCTACCTCTAATCACTTTGTAAACACACATAGTGCGTATTGTCAGAATCATTCTTTGTTGAAAGATATTTGTTAATTATGAAAAGGAATAATCCTCTTTACTGAGCCTTGCTCTTCTGTAGGTCCCAAATTATGTGAGGACATGTGGGTGAAGATCAAAGTCCACCTAGTTCCAGGGATGCTCTCCAAAAAAGTACAATCAGATAAGGTAAAGCTAACCTGGAAAGATGATGCAGGGGCACTGCAGATATTTCAGGGGACAAACACCTCTTTGTCAGACCATGAAATGGCAAACAAACTGAAGTTCAAACCCAATGACCATTTCAATGGAATACTACAGGCTTAGTGACTGCAAGGTTTGGGACTGATAGTTTTTGCAAAGAAAAGTGAATCAGAAGAGTATTCTCTCTTAAAAAAAAAAAAAGTTCCTGAAAGTTATAAACATGAAACCTGGCAGTATATGTAAAAAATTTATTCCAAAACTTTACGAAGTATAAAGGAAGGGAAGTGTTTTACACACAACTCAACTCAGTCAGTATAAGGTCTAGGGTTTTCCCCCCTTAAAACTTGGCACTATTTTTAAAATAAAATAAAGATATTTCAATAATTAGAACAAACTATGAAGGTATTGTGCATTTCTGTTTTATGTAGATAATAAAATATTACTTTAACATAAATATATAAGGATCTCTGCGTTTTTATTTTCCCCACAAGCACAACCAAATGTACCAAAACAAAGTATTTTTAAAGAGACTGAACAAAAAAAATTACATCCCATATAGATTTTGCTCACCTACTCATTTAAAGCTACAGAAAAACAGTTTCCAGAACCTTTTTGCTTTAAAAGAAATAAATATACATTGAGGCAGGCCACTTAAAAATGATATGAAAATATTTCCCTGGGTAGCATTAAAAAAAAAGAAAATAGACAAAGAAACGTTTAAACTATTTCTGCATTTCAAAAGACAGATATTAAACATATATACATAGTGGTAAGGTTCAGTGGTAACTTTCATCTTAGTAAACCTATGAGAGTTAGAGGAGCTATAGACACGTCCCCTGAACTCCAGCTTCTGACCTTATCCACTTGGTAATAAGAATGTGAAAATTCATTTCCTCGCTTTACCATTGGCTCTATGCCCTGCTCTGGATTGCTTCACTAAAGGCCAGTTCCCACACCTTAGGAACAGGCGGCAGGATGCACTCCCCGAAGCAGCTCCATGCCCATCTCCTTGTGACAGTCATTGGGGGAAATGAAATACAGGCAAATAAATATGCCCATTATAAGCCATCATTTATCTTGCAAAAACATTGAAAATGAAACAATCACAGGTGTTTGAAAAGACAATATAAAGCATAGTTCCTAAAACATTAACTACTGATTGCAATGCTAATCTGATGCCGAACAATAATTTTCTGGTAGTGAGAATTTAATTTCTTAAAATAAAAATGTGTCTAATAACTAACCAGAAAAAAAAGCCCCAAACTTTTAAGATGAATAAAAAGTGTTTTCCCTTTTAGCGCCCTTTTGTGCTGATTATTATTTAATATTTTAACTGATCACAGTTTAATGGTATTTATTTTCAATAAAGTTACAAGTTTTTTTTTCCCACCTTCACTTCCCGGTAGAGTCTTTTGTTATGAGAGTTAATCGTTTTCCATCAAGATAAGGTCAAAAAACGCACTTAAAACTGTTAACAAAGGGAGAAAAGGAAGAATTGAAAATAACATTTTTTTCTACTTCATTTGGCTTTAGTAAAAGAGGTGGGAAAACTCTCCAAGTCAAACTGGTATTTTTCTGTCATAAATTACAGAAGAAGAGGGTGTGGGACCTTATATATGATTTGATAAACAAATGAGCTAGTGAAGACAAAGTCAGCCTAGAGTGGAGATATTCTCTGTATGCATATGGGTATCTGTGTGCTAAGAATCACAGTCTATGCATACACCATTAAGTTCCCAGATTATTTTCTTTATGTTAAAAAACAAAAGCTATTAGAGGAACAAAGTTTAACTGCTGCTGTCAGCACAAATAATTCCTCATAATTAAGTTATTAAAACCGAAGGCAGAGAACTGTACAGGGGTGTCTGACGATATATATTTCCCTAGTTGTCTTCGAAGTGCCACTGTCCTTCTGTTGGACAACTCTGGAAATATATTTAACCTCCACATCTCCTCTGAGCTCTTTCACAATGGGCCCGCCTGATAAAATGAAGCAATCAGTCACTCACTATCGATTTTTCTTTTTCTTCCCTCCTCAACCTGCCCCAGAAACACTGCCTGAAAATGAAGTTTACTTTGTGGCTGGTAAAAAAAACCAATGCTTCACTTTCATTTTTGTATTCCAAACAGAATTCTTGCCTTGGATAAAGCGGGTAGACCATGCACATTTCCTGAAAGCAGAGAATTATTTATTTTGTATGAAGTCAATCGGTTTGCTTTGGTAAAAGGAGCAAATAAACGTTATACCAATGTAAGGAGGGGGGAATCTGAAGGTAATCAAAGTTCACAAACAGTAAGAATAACGAGAGGGGCAACACAAGAACATTAGAGATGGAGAGTGGCCAAAAGCTGGCTTCAACTCTCTCCGAGGAATAAAAACCAAACCAAACCAAACCAAACCAAACAACCAAACCAAACCCGGCAACTTCAAAATTAACGCTGGGAGAAAGAAAAACATGTTTGTGAATTTGTTCATGTAAACTTCAATTTTCTTGCAGTGCAAATTTATGTGGTTAAGTTTTGCCTACATCAAAGGACGTGTGTATTTTTCCCTCTTTCCTGATGGGGATCCACATTAAATAAACACTGCAGCATGTGCCAACTCCAAGCGTCAGGAGCTGTGTTTTGTGTTTATCACGGTTTGGTAGATTTTTTTGTCTTTTTGGTAATTTATTTAGTTTTGCCAGGTATTTAACTCAGTGCTAGCCATCTCTCTCTCTCTCTCTCTCTCTCTCTCTCTCTCTCACACACACACACACACACACACACACACACACACACACACACACATTCTCTTCTCACTCTCTCTATGAGACACTCCACTCCATTGACTGGGTACTAGCCTGTAAAGGTCAAAACATATCATTACACCTGCTACCGTTTAAAGGATAGTCCAGTGCCTTAGTTGTTTTCCTTATTTTTTTTTTTAAGGTACGGGGAAATAATAATTAAAAAGAAAAGAACAATCAGAAGTTAGAGAGGGAACAAGGGGGCCGGGAAAGGGTCGCGGACCGAAGGGGAGGGGAGCCCCGCGCTCTGCCCCTCCCCCCCGCTCGAGTTCACTGGACGGGTGTTTGTACCCCGTGGTGTGGTGGCGTGTCCCTACTCCCCCCGTACACATCCTCGGCGCCCGGCAGAGTCCCTCCGGGAGGGGTCATCCTTTTCTCTTTCTGTCTCCTGTTACAAAACCAAACTCTCACCACCTCCTTCTCCAGCTGTAAGCTGTCCGCGAGGGAGGTGATCTCCTGGGCCGAGGGCTTGGGGCATTTGAGGAAATGGCTCTCCAGAGCCCCCTTGACGCTCACCTCGATGGAGGTCCGCTTTTTCCTCTTGCGCCCCTGCGCTGCGATCTTGTCTATGCTCGTGGGGCTGCCCGAGGACGAGTCCGCCTCCTCCAACCACTTGTTCAACAAAGGCTTCAGCTTGCACATGTTCTTGAAGCTCAGCTGCAGGGCCTCAAACCTGCAGATGGTGGTCTGCGAGAACACGTTGCCGTACAGGGTGCCCAGCGCCAGCCCCACGTCCGCTTGGGTAAATCCCAGTTTGATCCGCCGCTGCTTGAACTGCTTGGCGAACTGCTCCAGGTCGTCCGAGGTCGGCGTGTCCTCATCCGAGTGCGGGTCATGGTGCGCGCCGGGGTGGCCCGGAGGGCCCTGCGGGGGCGGCGGGGGCGGCGGCTGCTGGTGCGGGTGCGAGTGCGGGTGCGGGTGGTGATCAGCGTGGTGCGGCTCGTCGTGCGCGTCCCGCAGGCCGTGGTGGTGCAGCCCGGCCGGCTGCCCGCCGGCGCCCAGCATACCGTTCACCGTGAAGCTGGGCTGCGAGTAGAGCAAGCCGCCGTTGGACGCTCCCATGGAGGGCGGGAGGTGCGCCGCAGCCGCCGCGCTCCGCCATGCCCCGGGCCCCGGGTGGTGGTTGGCAGCGTGGTGCACCAGATGCGGCGGCCGCTGCTGCTGCTGCTGCTGTTGCTGCTGCTGCTGCTGCTGCTGCTGCTGCTGTTGCTGCTGCTGCAGGGCGCCCGGCCCGTGCAGCTCGTCGCCGCGGCCGCCCTGCTGTACCACCACCGAGGGCTTGATGTCCGGCTGGCCCAAGGGGCTGGTGGACCACGGGGAGCCGTCGCCGCCGCCCCCGCCGCCACCCCCGCCCCCGCCGCCGCCGCCACCGCCCCCGCCGCCGCCGCCGTGGGACAGCGCGGTGATCCACTGGTGAGCGTGGCTGAGCGGGTGCCCGTTGCTCTGCAGCGCGCCGTAGTCGCCCTGCACCAGGCTCTGCGCCTCGCGGTAGCCCCCCGCGCCCTGCTGCATGCCGCCCGGCGGCTCGGCGTGCACGATGGAGGCGCTGGAGGTGAGCAGGCTGTAGTGGTTAGACGCTGCGGTCGCCATGACTCTCGGAGCCGGACTGAGCGCTCTGGTTAAAGGAGCCGCGCATTTGACAGTTACTTTTTCGCCTCGGGCTCCTCTCCTCGCTCGCTCTCTGTCTCTCTCCTCTCTCCCCAGCGGGCAGCTCCGACGCCCGCTCCGACGCCTTCTGTTGCTGCTCCTGCTATTACTGCTGCCGCCGCCGCCGCCGCCGCCGCCTCCCGCCCGCCCTCGCTCTCTTTCTCCTCCTCTCCCTCCTTGCTCTCTCTCACTCTCTGACTAGCTCCGCGCTCCCCCCCTCTCCCTGCTCTCTCCAGCTCTCTCCCGCTCTCTTGGCAGCGCCAGCTCGCAGCGGCACGCGCCTGGGCCCCGCCCCCTCCGCCCCCTCCCATTGGCTCCGCGCCCTTTGATTTACGTGGATACCGCTAGCAACCTCCCAGGCCGGCGCCACTGATTGGCGCAGAGCTGTCCCCTCCTCCTCCCCCTCGGGCGCGGAGTCCTCTTAGCCCTCCTCTGGTCCCCCCTCTCCACCCAATTCAGAATCTCAGAGTTCTCACCTCCCCTTCTCCCCCACCCCCGGCCTCCTCCGCCCCTCGGATGGGCCCGCCCCCCATCTGTCTCCCAAGCAGACGCGCCGGGCGGTCCCGGTGGAGGAGGGGGGCGCCCCAGCCATCTATCGACCACTGACACTTGCAAGACTTGGGTGGCGAAGGGGAGGGGGTGTCTGTCCACCTTCTCCTCCCAATAGGGCGGGAGAGGGGGGTGAAGAAGGAGGAAGAGAAAGGCTGAGTCCCAACAAGCCATGGGGAGTCCGATTTTTTTTCACCTTGGGACACACACACACACACACACATGCCAACGTCTCATATCTAGAGCCAGAAGTCAGACTAGACCCACTGTTGAAGTCTCCTTTCCCCCACAGTTAGAATTTCAGTGCCCATGAGCATCTTGCTCCAGGGTGTGCGGACACTTTTGCCCCAATAAAGGTCCTCTTCTTCCCCTCCACCCCGCCGCTAGCGTAGGATGTCTTCCTTTTAGGTTCCAGGCCCAAATGTCTTCCAGCCCCTCGGGATGAGTACCCCACGAGAGGCAGGCTCAGCCCGTGCCTCGGCTTGTAAGAGACTCCTGTCCAGGAGAGGAGTTGCCTGCTCTGACAGCGCAGCGGTCTGGACTGAAAACAAAACTCTGAAAGTCTCTGACAAATTCAAACACTGGGGCGCGCGCACAGTTTTTGGTTTAGGAAACTAGGACCCTGAGCCGGTAGACCTTCGCCCTGTGCCAGGCTACAGGAGTGCCTGGCAAGGGGGTGTTCGGCCTCCGGGTGCGGGGGAGGCACCAAGGGCGGCTCCAGGAAGCGGAACCGCGGGGACTGCGTGAGCGCTTCCTCGTGCTCCTGGAGCTTTTGGATGCAACTTTTCCGTTAGCTGCTTCGAAAGGGAGGAAGAGCGTGTGAAGAAAAATGGGCAGTACTAGGGGAAACTTCCTGATCCTAAACTTCGGCGGACGCCAGCTGGTGGGTTGGTCTAACTCAGCTCCCAGGCGCTCACTGGCGAAGCTCCGTGCTTAGCCTTCAGCCGTGAACTCCAGAGCGAGATTGCGGGACCCTGCCCTGGCTGCCCAGCTCTTCCCAGCGCGAGCGCGTCGCGCCGTCAGTGCCGTAGCCGCCGGGAGCAGGTGCCTGCCGCGGGTTTCGGAGCCTGCTAGCCGGGTAGCAGAGACCCGGGCGCGGACCCATGCTGGAGCAGCGGAACCACCACGCAGGCCCGAGTGTACCGGACGGATACTGCAAAACGAATCAGAAGTTGCTGCCGGGAAGGGAAACAAACAAAAAACCACAGGGAAAGTGAGTTGCGTCCCCACCTCTCACCCTCGGCCTCGCGCGTTGTAGCCCTAGCGCTGGCGCTGCCGGTGGTCGTGAGTTTGTGAGGGAAGCCAAATCAACGCTCAAGGGGAGCAGTTTGGGGCCTCCGAGCATCTTAATCTAGACAGCAAAGTGGAACGGGCCAGAGAATTCATCATGACTAACGAGGAGCGGAGGTCTTTGGGGAGTGGCTGAGCTGTTTATAAATCACCACGTTGAGCACCCGCCCGGGCAAGGCGCTTTGGCTGAGAATTTCCACGTGCCCTCTGTTTACGAGCGTGTGTGTGGAAGAGAGAGAAATCGTTAGGGGAGGGGCGAGCCCACAGGCGGCCAACGGAACGGACCTGCATCCCCCCACGCGCGCACCCGCGCGGCGAGGCGAGGACACACACCTTGTGGCGCTGGGTTCCCGCGCAAGCGCGGAGCCACTCCGGCCGCTCGCCTGGGGGCTGCTAGGAATCCCGTAACTTTGCAGGGCTACGAAAAAATGAAAAAGTCCAAGCCTCGGAGCGCGCAGACTCGGCGGCTGGCGCCCGCGGCTTTTCGGCTGAGAGTGAAGGGGATGGGCGGAGGGCAGGACCGCCTCCCTCCGCAGCAGTTCCGAGTCCCCAGCGCTGGGCGCTTGGCTCTCCCGGGGCTTTGGGAGCGCACAGGCCGCTCGCCAGCCGCGTCCCGCCCGGCCCGCCGCGCCTCTTCTCACCCCCTGCCCCCGGCGGCCCTCCTTCCCCGCCTCCCGGCTGGGAGAACTCAGAGCTCCCACAGATGGAAGGATCCAGCCGCCGGGAAGGGCCGCGTCCGGGCGCTGAACAGCTCGCCACCCTCCCCCTTCCGGGGCAGGTGTCTGCTTTTCTCTGGATTTGATTTCTCATTTCTCAAGGGACAAGGCCCTTTGCAGCCGGTGGGGTGAAACACTCGAGGGAAGAAAAAGGTTTCCAATCTCCGAGGGAACCGAGGCGGCCTGACTCAGAGACAGTTTAAAAGTCCCCCTCCCTCCTCTCCTTCTGCCTCCCTTTCCCCAGTCTCGGGCTTTGGGCGCTGGGGTGTTGGGTAGGGGAGCAAGAATAGGCTGCACGTGTACATCCCAACTTCCTGTCTGCAATGGGACTTCACTGGCGATTACTGCTCGGAGATCCATGCCACGCTGACGTCCCGGGTCTCCACTCCACCCCCACCCCCGCCTCATTTCGCTGGCAGGCGACGGAGCCGAAACGTTCCCAACAGGGTAAGCCGGGTGGTTCTACCGGATTAATACACCCAGTAAATCCCGGGGAGTACACAAAGCAATGCCCTACTCCTGGGCCTCAGCCTCTGCATCTCACCCCCACCCCCGGAGCCGGGCCAATCGCCGGGCCGGCTGGGCTGGGCTGGGCGCTCACAGTAGCTCTGGGTACCCAGCCCCCCCCGCGCCACTCCCGCCTCCCCGGCTGTCGCCGGAGGCCCGGTTGGCGCGAACGCCGGGTCCTGAGTAGCCTCGGCTTCCAGTCTGCCTTCCGGCGGTGCCCCTCCCCGGGGCTCCGAGAACCTGGGCTCTCTGAGGTTTCAGCCCCAGATGGGGGCTTCTCGGTCCTCCCTTACCTTTCTCCCCCCATCGTGGGCGCCTTTCTTTGCAGCTGACCCCGCTGGAGCAGAGTCCGCACGTCTGCCTGCCTTTCTCCACCCTCATAAAAGCATGTTGAAGGTGTCTCGGGGAGACACCTCCAGGTTTCGATTCAGCTCATTCCCTTTCACTGTTCAAAGCAACTGTTCAAATACAGAGGCTGCTTACGTTGACGAGCAGAGGATTTCAAACAACCCTAAAAATGCTTTGAACTGACAAGGTGTCTTGATATCTACCTCACTCCAGTACAGCTCCCCGAGATCATTGGCTAGGACAAAGGCTGAGCAGGCGGTTCACGCGGGCCTCGCAGCCTCCGGGGCCGACTGCGGGGTCCCCTGGGCCCCCTCCTCGAGAACAAGCTCCAGGCGCCCTGAGAGGAGATCCTGGCAAGTGCGCCAGCCCATCCCCTTGCCCTATGTCCCAGCAAGTGCTCTACTGAGTCGGTACCCTGACCTGGAGGAGTCTAAGGAATTGGTGCGGACTCCCTCCTGCACTGCCTGGAGAGAAACGACTCAGCGAATCCGAGCTAAACCCCAAAGACCGATATTTATCCCCACATTGTCACACCTCTCGAAAGAGTGAGCCGGGCCTGGGTCTTGGTAGTGCCCAGCACCTTGACCTGAGGCCCCCAAAGTCTTCACCTGAGTAACAGTAATGGTATCAACCTATGCACTGTAACCTGAACTCTATTAACTTGGTTCATCTGGTAAACACACTCACACCGTATGTAAAATATCATTTATTGTGTTTCTCTATACCAGGACTTGGCAGAAAAACCACCATAATCACTCCCATACATGGAGCTGAAAGGACACAGTTATTAAAATAGAGGTGAGATGGTATTCGTTTGATCTTAATTTATTTCTTATTGATGTAGTTTTATGATAACAGAAATCAGGAAACGAAGGACATTTTCTTAGGAGGTGGCAGCTGGTTTAAACTTGGGTAAAATTGCCTACTGGGACTTCCTTTTTAACGTATTCACCTTGGAGGAGGATTCTGTGAATCCATTCTCTTTCTCTTCCTTTTCCTCTCCTCTTCTTCCTCCCTTGTCTCAGTCATTCATTCCTGTGCTTTCTGCTCTTCTGCTAGTCCCCAGGAGCTGTCTGAGCTTCGCATGTAATGGAACTTCTTTGCTAAGGGCCTACAGAATGTCAAAACTGAGGTTCCCACGTCAGAGCGGCAGCTTTATACAATCCACACAAAGAGGCAGCTAGCTCCTTTAATGAAAACCTCCTTAAAGCTCGAAGAATTGCAGGCTTGGGGATGCATTTATAAGGAGCGAGGAAAATGCATTTCCAGGTGCCAGTTCTCGTGAGAGAAGCAGTAAACATTTACCTTAAAAAAAGGACAGAAATTAATATCTTTAATTATGTAGGAGCACAATGTCTCCTCAATTAAAAAAATCTCACATAGATTTATATGTTACTATCTATACATACATTTTACAAGTTTCTAAATGTGCATCTGTCTCCATGTCATAAACGGTCTTGAAGAAGGAAAAGTTTTCTGAAAGTTGAAACTCCCATTCTTCATATTCTTGGCAACTCCGTGTTTGTCCATGCCTCACATACGGATGATTCTATTTTATCTTCACTACTGTGTAAACCAGTGAGATGTAATGTTCTAAGTTCAGTGTTTTGAAATGAAATTACTTGAATTCATGGATATTAACCTCTTTCTCCTTTTCTTCCAGTTCTGAATCTCATCATTAAAAATGATACCCCCTCTGTAGTCCACCAGTGAATATTTTATAGACAGGCATGGCTTAAAGACTTCTAAAACCACATTACCCTGGCAGTCTAGCTGTTTCAGGGGTTACTTTGGGTAATTTACCAAAGGAAGCCTGCTAAATTCTGAGTGGTGAATTTGAGGCCTTACGGGGGAGAAAGCATAAAGGACACATTCCTTCAGTGTGCAAGACAAATTCTATTTGGAGTTAATGCAGCTTGTTTATGTTGAAATATCAGGAACAGAACACGAGGGGATTGGTGGCTCCTAGTTCCCTTTCGGAAATTTCGTTTTCAAAGGACTGTCAGTTAAATGACTTCCTAACAGTGGAGCCCGAAGGTGTTTCCCACCCCCATCCCTTGCCCTAAAGCAGGTGGATGGCCACCAGGAGGAAATGACAACTCTTTGATAAATAAAAGTGATTTCAGCAGAAACCTCCTCAGCTCTAAAGCTTTTGGAGATGTACCGAGATGAAGTTCTTGCCACCATCCCTTCCCTTTCTTATCCTCTGGGACAATCTGAGAATCGGAAGGCAAGGGGCAAGAGGACTCACACACACTTGCGCACAGGCGCGGGGTTGGTGGGGGAGGGCGTATTTCCCGAGTACTCTGTCCAAGGTCTAGGGCTGGGTTTCCATCACTGGGGGAAACAAAGATGCATTTAGTTGAGGTCGGACTTCATTTTTCTTATTCTGGTTCAACAGAGCACGAATGCAAATCCCTAATAAGTGTTAAGAGTGCACTTAATAGTCTCTTGCTAGTGTCCGGGTGCACGGAGCGAAGTTTTTCCTGTGTACAGTTGACCACAGCGGTAATAGCTGTGGGCCGGGACCTTCTTCTAGGTCTCTGAGATTCAGAGCTGTCATTCTAGGCACTTTTGGACTTAATGAAGTTAGAGAGGGCTATTTTTTAAAAGACAGGTTTCCACAATGTGGGTCCTGGGAGAGTAGAGGCTGGCACTGTCTGGAAGAAGACTCAGAAAAAGGGAGCCTTAGTCAGGTTGGCGCAGCGAGACCAGCTAACCCCTCTAAGTCTTTCCTGCGAGGTTTCGATGGTAATCTAGGGCAGCCGGGTCCCAGCATTAAAAGCAAAAATAGGAAAACAGGACACGGCAGTCACAGGCCTGATCATATTAACGCCCTAGGTCAGAGGGAGAGAATAATGAATAGGCGCGGAAGGGAACGTAATGAACCTTGTGAGAGTGAAAGAAAGTCAGAGACCAAGCCTCGGACCGTGGTTTAGGAGGCTTACTTATATTTATGTGAATGTGCAGGGGATGGGGGAGTAGTCTCCTTCGTGCATTATACTAACCTTTTTTTTTTTTTTTTTTTTTTAACCCTGAAAAAAGCTGGAGTTTGTGCTACTCAGGGCCCGCCAACCACCCACACAATCCCTCGGAGAAGTCCGCGGTGGGAGCCCGCGTGCTCCGCCGGGAGGCTGCGTTTCCCGGCCCGGGCCTGCGTGGGGCATCAGCCCGGGTGGGGAGAACGGGCGGCGGCGTCCGGGCGCCCCGGCCTGACCTCCAGGGGGGACTGCTAGGGAACGCGGCGGGCTGGGAGGGGGCGTTCCCTGCCACCGAGCCACTGAGCTCCTAGGCAGGTTCTGGCTGCGATCCGGGGGAGGAAGGAGAGGGCGAGAAGCGGGAGGCCGGGCCATTGTCCAGGGAGGGCGCATTTTTGTCCGGATGCTGCTGGTTGCTATAGCGAGAAGGGAAATCCAAACAGAAGGGCTCAGTTCGCCTCCCTCGGGCCTGGGAGCAGCGTTCCCTCCTCTTAGCCAAAATAAAAGTGCCGCCCGGGGCCTGGCACCCCTTCCCCGGAGAGCTAACTGCGGGCTCCCGAAGAGGGGCCCAGAGGATTCGGGCACCGAAAGAGGGGAGGGGGCATCCAGCCCAGCAGGGAACAGCCACGCAGGTTACTACTGGAGCGGGCGGAATGCACCAGTCTCTCTCTCTCTCCCTTCTCTTCTCTCTCTCTCCCCCCCCTTCCCCCCTCGCTCCCTCTCTCCCTCTCTCCTCTTTCCCTGCCATATTTTACCTAGGAAAAATCTCACAACCTTCTCAAACTAGGGAGATATTCCGATGGGTAGACCCCCCTCTTTGCCGGGACTGATGGCAGCATCTCCGCGCTGGAAGCGCCGTCGGAGGAGAGAGACCAGCGCGCGGCGCCGACGCTGTACCCTGTACCGGGAGGGAGTGATGACACCAGAGGCAGAATGACCTGTTTGTTATGAGTTTAAAAATCATTCAAAGGGAAATTTGACTAGAAAGGAGTATAGATGCAAATTTCTCACATTTAAAAGACTCTTATTTTGCAGTAGTGTTTTCTTTCTTTCTTTCTTTCTTTCTTTCTTTCTTTCTTTCTTTCTTTCTAATATCTTGCTATTCAACTTTGAAAACAGTGTGTGAAGGGGTTACAATAAGGCTCTTTACGGCTTATAATTTCTCCAACCACATAGCTCAGAAGAGCTAGGGGAAAACAGCACTATTTAGTTAATTGTGAGCTGTTAGCTTTAGAAAATTTGGAGTTGGTATTTTTTTAAATGGGGAATATTCGTTTACTCTAGGACAGGTAAAAAGTTAAGATCTTATTTGTGGGGACAAGTTATCTACACCAGAAGGGAATCAGATAGTAAAAACTTTAAAAAATTAATTCTCTTACTCTCTTGTGACTTTTAAATTCCCCCCCCCCCATTTTCTCCCCCTTTCTCTCTCTCTCTGTGTCTCTCTTCTCTGTGTCAGTCTCTTGCCTAGAAGCTGCCTGAAAAACTAGAGAGAAAACTTTTATTTGGCTGGAGGAAGCCATTTGAAAAGCATAGCAAGAGAGTTTCTCTCCCTCCTCCATTTAAACTATATCCTTTCCTTCCAAGTGATAAGTCTTTTTAAAAAAAAAAAGTTGACACAACTTTGTAAGAAGTTCCTTAATTCATAATAATATTCACATTTTAAAAAATGCTTGAAAGAAATCACGTTAATGAAGAGAACATTTGTAGTAATTTGGTGATAATTATCAGAATCGCCACATATTCGCAGAGGCTTGAACAATTCGTGTTCAGAGAAAAGCAAAACACATTATTTTAATAGTCTGATATGCAAACTATGGACCGTTCAATTACGTGGCTTAATAATGCATACATGATGTGATCTTGTTATTAGGATGGGAAGGTCTGTGGTGAGTCACTCCTAAGACCAAGTGTGCTCTCACATCCAGTAAAATCCATTGCCATGGATCAGGGGCACCTGCCAAACTGCATTTAAGAGAATAAAAATTAATGACTGAGAATTTGAGTGTTAAATTAACATTAATTATATGACCTCCACGCTGGAAAGATTAAATTTCTTATGCCCTAATTAGGTAACGTCTCCTCATACATCAAACAATTTCCATTTTCATTTCCAGGTTTCAGGGATACAATGCAAGGTGGGGAGAGGCAGTGGTGGAAGGTTTTCCTTCTCTGAGGTCAACCTTTGGGGTGTCCAGCCACCAGCTACACTGCTTTCCTTTCCTTCTTCCGTTGGCTTCATCAGGAAGAGCCATCGGGTTGGAGGTCATACCGTAGAGAATGAAGTCGTTCTCCACCTGGTACAGACAGTGGTAGATGGAGAGCAGGGAGCTTGGTGGGCGGTCCCCAAGTAGACCTGGAGCACCAGAGGGACCCGTTGCAACTGTCCGGGAGAAGGCTGGGTCACCAGTCAGTATCTCAGGCAGGGAAAACTAGGCGGGAAGATCCCTGCAGGGACGCGGAAGGAAGGAATGTCCTGTCAAAACGTACCACGAACGCTTTTGAGAAAAATCGTCTAAGCTAGAATTTTGCAGGGATGCAAGTGGTCCTCGATGTTGTGGTTGCAAAAGAAAAAAGGTTTTCTTAGGTGGGGAACAACCAAAGGCCAAGACAAGGGCACTCATTTCCTTCGTGAAGAGGTCTGATAAGAGGTTTGTCTGCCCTCTCCCCAGCAGTGCCCCGACGTTTGAAATCTCAGACCTTGTTGGCCACAGGCGTCCACACCTTCAAGGCCAGTCTAGCCTCAGTCTGACCCTGTCTGGGGCAACACAGGGCGGGGCGACGGCCACAGGGCGAGGAGAAGGACCAGGTGTGTGTGTGTGTGTGTGTGTGTGTGTGTGTGTGTGTGTCCGTACTTGGAAACCTGCTGCTGATGAAGGGTGGCAGGATTAGGGCGAGCAGTACCCGCACCGCCCCTCAACCCCAGGACAGATGGTCAGTGGTGGCGCGCGCGTCCGTTCTCCCGGTTCCTCAGACGTGATTTGGGGATCCCAGGACTCCGAAGAAAGCTGCCATGTGCATTTGGCTTGGAAACTATGCACGGGACTTAAGTTCCTGGGATTAGGGTTTGGAGTGTCCTCTTGGATATTCCGAGTGGCCCCAGACCTCTCACGTTTCCTCCTCCCCCCATCCTTCTCCCCTCACCTTCCCCGGGGACAGTAAAGAACGCCAGGACCTTGCGGACAGCTGCCCCGAGCGCCAGGCGGGACGAGCCGAGCAAGATTAAAACCTCAAGGCGGCGGATGCTAAGTCACTCAGAATAGAGTTTTCACGTGTCAGTGTTTCCATTCAGCCACTTTCAGGCTTCTGGGGAAAGGGCAGGCGTGCAGGAGTGCGAGTCTACACGGTCGTCAATGGTGTGTTACGTGGCAGGGGAAAGAGGTGTCGCGGCAGTTAGCAGATGCGGGCGGCGGGGGGCTCTGCCTGCGGGGTCCCCTTCCCGCGGGGCCGTCGGGACCGGGGGGAGGGTGGCCACGGAGGGGGTGGGGAGGAGGCCGCGGAGAGGAGCTCGTTCCCGGGCCGGGCGGGGCGGGACGCTTCCCGAGGCTGCAGGAGGGGCCGCTCCCTCCCTCCCGCCGCCCGGCCGGCCGGCCGGCCCCCAGCGCGCGGCCCCAAGCTCGCTCAGACTCAGCAGTTACTTCACGAACCCCGAGCCCCCGGTGCAATCCAATCTCAGGGTTGTAATGGACCTGAAAGTTAGGCCACCGTTCCTCTGGGCCCCGGGGACTGTAGGGCGGGGAAGCCGGGAGGGGCGCCTGCACGGAGTCCGGCGAAAGCCGGGGGCTTCTGGAAAGTTTGGTCGAGTTTGAAATCCAGTGCGCGCGCGCACCCCGTCCCAGGTCTCTCCCTCTCTGCTGTGCAAGGATGAGGTTCGGAGAGGAGGGCGTAAGGATCGGGGTGATCAACGCGAGGCGGCAGTGAAAACGGATGGAAGACGGTTCGTCCCGCCTCCCTGAGAAATACAGAAATCTCTCTCTTTTGGCAAAGAAACAGCTCTCCCGGCAGGTCCACAGAATTAGAGCGTCGCAGCTGTTGTGGCCAGAACTTCGCAGCCTCGATACTTGGGCAGAGAGGAGCCGCCGCTCGCTCACCGCAGCTCCCTCTTCCCCACTCCTCAGCGCTTTCAGTTTGCAGTGTGTTTCCCCTTTACACAGAGCACCACTCCCCGCCACCTCCCGCCCCCAGCGTGCTTTTGCTGGAAACGGTTACTCCTTTTAGAAATTGGAAAATCGATACCAGTTTAGCCTCTTCCGTGAGATGATGCACTGTCTAACCTTACAGGGAGGGAAACGGCCTAAGGCATGACTCCAGCCCCTGGAGAATTTTACGCAGAAATTTACAATGAACTGTACTCAAGAGCGCTGCTGAAACACACTTTGGTTTACTAGCACTGCTATAAACCCAAGACACATCTCTCACATACTCTCTGTTTGGTTGTGGTTGCGGTTTGGTTAAGCGATTGATCAGAAGCTTGCACGGTGGGTGTTTATTCTTCCAGTTTTCTTGAACCAAATCTTGGATGGCTTCCTGATAGTTTTCAGATGCCATTTGCGGCACAGACAGATTTCATATGCCTACTGCAGATTGTCTGCAAAGTTCTAGTTTAAAGAGCATTATGTAAGCCTCTTTCTATTTACATAAGAGCTTTAACTCAAACCTCTCAGAAAACCAGTTATTACCAACTGAAACCCATCCAGGGGAGCAGTATAACCGACCTGTATCTTTACGACGCTCTCAAGAACAGCAGTAGTTCATTCTCCTTGAAAAAAGGAAAAAGTAGATGTAACAAAGAATTGGAGTATTTTGCATTTTTATTCAGCTTGGCTTTATATAATTTGAGCATCATTCTTAAGTTTAATTCAGACAGTGGGGACCATTTATAGGATACACTTTTTCTCCACGTGGTCAGCATTTATCTAGGCCACAGGGCTGGCCGGGCCTCCGTCAAGTTTAATCCCAAATGTGAGAACAAGTTCTAGTTCGTAGAATCAATTAAGTGCAAATTTAACTAAATTCTAAATTATTAAAAGGATTCATGAATACACCATCATGGTAAACAAAAGTCAAGCAATAATAAAATATATAGAATAAAATGTAAATTTTCTTTTCCACTACCTTCACCTTCATCACATTTCCCTTCCCTTAGGTTAACCACTGCTGATAGTTTGAGTTCCTTCCTTTCTCTCTCTGTCTCTTTTTCCACCTACTTACTAAATTTTTGGGAAGATTTTTATTGTTATAATTCCCTTTAGGAAGATGGGGCCTGGTGAGATGAGAAACTTAGTAATGAAGAGTTCAAATTTGGGACACTCTAGAGAAGGAAAATACCTTGTCCCAAATGACGTGGGAAGCTAGCTTTGGGGTATTGCTCTCTCACTGTTGCTGCATTAGCTGGAAACAAAACAAAACAAAACAAAACGTCATTTAGGAACTAGCACTTCCATGTCAATAGAAAAGATCAACAAACGTTCTGGGAACATCTTTGTTTAACTATTAGAAGCTAGAAATATTTCAAGAAGGTTCTTAGCGTCTGAGGTTCTTTCTGGTGAGCATTTTCTATTTAAACAATCTCCCCTCTCCCTGCAGACCCAGGACAGATGCTGTTCTACAGCCATGTCTCCAACATGGAACTTGTCTTGTTAGGGGAAGGGACTAGATTCCCAAACATCCTCTCAGAGGATACCCTTTCTAACACACAATTAAGTGTGTTGTGGGTAACGTTGTTACCAAGAGAAATTGTGAATCAGATAGGCTGTGTCTCGAATGTCCTGTCACCTGCCACCCTTTTCACTTTGCCCCATCGCCCTGATCACACAGTTCCAGGTCTGCCCTTTGTGATATTTTAGCCTGTTTAGACTCTTTCCTCGGAGGGACTCCTCACTTGTTGCCTTCCCTGTCATCATCCATCTGCCAAGGTATCAATGTCAAGGTGTTAAAAGCTGATACATGCTAAGAGGTATTTACATGTTTTTCCAAAGCAGCTTGGAGGGTCCATGTTATAGGCCCCAAACAATGAATCTCAGTTGTGGAATAGGAATTTAAGACTGGTTGGCAGATGGGGAAGATATTTTAGGCAAGAGGAATTTGCAGCATTCCTAAAATATAGCCACATGGTCATGAGTCACCTTCTTTGTCCTCTCTTTAAAGACCAGCTCTACCTCTGTGATCTACCCAGATATGAAATTTCTACTGGAAAACAGTGCCATTGTAGAATTCTTTATTAGTAATTGGGCAGTGTTGGAACTGTTTTAATGGGATTGGTGCTGTAGTGAAGAATTTGCTTTTAGTAACAGGTTCCATGGGACCGACCCCATGATCTGGGGAGAATGACCTATGTTTGGCCAGTGAAAGTATTTGCACCCTATAGTGATTGGTTCAGGAAAGGCACATGACCGGAGCAGGCCAATTAGGGCCAATGAATATCAGCCTCATAATTTTGGCTAAAATGGTGAGGAAGAAGAGAAAAGTTAAATCTCTGGTTACCCTATATGCTAAGGTATAAGTATTCGTCCTCTAGGAGCTCTGTTGTGAAGAGGAGATACTTGAAAGAAACCAATACAGAGAAAAGCAAACGACAGAGTAACGTAAGATGATATAATCAAGCCCTTGGATTCAGCTGTGCCTAAAGGCTACCCTTGGATTCTTTTGTTATATAAGCCAAGAAATCATGCTTTTTTCCCCTGAAGTTAGTTTGAGTTTCTGTCGCTTGAAATTGAAACAGCCATGACTCTTTCATGATTGTCGTGCTCTTGAGGGCAGAGGGTTAAGTTAATCATACATCTCAGTTCGTGGCACAGCAACATCGTTGGGTCATGCAAAGCCCTTCTCCTATCTATCTTCCTCCCTCCCTCCCTCCTTTCTTCCCTTCCTTCTTTCCTTCCCTCCTCCTTCCCTTCTCCTTTATCCCCATATCTCACTCAGATTCCTGTCTTTCTCATAGGTCACCATTCTAATATGTTTGTATGTATTTTTCTTTTTCTTTTTAAATCTCAGACTCCTAATTTATCCCTTCCCCACCATTTCTCTCCCGATTTGTTACCATAAGTTTGTTTTCTATGTCTGTGAGTCTGTTTCTGATTTGTAAATAAGTTCATTTGTATCATATTTTGCAGTCCACATATAAGTGATATCATATGATACCTGTCTTCCTCTTTCTGACTTCCTTCACTTAGTATGATAATCTCTAGGTCCATCCATGTTGCTGCAAATGGCATTATTTCTAACTTTCTTTTTATGGCTGGCTAATATTCCATTGTAGATATGTCCGTTGGACATTTAGGTTGCTTCCATATCTTGGCTATTGTAAATAGTGCTGCAATGAATATTGGGGTGCACGTATCTTTTCAAATTATAGTTTTATCTGAATATATGCTCAGGAATGGGATTGCTGGATCTTATGGTAGTTCTAGTTTTAGCTTTTTAAAGAAACTTCATACTGTTTTCCATAGTGGCTGCACCAGTTTACATTCCCACCAAGAATTCCACGTATTCTTGAAAATACATGTTGTTTTTCTGAAGGAATTATTTTCAATTCATGTAAATGACATTGTGTTGAAAATCTCCTTCTGTTTCTTGCATTTTCACTCAGTACTGTATATTTAATATTAATTTATGTTGCTGTGTATACATCTAATCTGTTGCTTATAATTGCTTCATAGTTCTCTCTCGTGTGTGTATCTGTCGAGCTCCAGTAGGTAAAGAAGAAACCACACTAGGTATTTCAACAAAGAATTTAATTTATGGGTTTGATTACACAGGTGTTGGAGAGCTGAAAATGCAAAAAGCAAAAACTAATGAATAATAGAGGTAGTAATTGCAGCAAAAAGTAGGGCTGGGGGAGTAAATATGAAAGATTGAGGCTACTAAAACTTTAGAGTTTGGAGGAGGGGCCCCAGGGAGAGGGGATTCAGACCTCTGTAGAAAGAATGCTGCTCAGCTAGTCTTAATACCTTGAGGTAAGAGGAATAGTCTTGAAGAGTTGAGACTCAAAGTTCAGGAGGCAGCTGCTTCAGAAGTGCCAAAAAAAAGTTGGAGGTTGAGACAAACTGCTGTGGCCAGGGTGAAGTACCTTTGCTTGGACGATATCGACAGGAAGAACAAGCAGATAAAAAGGACCAAATCTCTCTGCGCTCGCCCTGTCTTCTGGTCTCTCTCTAGGATCTCTTTTGGCAGAATTTAATACGGATCCAACTGACAAAGTAATCTAAAGAATCTCAGCCCTAGTTTTACAAAGTAAGATCTACGAGGGGGAAAATTAGAGTTAAAGGACAATGGTGTAATACTGTGTTTCTACACATATCAGAACTTTTATACAAGAACTTTATGCTTCTGCCTAGTAAGTTGCAACTATTCTTCACAAGATGCTCTAACCCTCTCATCACCGCCCCTCAACCTGCCCCTCGACAAAGGAGACCTAATTTTCCAACAGGTATTGTTTCCATGTATGGGCCACTAATTACTCTTGTATTTCAGTTACAAAAACACTAAATTACAAATTTAACTAACACCAACGTTCCTTATATAAAGTAATAGGAAAATAGAAATAAAAATATATATAAGCAAGGAAGATAAAAACATATAGCTGCTACGACTGTCCATGTTGCTACAACTGGTCACAAGGCTATAGTTGATATTTCTAACTTTCTTTTTCCGGTACCCATTCCATGTTTCTTTGGCTTTCAGCTGGTACTTCAGCTAGTTCTGTACCTGGCCAAGGGACCCCTACTTTCATTTATGAAAGATTTTAATCCTCAGTGGTTCTGTCTTTTTTTTTTTTTCATTACTTTGGTTTTCCATTAACTTTCATTCTTGGAAATGTAAGTTCTAAGAGGCATTCCAGTGAGTCTCCTATTTTCACTACCTGCATTTTGTGGCGGTAGGATCAGTCAGGATCAGTCAGCCTAGTCATTAGAGCAATCCCCTTCTTCACCTATTGGCTCAATGGCGTAAGGAACTAAGAAATGGACAAGTTGACAGTGTCAACTTTCAGTTCAATGGAATAATTGTTATGTCTATTTGTATAAACATCCTTCTGTGGGAACTAAGACCTCTAAACCAGCAGAGCACAAAGTTGTGAGTATGGAAAGCAAAACTTCTGCAGCCTTACTTGCAATGGAGGCCATTTGGTGAGCAGATGTCTTCACACTCTGTGCTCATTCTGTAGGTCTAGGCACAAACCTCTTCCCTAGTCGTTCTTGGCATCGATAGTCCTACCTTGTCCTTAACTGTCAAACCGAACTATTAGTCACTGCGTATAAGTCAGATGCATATCTCTGGCCGTATCCAGTCCTGACAAAGGCGGCAAATACACTGCTCCAATTTCTGCCCATTAGGTGGACTTCTCTTCACCATGATCTTTCAGGGACAGTCCTGATTGGGGCTATAACGTGAAAGGTGTCTGCTTCTGACAACTGAGTGGTGCCCACTCATTTAATCAGAAAGATTCATTTAATCTTTCTGATTAAATCAAAATAACTGATTAGGAGCCCTAATTACATCAGCAAAACCCCTTTCCCTTGGCCACACAAAATAATGTAATCGTGGAACTGCCATCCCACCATATTCGCTGGTCCCACCCATAGACAAGGGGAAGGAATTGTACAATAATATGGGTCAGTGGGAGTCATCCTACATACTACATACATGCTATTAAAAAAAAGTTTTCACTCAGCATTGTCTTAAGTATCCATCTGTGCTCTTATGTTTACATCTTTCGTGTTGCTTCTAATTGCTGTATGGCTCCTCCTGTGTCCTCAGGTTTTACTTTTCTACTCTCCCAGTTATGGATACTCAGATAGCTTCTAACTCGTTGCCACTACAAATAATGCTACACTGATCAGCTTATTATTGATACATGTTTCCTCATGGAGTTTTGTGAGAGTTTCATATATATATATATATATATATACACACACACACACACACACACACATACATATTTTTTTTCATAATCCAAACATCCAGGGGGAAATTTCTGCATCACAAGTTATTTAAATACTTAATGTGACTGAATACTGTGTCAGATTGTTTTCCCAAATGGCTACACTAGTCTACATTACACCAGCAGTCTATGATGATTCCTCTATCCCAGGGAGATCATGTGATATATTGTCCAAATGGAGACACTTTTGACAATGAAAGCAGATATTAATAATTATGATGGACAATAAGTGTAAACTAGGACTGTTTCAGACAAATTGCTCTATCCCAACCTCCAGGCCAACTCGATGCTATCCAGCTTTCCTATTTCTGCCAATCTATATGTATGAAGGTGTATCTCCCTTTTATTTTATTTTGTTTTTCTCTGATTATGTTTAAGCATATTTTTCATGCTTGGGTTTTCTTTTCTGTAAATTACCCATTTATATCCATTGTCCATCTTTCTTTGGTTGGGATTGCTACAGGAATTCCTTGTACATTCTAGATATAGTAATTATTAGTTATAGACATTGTTGACATCTTCACCCTTTCTGCTTCCTGCCTATTAACTTGATCCAAAGTGTTCTTCATCAAACAAAAATCTTTAATTTTAATGTAATCATATGCATCAGCAAGGTGGCTACAGAGATATGCCATTCAACTCCCTCTTCAAGGAGAGAAATTTTACCCCAGCTGCTGGGGGTGCTATTAGTGGACACAGTTTAGTTCTCAGCCACTAATGGCCTCAAATGGATTCTCAATTCTATTCCATTGGCATTTATGTCTATCCCTATGTCAGTACCACACTGTTTTGATTACTGTAGTTTTGTAGTAAGTTTTGAAATTGAGACGTGTGATCGCTGCAATTTTGTTCTTCTTTTGCGATATTGTTTTGGGTATTCTGTGTTCCTTGCAATTCCAAGTGCATTTTAGAATCAACTTCACCATTTCTGAAAAAAAGGCAGTTGAAATTTTAAAAGGGATTGCATTGATTTGCAGATCAGTTTGGAGAATGTTGCCATTTTAACAATATTAAGTCTTCTAAATCATAAATATGGTGTATCTTTTCATTTATTTAGATCTTCTGTAAGTTCTTTTAACAATGCTTTGTAGTTTTAGTGAACACATCTTGTACTTTGGTTAAATGTATTTCTAAGTATTTTATTCTTTTTAATGCTATTGTAAGTGAAATATTTTTCTTAATTTCATTTTTACATTATCATTGCTGGTATACAGGAATGCAATTGATTTTTATATATTGATCTTGTGTCCTGCAACTTTTTGAATTCATTTATTAGTTCCAATAATTCCTTTCTTACTATTTTCTACATATAAGATCATATCACCTATGAAAAGAGATAATTTTACTTCCTCCTTTTCAATATGGATGACTTTTATTTATTTTTCTTGCCTAATTCCCTTGGGTAGAACTTCTAATACAATGTAAGTAGAAGTGGTGAGAGCATACATCCTTGCCTTGTTTCTGATTTTGAGGGAAAGCTTTCAGTCTTTCAGCATTAAGTATGATGTTAGGTGTGGGTTTTTTACAGATGTCCTTTGTCAAATTGAGAAAGGTCCTTTTTTGTTCAATGGTTTTATCATGAAAGGGTGATGGATTTTGTCAAATAACTTTTCTATGTCTATTGAGACAATCATGGTTTTTTCCTACCTTTAATCTATTAATATGGTGCATTGAGTGATTTTAATATGTTGAACCAACCTTGCACTCCTGGAATAAATCCCACTTAGTCATGGTGTACACTCATTTAATATGCTCCTGGATTGAGTTAACTAGTATCTGTTGTGGATTTTTACATCTATATTAATAAAGGATATAGGTCTGTAGTTTGCTTGTGATGCCTTTGTCTATCTTCGGTATCAGGGTAATACTAGCTTCATAGAATGAGTTAGGAAGTATTGCCTCCTATTCTATTTTTTGGAAGAGTTTGAGAAGGCTTGATGGTAATTCTTCAAATGTTTCGTAGAATTCATCAGTGCAATTTTTCATTGATTATTAAGATCACTTTGCATGGTATCAGCTTGAATGGTTATTTTTACATTCCTGCACTACTATGCAAAGTGAGGACTGCCCGTGTGTGTGTGTGTGTGTGTGTGTGTGTGTGTGTGTGTGTGTGTATTTTGTGGTACACTGAGCAGACTCTACACAGGGCATATATCAGTTCTCAGTTTATAATTATGAGAAGAACCTCAGATCCATTCTAATAGCTGACCCAGTAAGATCTGCTCTTCAATAACTTTGCTAAGTTAAGTTCAGCTGGGCCATCAGTCTTACTATGCTAGGCATTTGTACAATAACATAATTGCATAATAGGATGTCAAAATTCCAGTAGGTGGAACTAGTGGCTCTCTAAGGAAAATAAATCAATTTATTGTATAGATGTAGTTACCATGAAATCATCATTATTCAAACACTTGGCAGATTTTATGTTTTGGTTTTTATTTTATATATGCATTTAATTTTAACTTTGCTTTCATAACAATTTGTACTTACATACACAACTTCCTGTGAGAATTTCCTTTTAAATGTCATGATAATTCTATCAAAATATTTAAAGGATATGAATTTACCAAGATGTATAAATAAAATAATGAGAAAATAAATAAATATACACATGTGCTTTTAAGCTATTTTATGTGCTGAAGAAAGAATTTTTCAGGATAGATTCAGTAAATATTTCACCCTCAAAAATGAGAGTCTCTCTGGCTTTGTCTCACAGAATTCAGGAACATTCTAGCCGTATTTAGCCCAGGAGAGCAAGTAAATCTCCTCTAATTCGCACTGTGGATGGGGGGAACATAAGAGCAAGCATTCACTGAAACTGGAAGCAGGCATCACTGGCTACTCAGGACAGTTTATAATAAATGGCCATCCAGTGAAGGATGCATTGTTTGTCTTTTGGTTGTTTTTTTTTGCGGGCCTCTCACTGTTGCGGCCTCTCCCGTTGCGGAGTACAGGCTCCAGACGCGCAGGCTCAGCGTCCATGGCTCACGGGCCCAGCTGCTCCACGGCATGTGGGATCTTCCCGGACCGGGGCACGAACCCGTGTCCCCTGCATCGGCAGGCGGACTCTCAACCACTGCGCCACCAGGGAAGCCCCGGATGCATTGTTTACATTAGTGTTCACGAGCTGTGAGCCTGGCCTCCTTGGATGATGTGCTCGGCTCTTCCAGGAGAGCCTAAGGAGGTCTAGTTAAAAGCCAAAAATGATGTATTTTCCCACTTGCTTCATGATTTTCTCAGAGTAATCAGTCAAGGCCAAATTGTCTGTCGTACACTGACTATTAAGTACGGGTAGCTCTATATTTATGGAGTTAGCACACAATACATATGGAAATGGAACTCTTTGTTCTCTTCTTTCATTGGAAACACATGAGCAAAATCTAATCTTCTCTTAACTATCTTCTTCTACTTAAAAAATTTTTAAAAAATTTAATTGACCAAGAAAACTCTTTTCGTCTATTTCATGTTACATTATTTCAAACAAACATTGAGCTCTCATATATGCCAAGGGATGTAAAGGTGAATGAGACACTGTGTTAGGAGATGGGGATAGAAAACAGATACAACCCTGTGGTTCTCTCGGTGAGCTCACAGACTGCTGGGGGAGGATGGATAGGGAAATATTACAGTGTGGTCTGTGAAATCTTCACTCATTTACTGACTAAATTTACCTACTCATTCTATGTAACATGCCCACACACCAGTGCTAAGCCTCTAAAGCAGTGGTTGTCAACCTTGGTTCACATTAGGAGGCTCCCTTGGGAAACTTAAGAAAAATGTCTTGGTTCATCCTCAGAAATAATGGTTTAAGTTGTTGAAACGCAGCTTGGGTGCTGGGACTGGGAACAATGTCCCAGGAGATTATAATTGCCCTCAACGCTGAGAACCACTGCTCTAAAAGAGAAAGATATTCTTCCTTTCTTCAGGGAACTCACAATCTCAAAAGAGAAACAGACAAGTAACCAATTACAATACAGTGTGAAAAGCCTTATGATAGACGTGAGTGTGGGGAGCTATGGTCCTTCTTCTCATTTTACAAATGAAGAATCTGAGGGTTTCACATGTTAGTGGTTTTGACCAACATCATGGATTGAGCAGGTAGGTGATAGAGTCAGGACAGAAACCTAGATCAGTCAGATCAGATCACTACACTCCCAGTAAAAGGAAACTCTACTTCCCGATAGAAGGAAAAGATAAAAACCAGGATTTATTTTCATTATTTTACAAGGGAGTTTACAGTGTTCTAACATGGATAAAGTGCTCACATGAATTTCTAAAGGTTTGCAGGTGAAAACTATAACAATGATAAAAATACTGTCATGATTCCAAGTTCTCAAAATATTTACCAAATTAGATACCTGTAATGTTAGAAAACCGTGCAAAGGCAACATTTCTGCATCATGATTCCTATGTCTCTCAGAATATCCACCTCACACAGTTGGGCAATGTTTATTTACTTAACGTTCTCATGAAAATATGGTAATAGTGAATACAATTCTGGACTTTAGGGTGGAGGCCTCTCTGATAATCTGACCCATAATGATTAAATCTTGAACTATACAACACCATGTACTTTGGACATCTCCCAGGCCTTCTTAAAAGTGCCGTTCTAGGTAGGCTTTCTTGCTTTCCCAGAGACTTCACAGCATCCTCTTATTTTTATGCAGGAAACTGTAAAAATCTGAATGCAAAGTTTCTGTTTATTCTATTTTAGGCTTTTTTTTTTTTATAGTTTTTCTTTAGGAAAACTTTTGCCTGTGGAAAAACATCTCAGCTCATCATAAAAAGGGTATATGCAGGCAAAAAGCAAAAGAACTTTTCTACATTTTGTACTGATGTTTTATACATCAGTGAGGTTGTGCATGGTATGTCTAAATTGAAAAGAAAAAAAAACTGAAGCAGCATCTCTACAATGATCATCTGGAGGTTTCCTGAGTAAGGATTATTAGCTAAACTCTAGAAGAAACCCCTAGCCCTTGCCAAAACGAGGCTGGAGGTGGAGCTGACAAAAAAAAAAAAACAAGAAGAAAGAAAGCAGAATTTTCTATCCCGATTGCAGCAGCAACCCAATCTAAGTAGAGATTCAATTTCTAAAAGTGAGTTTAAAAAGAAAAATACCCACTGACGCAAATATTTTATGAGAATAAACATTTGAGTGTCATTGAGATTTTTAATAGTTATATTAGAATGCTTTTGATTTGGAGATTTCAGAATGTCTGAAACTTAAATATATCACAATGATTCAAATTATGCCTGTCTGTAGGGTTTCTTTTAAATGTCATATAGCTATTCTGTTTTTATCTGCGAGACTCTGTTGAAGTTCTATGGAGCTGATTGTATGAAAATATCCTACAAAGTTCAAGATAAATTTTCTTCCCTAGATCTCATAATAATAATAAGCAAAGGTTACTGCTTTCGGTAATTATATGTAATAAAACTTTAGTTATTTCCATCTATTGGTTTATATATATAAACCAGCTTCTTTTGGAGCCACACCCAGGAAGCAGATGTCTGGGTTTGCTGTTGCTGTTATCTCAAAGAGACTGGGGCCCGCATGAAATTTAATGTAGGTAACTCAGCATGAGATGCTCCTCGATGGGCATTTGATTCTGAGGAAGCATTTTACGGAGCATGAAAGAGCTCTTCTAGGATATAAGGGTATACGTGGGATACAGAGCTTGCCTTATCTGCAAATTATGTGTGTAACTGTGCCGTTGTGTAGCAATGTTCCTAGTGAGCACAGCCCTCTGTATCAGCAAGGATGTACGTAGTGACTCTCAACCCCAACTGTCTTAACAATAAGAAACTTCTGTTACCCTATGTACCAAGAAATCCTGAGCCAGGTTAGCTCAAGTGCTGTTAATTCATTGGTTCATTGATTCATTAAGAACCCACGTTCTTGCCATCTTTTTTTCTCAGCTACCTCTAGTTTTGTCCCCAGCTAGCTTCCCTCAGGGTTACAAAATGGTTGAGGCGGTTCCGGGCATAACATAAGATATCACAATGTCCAATAGTAGAGGAAGGATGTTTCATCCCATATGTCTCTTTATTGAGAGGAAATGAAATTTTCCTGAAGTCCTCAGCAGACTACCTCCATAGACTGGCACTCAGTGATGTGCACATTCCTGGACTAGGTACTAGCAAAGGAAACAGGATTATCCTAATTGGATTCCTAATCAAGATTTATCTTGAGTCATGGGGAGGATGGCCACTTGAACTGGTTTGGGGCCATCCCTGATAAGGGTGAAAGTGAATGAATGTTAGCTGGGCAAAAACGGGTGACTCTCTGGGGATTATAAAGAAAGTGGTGGAGGAGAATGAGAGGGAAAAAAAAAAAAAACAGTTCAAGGAAATAAGACTCAGAGATGATTCTTTATAGGAACAGATGGACTTACAGCTATAGGAAGCAGGTGGCAACGGAGTAGAAGGACTCTATTTTTAGCCACCCTAAGTGGGCCTCTATGCATACCAGGTCAGGAATGTGGGTAAAACAGAAAGGGAATTTGGAAACTGCCTGTACTGGTCACTGAATTGATGTCCATTTTGGTTTTTGGATAATTAAGCCAATTAAGATGATTTTACAATCAATCAAGAGGAGGGTGCAGTGTTTAAGTGACTCGCTCAGGTTTACATGATACATTCGATTATTCCCTCCAATCTGGTAACAGACATGGGAATGGTCTCTCGTGAATGCTTAATTCTCCACCATCATTTGTTCATTCATTTCTTCACAAGTACTTATTGAGCACATATGTGCCAGGTGCCATTTTAGTCTCTGGAGTTAATATTAAACTCTGGATAGAAAGTCTATGTCCACATGAATCTTACATTCTAGAGGGAGAAATAAACAAGTAATCAAATAAATATATAAAGAATAGATCGTGGGAAGTTCTATGGAGAAAAATAAAGCAATGTAAGGTAGGCTGAGGCAAGTTTGGTATTTTTATATGGTATATTCAGTAAAGACCTTATTAAAAGAGTATTTGATCAGCGACTACAAGGAGGGAGTGGCCATGAGGATGTCTAGGGGAGGAATGTTCCAGACAGAGGAAATGGAAGATACAAAGATTCTGAAGTAGGAGCTGACTTGAAGGCCAAGAAGGCCAGTGTGGCTGAAGCACAGAAAAGAAGGTGGGGAGAGTAATGAGGGGTGAGTTGGAAGCAGTCACAGATCATACAGGGCATTGTCGGCCAGTGGTTCTCAAAGTGTGGTCCCTAGACCAGCAGTATCAGCACCTCCCAGGACTTGTTAGACATGCAAATTACAGTCCCGAACCTCAGCTTTCTGAATCAAGAAGCTCTGGGATTGGAGCCCAGTGATCTGTGTTTTAACAAGAGTCCAGGTGTTCCTGATTCTGTTGCAGCTCAAGTTCGAGACCTAGGGTTGGAAGCTATGGTAAGGACTTTGGATTTTATTCTGAGAGTAATGGGGAGCCGTTGAAGGGTTTTAAGCACAAGACATAACCAGATTTCCATTTACAAATGATCACTCTGGCTGCTTTGTAAAAAACAAACTATAGTGAGGCAAAGGAAAGAAGCAAAGAAATCAGTCAGAGATACAGTCATTGTCTGAGCACGAAGTGATGGCTTGGACTGGAATTGTGGCAGAGGTGGTGAGAAGTGGTTGGATTCTGCATATATTTTGAAGACAGAGCCAACAAAAATTGCTGATGGAATACATGTGATGTGAGAGACTTAGAGAATAGATAAGAATGACTGTAAAGTTTTTGGACTGAGCAATTGGAAGGATGGAATAGCTTTTCATGGAGATGCAAAAAACAAAACAAAACAAAAGTGTGGGTGGTTTAAGGGTTAAAATGAGGTGTGTGGTTTGGGGATAAAACTTGAGAGTTATCAGGGCATATGTGCTATTTCAAGCAATGGGCCCGGATGAGATCATTTAGGGGATGAGTATAGATGGAGAAGAAGTCTTAGAGCTGAGCCCTGAATATTGAGAGGCTGGAGATGAGGAGAAGCCAGCAAAGGAGACTGAGGAAGAGTAACCAGTGAGACTGGAGGAGAAAGAAAAGATGGTGCCCTTGAAGCCAAATTCAGAAAATGATTGAAGAAAAAGGGAGCTGGAGCAGGGCTGAGATAGGGTGGGGAGAGCCAGGCGCTAGCCTCGGGTGCAAAATTTAAAGGAGGTACCAAGAAACTCAGAAATCAAAATAATTAATATCTCAATGAAATATTGAAAAAATAAAATTCTTAAAAAAAATTCCATGATAAACAAACCATCACAATTTAAATAAAGACAAGATCTGACCCTACACTCACACCACTTAACTTATGTCTCTCATCTTGGTCCTGGCCTGGCCAGATCCTGTCTTTATCTAAAATTTTGATATTTGGTTCATCAGGATTTTTTTTGTGCATTTACATTGAACTATTGTTTTGGGCACCTCCTTAAAATTTGCACCTACAATGAGTGCCTCACTTCTCTCAGGGTAAGATAGAGACAGAGGATGTATTGGGTTCAGGAATCCAGAGTCAGTGGTGATTCTGATGAAAGCTGGCTCAGTGGTGCTGTGAGGAAATGTATAACTGGGGACGGTTCGAGGGGGAACGGGAGGAGAAGAATTGAAGATAGTGAACCCAGGCTTTTCTTTTAAGGAGTTTTGCTATGAAAGAGGAACAGAGAAATGGACGTTAGTCACAGGGCATGTGGGTTCTAGTGCAGGTTCTATTTCACATAGAGACTATTACAGCATGTTTGTATGCAGAGAGAATGACAGAAAAGTTGGAGGGTTGATAATCTAGAAGAAGGGATGCGTACCATAAACAGGACCAGATGCTGGACACCTGTGTATGCGAATGTGCTGATGAGGGCCCATGGCTTGGAGTGAGGAAAGATATGTCTTTTCAGTTTTACTAGAAGCAAATCAAGTCAGCTTACCAAAGGACAAATATAAGAAAATATGAATTCTTAAAAGAGGAAAGGAGGTTTAAGAAGGGAAAAATAACACTAAAGTACAGTGGTTGTGATTGTGAGCATAGCCCTACTGTAAGTTTTCTGGCAGCAAAGGCAATAGGGAGATGATATAGATTACTTAGCTCATTATGGAGAGGAGGAAATACAACTGTCCCTCGGTGCAGGTGATGTTCCTATAACTGACCCCTGTAACTATTGTATATGCGACATGAGTAACAGAAAGGGCAAACATCCTTAGCAACTTTTTTTTTTTTAATTGTTTTGTTTTGCGGTATGCGGGCCTCTCACTGCTGTGGCCTCTCCCATTGCGGAGCACAGGCTCCGGACGCGCAGGCCCAGCGGCCATGGCTCACGGGACCAGCAGCTCCGCGGCATGTGGGATCTTCCCGGACCGGGGCACGAACCCGCGTCCCCTGCATCGGCAGGCGGACTCTCAACCACTGCGCCACCAGGGAAGCCCGTGGAGGAGCATTCTTAAATGTACTTTCTGTCTATTGGGTTTTTGATTGAATCTCACTGTCAAACACAGCAAGGTGATTCTATCAAGCTTGGCGAACATCAGCTCTGCTCCACTGTGGATTAAGTATAGAACTCACCTCTATGGGAACCAAGTGGTGTTACCCACACATCTATGAAAGTTAAGGAGGCTGCTTTGTGTCCTTGCCCTCATGTGAGGTCTCTGCACTTTCACTTGGAGGGTCATCAGCAGACCTGTGGGCAAAGCCAGGGTTTTGCTCGGAAAGGCATTTGAAATAGTGTTTCATTAAGCCCACCCAAGGAGTATGGCAGAGATGACTCTAGCTTTAGTGTTTTTCAGAGTGGGTGTTGCCAGATATCCACAGCCATATCAAAATGTTAGGTTTTCCAGTGTACACTCAGCATCTCGGAATCCTGACCGGCCTCCCAGGGTTACAGAACACACCCCTTAGACGATAGAATGAATTGGACTCATGTACGGAATTAAATCTTAAAGGTTGGAGGATATCAGCCCAGAATTGTAATTTTCATTTAACAGATTTTTGTAGTTTAATTATTCCAAAGTAAGTGGCTACTAGGATCATTTGGTATTGAAGAAAGTAGCCATTTGGTGTTTCGTTCAGTCAAGTAAGCAAACACTACAATTAAAATATAGTCAGTCAAATTAAATGTTGTGTTTTGTATAAACCAAATAAATACACACTGACTAAATGGTTGAAATTTCAGCTTGTGGGGTTAGTGACAAGTAAATCCAACCAGAGCATGTGTCTCCAGTGCCCTTTTCCCTTCCTTTTTCTGCCATCAGTGCAGAAACTCTGCTAGGCGAATGGGCGGAGGAAATACAGCCAGAGTAACTGACAGCCAGCCTGTCCAGGGGAGCCCGGACCGATCAAAGAAGGTAGAGGGAAGGAGTGAAGTCTCAGGGCTGTGCTGGGTGACGAGAGGGGAGACAGAGTGCCCAGGAGCCCAGAGAAGTGTCACAGGGTTAAACTAGTACAGACACTAACGTTCTACTCGGGAGGGATCACACGCTGTTATCCTGGGCTTAACGTGCCAGGATCTTTATGAAATCATGAAGAAGTCCTGTCTTAAAAGGGGAAACTATTCAAATCTCTGGTCTCTTAGAGATGATGATTCATCTCTAAGTCATTTTATACTTTTGAAATTTGTCAGTGATATAATGGGAGCAAAGTTTTTCCCGTAAAGAAGACATAGGCTGTTTGTTCCTTGCAAAGGAAGTGAAAAATGAGGAAACCATCTGGCATTTGCTCAAAATATCTAGATAATTGAGGCCAAAGTATCTTTTAGCTTAATTTTATATCAATGAACATCCTTCATGCCCCCTTCCACATTTGCTGGGTAGAAAGTGTCTTAAGGAAAGAGCCTGAAATTGTCTAAGAAAGATTTTGAAATACAATGTCTATTAATACTATTGGATTGTGTTCTCTATCCCTAGCAATTCTGCTATTGTTGAATTTAATATATATGTGTATATATATTAATTAAAGAGATATTCTTTAAGAATCATTATAGATCGAAAACTCCTACCTTTATTGAAAATTTCATTGCATTGATCAGATAGTTTTCACAGGCGATGTGATCTCTCTGTTATCTCTTGAAATTTGCATTTCAAAGCTGATAGACTAAATGAGATGAAGTTGATGTCCTTTCTGTACAATAGAGATGTAGAATGAATCTCTGCTGGAGAAAGATTATTATTTACTGCTAAGTTTATTTAATAAATTTAGTTTTGCCTTTCTAATTCGGAATCCTATGTTTTGTATCACATATTAAAAGCTTCACAGTTCTTAGGGAAAAAGAATCATATTTAAAAGACAATTAATAGCTGTTTTATCCCCTCTACATAAGTGTATAAAGTATCGTTTTATTATTCATTAAAAAATATTTTGTGATGTCTTCTCATGTTAAAAGATGAGTACCATATTTAATTCCTAGTGTTAATCTGGAATTTTCATTCCTAGTTTTCATCTTCTACAAAGTGTATGCTACTTTTTGTTTCACTGGGAATAAATTGAAAAGATTTGGGAAACATCGTAACTCCCTAGTTAAAGAAAAATGTTTATTTCATGGGAAAAAATAATATTAACACCAATCAAACTTGAAACCATTATGTCACACAGGTGCCAGTATAGTTAGCCAGGTTCCTTAAATCTAACTGGTCAGTATCTGAAAACTGCTGTCAATTTTGCATTTCCCCTAAATTCTACCACCCTAAATTATATGAAAAGATTATGTATCGTGTTCTTCAAAGTTTCGAAATTGCATGATCCAATTAGGTCTTAGATTTGAAGGAAGCAAAATTTCTGAAAATATAGAATGTTATGGTTTTCCTGGGAAATACATAACAAGAAGTATATGACATGAATTTAGTGTTGGTCTTAGTATTCTATATATTCTTTTTTTTTTTTTTTTTTTTTTTTTTGCGGTACGCGGGCCTCTCACTGTTGTGGTCTCTCCCGTTGCGGAGCACAGGCTCCGGACGCGCAGGCTCAGCGGCTATGGCTCATGGGCGCAGCCGCTCTGCGGCATGTGGGATCTTCCCAGACCGGGGCACGAACCCGTGTCCCCTGCATCGGCAGGCAGACTCCCAACCACTGTGCCACCAGGGAAGCCCTCTATATATTCTTAAAATATTCCCCCACCCTTCAAGTTTCTTCTTCTTTGTCTCTTCCCACCCCTCCTAACCCTCCTCCTCCTCCTCTTTGGCTTTTGGTTCAACTTGATTTTCGATAGAAATGACAAGCACCCACTGAAGACCTCAATTGCTAATTACCCAAACAGGAGAGGAGCAGTGGCTTTCCTTAGTTGGCGAATCAACATGATTCCTAATTTATATTTCTCTCCTTTTCCCTAGGCTGCTTCTTAACTAGTCATCAATTGAAAATAACTCTGGTTATTTTGGATGGAGTTTGCCTATTTTTTTCCTGCATCTTAAAAAACCTGGTTGGGGCTTCCCTGTTGGCGCAGTGGTTGAGAGTACACCTGCCGATGCAGGGGACACGGGTTCGTGCCCTGGTCCGGGAAGATCCCACATGCCGCGGAGCTGCTGGTCCCGTGAGCCATGGCCGCTGAGCCTGCGCGGCCGGAGCGTGTGCTCCGCAGCGGGAGAGGCCACAACAGTGAGAGGCCCGTGTAACGCAAAAAAAAAAAAAAAAAAAAAAAAACCTGGTTTAGGGGCTTCCCTGGTGGCGCAGTGGTTGAGAATCTGCCTGCTAATGCAGGGAACACGGCTTCGTGCCCTGGTCTGGGAGGATCCGACATGCCGCGGAGCAACTAGGCCGGTGAGCCACAACTGCTGAGCCTGCGCGTCTGGAGCCTGTGCTCCGCAACAAGAGAGGCTGCGATAGTGAGAGGCCCGTGCCCCGCGATGAAGAGTGGCCCCTGCTCGCTGCAACTAGAGAAAGCCCTCGCACAGAAACGAAGACCCAACACAGCAAAAACAAATAAATTAATTAATAAACTCCTACCCCCAACATCTAAAAAAAAAAAAAAAGACCTGGCTTAGAAGGACCAGGTTTACCCTCTCACCTTAAGCAACTACAAAAACAAAAACAAAAAACAAAAACAAAAAACATATGAAATAACAGTTTGAAAGACATTGGGATCACAGTGAAGGACAGTGATTCCTAAGAGATGGGAAACTAAAGAGGCGAGCCCCCTGATTGCCCCAGCCTACTTGCGGGAGAGAGTTTTGAGGCCACAGCACAGGGGGTGAGAATCCAAGTGGATGTTGGCAGTTTATCTGAATTCTGTAACCAGTAAAAATATTTTTTAAAAGCACTGGTGAAATAAGGGCTTTTTCAGACATAGGCTAGAAGAATTCATCACTAGCAGAATTGTACTGTAAGAAATGTTCATGGCAGTCCTTCAGGCAGAATGAAAATGGTACCTGATGGAAATCTGGATCTACAGAAAGAAATGAAAACACTGGATTAGTAACTATGTGGATAAATATAAGGTATTTAAATCTCTTTAAAAGATAATTGACTGTTTAAAGCAAAAATAATAATGTATTTTGGGGTTTATGATATAAGTAGATATAAAATGTATGAGAAAATGGAACAAAGTTCAGGAAAGAGAAATGAAAGCATTATTGTAAAATTCTTGTATTGTACACGAAGAGGTATAATGTCATTTGAAGGTAGACTATGATGTTATTCAATGAATCCTAAAGCAACCACTAAAATAACACAGCAAAGAGCCTTATCTAATATACCAACAAAAGAGAAGACAAAATCATGAAAAATACTCAATTAATTCAAAGGAAATTTAAAAAAAGAGGAAAAGAGGAACAAAAAGAAAAAAACAGGTGGGACAAATATCAAGCAAATAGAATGTGGGAGACTAAGTCAAATTATGTTACTAATCACATTAACTATAAATGGTCTCAATATCCCACTTAAAAGGTAGAGATACTCAGATTGGATAGAAAAACCAAGCCTCAAATATATACGGTCTACAAGAAATACGCTTTAAATATAATGACACAAATAGGTTACAAGTAAAAGGATGGGAAAAGATGCACCACACTAATTAGACAAATGCTGAAGAGGCTGTATTAATATCAGACAAAGTACCATCAAGAATGACAAATTACCTTCAAGAGGGGTTTTACAAAGTATTCATTCCTTTATGCAGTCTGAAATAAAAATATCACAAAGACTAAACCTTGCCCTGATCTCATTCAGCAATGTGATTCTTAAAACAGTTTTAAAAATTGCAGGTATAGAAAGCTCCTCCATGCATATCTTTCTTTTAAAATACTCTCTTTTCAAGGTGGGGAAAGAGAGAGGGACAGAGACAGAGAGAGGCAGAGAGAGAGGCAGAGAGAGAGGGTATATGTCAAAACAAATACACAAATACAGAATAAATTCTTAGCTCTCCACCTGATTTTGAGTCAAAAGAAGGGGCAGGGGAAGTTTTCTTTCTTTCCTCATGAGGATTCCTCCTCTTTTTCATTTTCTTTTTCCCTTTGGAGCTGTTCTCTGAATGCCCTGAGCTCCCCGCCAAGCACGTGCAGGCATCCTTATTCCACTTGATAGTAAGTCCACCTTTTCAGATGCTTAGGCTAAGAGCCTTGGGGGTCATCTGTGAATCTTCCCTCTTTCACTCTCCACATCTTATCAGGTATCCTGTTTACCTTCAAAATACACCCAGAATCTGAGCTCTTATCACATTCATTGCTCTTACCTCCTTCAAACCCCTATCCTCTCTCCCCAGTCACTGTGATGGTCTATTACATAGAATCAAATCATGTCCTCTTCTTTTCAACACCCCCTCACCCCCACCAGCATTCCCCCTTCTCTCAGTGTAAAATCTGAAATCTCTACAGCGGTCCACAGGCCCAGAATGATCTGGTGCCCACGACTTCTCTGCCTTCTCTATGACTCTTTCCCTCGTCCCCTCTCTCTGCTCCAACAACCAGCCTCCCTGCGGTTCCTACAAGACACGGTGTGTACTCCCTCTTAGGCCTTTGCACTGTTTGCTCTCTCTGGTACACTTTCCCTCCAGATATACTCATGAATAACTCCTTCACCTCATTCAGATCTTTGTTCAAATGTTAATGTCTCCATTAGATCTACCCTGACCGCCCTATTTGAAGTTAAACAATCCTGGCTTCAAGCCCCCTCTCCGCTCCCTACCTACGCCGCTCTATTATGTCCTATAGTTTTTATTACATTCTGACCTACTCTATAATTTACTAATTTACTATTTTTTATTGTTGCCGTATTATTATTTTTTTGTTGGTCTCTCTACACTAGCACTGAAGTCCTGTGAACACTGGGATGTTTGTCTGCTATGTTCAGTGGTCTATCCCAAGGGCCTAGAACAGTGCCTAATACAAAGTAAAAGCTCAATATTTATTAATGATCAAATGGCCATTTGCAGGGAAGGGACCTTGCCAGAAAAAAAGAATGTATTTCATCTTTTCTGCCAAAATGTTTACCACAGTGCCACACATGCATCTCAATTTAAATTATTGGTTGGCAAACGTCTGAAGATGACACGAATTGTTTTCAAATTGAAGTATAGTTGACTTACATAAAAATGACACTTTTGACAGATGAGAAGATGGCTAAAGATTTTGGCCACATGGGCAATTGTTTTATTTTCGTTAGATTTCTGTGGTAGAAATACCCTGCTGTTCCTATTTGAGTGTAATTGTTATACAACTCAGTCAAATGATTAATACATTATTAGGTTGTTAGGCCTGAGGAGGTGGAGTTTCACTTGCTTGGTGATTGTCATTTGTCCATCATGGAGGAAGGAGGTGTATCTCTTAAAATGGGAAATTCCTCTGGGCTTGTGGATTCCTGAGAATCACTCTTAAGCTTTAGCAGAAGGTCTCCAGGTATGTAAGCGGTACTTTCTATGTGGCGAGTCTAAAGATGGCACCCTTCACATGGAGAGAGATTTGGAACAAGAAAAGACGGAGCCAAAGCTGTGATGTACCTGACCGTGAGGCTACAGGACACACATAAGACACACTCACACTCACACATACTTGCGAATCCCCAACACAATGGCTGTATTCCCCACTCAGGACAGTAGACCAATGAAGTTGGAGGAAAGTCAACCAGGGAAGGAGGTGACCACCTCCTTTCAAGGTGAATCCTTCTGGGGGTTGAATTCTGTTTAAATGAGAGAGGTGTTTTTTTCAATCCTTTCCTTACCTCCGGTTGACATTTGCAGTTTGAATTTGCCGTGCATTTGGCTCGTGCTGTGTATAACGTGCACTGTATTATTGTACAAGCATGTACAATGTTTGAAGTGGCCAAGGATTCTATTTGCCTGGCCTTGTTATTTGCTGGAATTGCATCTCCCTGTTTGACATGGTTATGATATCATCCTTTGAGCTCACTGAGTGCAGGGGCCTCAAGTTTTCTTTCTTTCATAGTCTTCCGTTGCAATAATGTTACTGCAGATGACCTAGGTTGTGACAGCAGAAGTCAAGCAGGAGGAACAATCACATCAATTTCCATTTATTGACCATCCGCTATGTGACAGGAAATATATTAATTATTTTACAAACTTGTAAATGTGTATAGTTATGCTGTCTTTCGTTCTCTGTGGTTTTTAGACCTTGTGATGCTTTCTGGAGGAGGTAGATTTACTTTTTACCTTCCAGATCAGTTCACTACGGAGAATGGACAGGGACAGGAAAAGGGTGGATGGGGATGGGGTGTGGAATATGCAGGGTCACTACCAGCTCATCCCTAAGTAAACAGATTCAACCTGGAGCCCAAGAAACAGTGAGAACCATGTGTCCTGCTGATGAAATATCGTGGGAAAACCCTTTGGTTAGAGTAATTAAAAGATGAGGGATGGATACCAAGCCTTCCCAATTAACTTCTGATAATTGGCCCTGGATCAGTGCATTAATGAATTGTGAAAATGATTTTTTGAATGCTTTAATAGTTTGTATTTTTCTCATGTCCCTCCCTCTACCAGGGTAAGAGTCAAAGCAAAATTTACTAGTTTTCTATTGGTTACTTCACTAGAAGTTGTTTCCTTTTCTTCCCCCTATTATAGTTCAAATTTTACCCTAAAAAAATTTATCCTAATGAATTTCAGGACACTCGCCCAATTTTTACTGAAATTTGGCTGGATTACATGATTTAGTTGGTCATTGTTGATGTTTGGGGAACGAGCAATTTGTTACACAGAGATTTTCACTGTGGTGTTATTTGGAAATAGTATAAGAAAAGCAGAGTTCCTTTGGACTAAAACCAGAGTATCCTCAATCTTCCCCTCTGTTCTTTGAATCTGAAGTGAAAATTGACTTTATAGTTACAGGGACTTCGCTGGTGGCACAGTGGTTAAGAATCCACCTGCCAATGCAGGGGACACAGGTTCGAGCCCTGGTCCGGGAAGATCCCACATGCCATGGAGCAACTAAGCCCGTGGGCCACAACTACTGAGCCTGCGCTCTAGAGTCCACGAGCCACAACTACGGAAGCCCATGCACCTAGAGCCCGTGCTCTGCAACGAGAGAAGCCACCACAATGAGAAGCCTGCGCACTGCAAGGAAGAGTAGCCCCCGCTCGCTGCAACTAGAGAAAGCCCGCGTGCAGAAACAAAGACCCAGTGTGGCCAAAAAAAAAAAAAAAAACTTTATAGTCACAGTTTCCCTCCTATCTCCATTGTCATTGCTTCAGTTGAGTTCCTCACTCTCTACTACTTGGATCAATCATTAGCCCACTTATCCCATACTTACAGAGGGTTTACTTTGGGTTAGGGTCTGTCCCCAGGACCTGAAGACACAAACCTCAATCAGAAATGTACTTTGTCTTCAAGAAACATTCTGACCATTAGTAGGAAGAAATAGATATATGTATCAGTCAAGTTCTACTCAGAAAATCAGATACTACAGTGGGTATTTCGATGGGGAATTGAATATTGGGAACTGGTTGCAGAGGTATTGGAAGGGCTGAAAAAGCACAGAGGGAGGAACTGATGTATCCTTGAGAGAAAGGAACTGCAGGAAACAGGTCTCATCTCTAAGGGGGAACACAAAAGAGAAGTGGTTAGTGTTACCAAGCTCCAGAAGCACAAAAAGGGCCCTAGAGAACTGCTGTTCATACCTGTGAGGGCTATGAAGAGCCCTCACACTGGTTCTGTGATCACCCAGAGAAGCTTGGACCAGCTGCTGCTCTGGGAGAGAACAGCTACAAAATAGAGAGGAGCAAGTGGTGTCTCCTTCCCCCTGCTTTCCTGTCTCCGTCTAGTCCCCTGATTGGCAGATTCTAAAGGGGAGACGGTGACAAGGGAATCTGGGAAATGTAGTTGGCTGAGTCCCAGCCCCATCATCACAGAGAAGAGTTTAGAAGGGTAGAGAGAAAAATCTAAATAACTGACATAACATTTTGAAATAGAAATAAACTGTTAATAGGTAGGTCAGCTGGTTGAAACGCACGGTGGCCATAGTGAGAACACAGGATCAGACAGTCAGGTCTGCCTGAGGCAGAGTCAGTGAGTCGTGAAAGACAACACGACAGTAATAATAAACACCCATGCAGGTGTCCACTAAGCAGAAGGCAGAGCTAGTACCAGGGCTTGACACAAAAGACAGATGTTTTGAGGGCTTTCCAAATAATTTGTAATGGCTCAAGGGTCATAACCATTCATTCATTCTGGCGATATTTTTAAAAAACTTCCCATGTTCCATGAAGGGTACGATGTGCTAAAGCTACATCTCTGAAGAAGGTACACGAGGTCTCTGCCTTTATGGCACTGACTTTCAAGTAGCTAAGATGGACAATAATCCCATAGGGAGAGAAAGTAAAATGATTACGACTGCAATAAACGCAGTAGATGGGGTGCTCTGATAGAGAATAAACGAGAGCAGCCCAGTTTAGTCCAGTTAGTCTGGGAAGGTCTCCTAAAGTTGACACCTAAAGGATGGAAAGGGACGAGCCCCTTGAAGTGCCTGGAGATAATTCATGAGCACTAAGCTAGTCCTTGAAGCCAACAGAAAGTCAAGGTGACTGGAATACATTCACACACACACACACACACACACATACACACACACACACTTTCTTTGTTCACTGCAAAAAAAGGAAGAAATACATATCTGATTAGATAAAGCCAGGGAAGTGTCAATGCTTCAGAGACCTCTGTCTGGGTCAAGCTGAACTTCAGAGAAGGGTCTGGATAGGTAGGAAGGACCCTGTTGCAGATGACTTTGTGTGAAATGCTTGGGATGGGAATGCTCGGGATGTTCCATTGCAGTGGAAAGCCTTGGTACAGGTTTAAACTGAGGCCTGTTGACACCTGTTTTATGTGTTACAAGAGTAACTTTGGAGTCAGGTGGAGAATTTTTGCTACAGGTAGGTATTAAAGGCAATTTTAAATAATTGAAAGATGCTGATATGTATGCCACATATATTGCATGAGTAACATCACATTTTCTTGAATGGTCAAACCAAGTAAAAAATCATAGCATTATAATTTGAACAGAACTTATGGTTTTAATTTTATCTACTCTAGTTTGATAAACTAGAGTAGGGGACCAAAACCATCATGAGACATAATTAATATACTCTGTATTAAAACCCTAATTTTATTAATTCAAATAGCTGTACACAAATAGCCAACAGGTATATGAAAAAATGCTCAACATCACTAATTAGGGAAATGCAAATCAAACCTAAAATATGATGAGGTATTACCTCACCCCAGTTTATATATAAACCCAAACGAACTTTTTGGCCAACCCAATATATATAAAACGAATGTTGGCAGTGATGTGGAAAAATTAGAACACTTTTACACTATTGGTGGGAATGTAAATGGTGCAGCCATTATGGAAAACAGTATGGAGTTCCCTCAAAAAATTAAAAATAGAATTAGCATATAATGCAGCAATCCCACTTCTGGGTATATAACCAGAAGAGTTGAAATCAGGATCTCAAAGATATCTGCATGGGATATCTGCACTCCCATGTTTATTGCAGCATTATTCACAATAGCCAAGTCATGGAAACAACCCAAATGTCCATCAACAGATGAATGGATGAGGAATATGTGGTACATATATACAGTGGAACATTATTATTATTCTTAGAAAAGAAGGAAATCCTGCCACTTGCTACAACCTGGATGAACCTGAAGAGCATTATGCCAGGTGAAATAAGCTAGTCACAGGAGGACAAAACTTCATGATTCCACTTAAGTGAGGTAGCTAAAATACTCAAACTCATAGAAACAGAACAGAATGGGCTAGAGAGAGGGGGGAAAGGGGAGTTCTTTTTCAAATGATATAAAGTTTCAATTATGTGAGATGAATTAATTCTAGAAGTCTGTTGTACAACATAATGTCTATAATCAACAATACTGTATTAGGCGCTTAAAAATTTGTTAGGAGAGTAGAACTCACGTCAAGTGTTCTTTTTTAAAATTACTCAATTAATTATTATTATTTGTCTGTGTCAGGTCTTAGTTGTGGCACGTGGGATCTTCGCTGAGGCATGCAGGATCTTTTGTTGTGGCACAGCCTTCTCTCTAGTTGTGGCGTGCAGGTTTTCTCTTCTCTAGTTGTGCTGTGTGGGCTCCAGACCATGTGGGCTCTGTAGTTAGAGGCACGTGGGCTCTCTAGTTAAGGAGCCTGGGCTCAGTAGTTGTGGTGCGCGGCTTAGTTGCCCCATGGCATGTGGGATCTTAATTCCCTGACCAGGGATCAAACCTGCGTCCCCTTCATTGGAAGGTGGATTCTTTACCACTGGACCACCAGGGAAGTCCCATGCCAAGTGTTCTTGCCACACACACACACACACACACACACACACACACACACACACACACCACACAAACCCCAAAGAGACACAGACATTTTTGGAGGTGATGGATATGACTTTTTCCTTGATTATGATGATGGTTTCATGGGTGTTTCCATCTATCCAAACTCATCAAATTTTATACATTAAATATGTGCAGGTTTTTGTATATCAATTATACCTGAATAAAGCTGTTTAAATAAAAAAGAAATACATCTAAGGAGAAAAGATATTGATACATAAAATATTTGATAAATATGAACAATATATGTAATAGAACTAAGATATTGAACTCAATAATGAAACACATAGTTGTGAATCCACTATCTTACTTCATTGCAAAACATTACCAATATCGTGTGTCTACCTGTATATTTCCTGCCATCATCTACTTTTGAGTGGTAACTGCTAATCTGAATTTTGTGTTAGTGTTTCCCTTGATTAAAAACTTGGTTTCACCTCCTAAGTATGTCTCCCTAAATGATATATTGTTTTGTATTTCTTGTCTTTGAACTTCATTAAAATGGGATTATATTGTACAGTCTTCTGTGACTTTCCTTTTTTTCTCTTCAGTATTGTGGTTTCTATGATCGATCCACATTGTGTATTTTTAACGCTGCCTTATATACCACTGAGTAAATAAACCACAGTTATTTCTAGTGTGGTAGTGGAGGTTTAGACTATTATTATTATTATTATTCACTGAATCAGCTCTGAACAAACAACACTACTCTGAACATTTTTGTGCATTTCTCCTGGTGGATGTGTGCAAAGCATACATATATATGCTTAAGAGCAGAATTGTCAGGTTTACAGTATGTGAATGTTTAACTTGACAAGGTCATGCCACATTATTTTCTAATAAATAGTGCTCATAAAATTTTTTTGAATTACCCATGATTTATCCCCAACTCCTGCCTGATCACTGTAATCCCGGCTCTTGCCTCTTATAGGAATCATTTTGATACATTAATTTTAACACCAACTAACCTCTCTTTATTGCTGTCTCTAATTATGAGAAAGATCACCTTTAATTTACTCGAGTGAAAGCATCTCTGGTCCTGTGTTGTGAGACTCAGAAGATGAGGCGACATCCTCATTCCTAGCTCCTCCCGGGAGTGGATGTACTGTGAGGCTAACTATGCCGAACCTTCAAGACCCCTTATTTGCCTGGGCTCCTACCAGCATCATTTGAAAATATTCACTTTTGTATATATTTTTTATTCATAATTTAAACTTTTTTTTCTTAAAAAAAGACCCAAACTTGAATAAGCTTAAGGTCCCAGGAAACCTGAATTTGTCCCTAGTTTCTTTTATGTTATAATCTCTTTACTTTGGGGTTTAATTTACATTTTATAACCTTGGTCTTCCCAATCCTCTGCAATAGCTTCTAAGAGACTTTCTAAATGATTCAAACCATTTTCCCCCTGAATATTTAAAAATCATCTCAAACAACAGACTAGTCATTTAACTCAACAGTGGGCTCTTCCTAAGGGACATTATCCCAGTTTTAGTGAAGTTACTTGGAAATGAGTCAGAATCCTAACAGTTTTCAACACAGCGGATTAATTTAATCGATTTAAGTCATTCTTCTTGGAACTACTCAGTTTACTTTGCTTATGACTTGGCTTTCCGGGCCAAATCAGATTTAAGGGTCTAATGTATGGTATTAGTGTTTCATAGACTTGAACCAGGGTTTTGCTATAATCTCTGCCTGATTTCTCTGAATTAAAATAATGGACAATGTCAGGTGTGATAAATCAATCAGGTAGTTATGAGAAAGTATTGTGTCCATAAATAGCTAACAATCAAAGAAACAACAACCAGAAAACACCTCTTAGATTCATCAGAATATATCCACAGACCTCAATTCAAGAAACACTGGTGTATAAGGATAAAACTTGGCATTTTCGTCAACTTAGATGTTCTCAAACTCACAAGGTGAGGCCTTTCCCATTCAAGCCTCGGCCTCGAGCATCTCCCATAGAGGGCCCGTCCACCCAGACCTGTCTTGGTCCCCCTCCCTCCAACTGTAACCTGCCTTCAGGTATTTCTGCTGGTTACCCCACTCCTCCCTCAGAGAACGAGGCACCTTTGTGTTTCTTAAAAACTCCAGCAGCACCTCAGTCTCCGAGAGGGTGCGCTTTGAAGATCTCTCTCCCCCCACCTCTGAAAGCAGCACTAATCCATTCCCTGCCCATCTCAGGTTAGATAATGCGATACTCAGCCAGAGGGAGGACGTCCTTAGCCACAGACTAGCAGCCCCAGTAAATTTGCAAGGAATATCTTATTCCTACGTCTCTCTTTTGTAACACTTTCCTTCTGGTGAATATAAGACTCCTCAAGCAATAACAACTTGCATTATAAAGCCTTATGAACATGAACTCGCATAAATCACATTCATTAGTACCTCTTCCCTTCGGAGGTCCTTTTCCCAGGTGACTAGCATGGCTCCAGCCTGCCACCCAACCTCGGCCTCGCCTCTAGTATTGGTATAATTGTACTGACTCTCCCAGGAGAAGCCCACCTGCCTAGTCCTTTTCCTCACTCCTCTTTTTTTTTTTTTAATAAATTTATTTATTTTATTTATTTATTTTGGGCTGCCTTTGGTCTTCATTGCTGTGCATGGGCTTTCTCTAGTTGTGGCGAGCGGGGACTACTCTTCGTTGCTGTGCACAGGCTTCTCATTGCAGTGGCTTCTCTTGTTGCGGAGCACGGGCTCTAGGCGCACGGGCTTCAGTAGTTGTGGCACGCAGGCTCTAGAGCGCAGGCTCAGTAGTTGTGGCGCACGGGCTTAGTTGCTCCACGGCATGTGGGATCTTCCCAGACCAGGGCTCAAACCCATATGCCCTGCGTTGGCAGGTGGATTCTTAACCACTGTGCCACCAGGGAAGCCCCTTGACCGTCACACCAATTTAGCTGAGGCCCGGGACTCCCCGCTCCTGCTCTGACAAAAGCCCTTGGCTGCTGCCCTCCACTCACCTATGCGTCTCTCCTGTAGGAATCACTCTTTCATGGGGTTTTGTCCAGAGGACTGAGGTCCCCTCTTCTGTGTGAGCACCCATCTCTCATCTCTTCTCCAGCTCAAAAATCTCCCTGGTTTTTTTTTTTTTTCCACTCTCCCATCTTTTCCCTAATACTAGCTAGCTGATTCAGTGAATAAATACAGCATAACATGATAGTTCATGACTGCCAGCTGGAGGGCCAGAGTTCTTAAAAAGTTCAAAACATCCTCCTGTCCCTGAATATTTTAACTAAGGGCTAAGCTTTACAAAATTCTCCAGGCTTCGGTTTTCTTATTTGTAAAATGGAATGGACGATAGTGCTGACTTCACAGAGAGGTTGTGAGGAGTAAATGAGAAAATAAGCACCAAGTATTTACCACAGTGCTTAGCACAATAAATGTTAGTTTTCATCACAGATTTGTCCAGGACTGCTGATCACTCTGTGTCCAGACACAGAGATACGCACATTTTACGCAACGTATCTAAAATATGAAAATTCAAAATATCACATTTTAGGCAACATGTTTGATTTAGTTTTGATTAGGCCTTTTAGTACGATTGTTTCTTTTTAAGTGTTTGAAAAGATAACATTGTCTCCCCGACACTGCCTAAGCAGTATTTTTCTACATAGGCTGAAATTCCTCACAGATAAATATTCATCCATTTTACTCAACTCAGTTTACTGGAGGACAGGAACTATATTTTACTGTTACCATTCCCATTTCAAAGATGGGGAAATAAAGGCATTGAGAAAAAAGGTAACATGCCGGAGGTCACAGAACAACTACATGGGAAAGATAAGGCATCAGCTTTGACCTAGTTTGCTCTTTGTGCAATTTTGTATCAATGTTTTTAAAAAATGCACCAAAAATCCTAATCAGAATCTTCTGAATAGTAATCATGTGCTGAAAGATGGTGTATTCTTTTTGCATAAAAGATTTTCTGCATTACAGCAGGGGGCCTTACCCTGATGTGTCAGGAGGAAGAAGAAAATTCATTTCTTATACCAGCCTGTCATCTGCCCTTTATGACTGAACCATATACCATTAGACAATCACAAACAGTGACAAGAGCTTTTGCTCTGTAGTGATTCTCATGTTTGAATTGGTTTGCTGAATTGGTTTGCTGAAATGCTGCACTCCGCTGCATTACTGGAAAACACTACAAAGAACAGATGTGCAGGACCACGCCATAGTTATCATTTAGCTGTTTAATCTGGGTGTTTTAAATACTACTCCGATTTTGTTACAGTGTATTTGATATTTGAAGTATGTTTTTTAAGCTCTATGTTAAAAGCACAAGAAATGATATTTTTTATGGATTAAGCAAATCCTTTGTTTTTGACATAATTACATCCTGAAAGTGACGGAAAATAAAAATCTTCCCATTTTTCATATATACATAATTTTGATGGTGTATTTGTAGCGATTTCACCAGAGTAAATTCACATCCTCTGCAGCTGGTATAATTCCCATACCTACCTTAAGGAAGACGTCTATAGAGACACAGAAGATATGTGCTCTTATATTAACTCCCAGTAGATTACAAAAAGTAATCAGAACTAAATGGAAGATATACTCTCCAACACATATTTTCAGACTTGAATTAGAATTTTTTTCCTGCATACTAAAGCAAGTAGGGACATTTTACATTACCTCTGGTCCCTTTATAACTCCTTGAGTAAGTGTATTGCAAATAAGCACATTTATCATTGAAGACTGTTAGTAAAGAATACGGTATTTATTCAGAGGATTCAGAGACACAACATTTGAAGAGTTTTTAAATTGCTTATTTGGTTTAGAGCCATATTCACTTCTTGATGAAGATATTGTTAAAAGTGATGAAAGTAGGAAAGCTTATCATTTCACTGATCTCTGTCACAGCCAATGAAAACATTAATTTTAAAAAATTAAAATGTAGGAGTAGGCTATATGAATTTTAATGAGTTTCATGTTTAAATTATTAGAAAATTTAATAGAACATATATTCCTAAGGTTAATTTTAAAGACACTGCATTTCTTGAGTCAACATGAACACTCTGAAGAGATTTCAGGATGAAAAATTAGTACAGAACAAAGCCCACTATGGAGAATCACTAAGTACCAGCTATGATAATGACCTATTACAAGGCACCTGGTTATATCATGGATTTGATTATGGAGGTCAACTCCTGTTCTCTGTGTAAATAGTGATGTGTGGTGCATCTTTATTCTTGAAACTTGGAAAGCGTACAATAAGGGGGTTGTGTGTGTCCTCTGGCTTCTGTATTACAACAGGATTCTATGTAGTAAGGCCATTAAGACCTTAAGTGTATGAATGCATCATTGGTGACTTAGCTGGGAGATTGCAAAATGCTTGTGGATGGAAAATTCGTCCTTACATATTTATTTGTTTAGGATTTTCCCCTTACTGCCTAAACGACATGGAGTGGGTTCCATACTTAGAACAATGAAGTAAATATATTAAAACAAATATTAGCCTTTTAAACAAACATTTTCTCATTAGTCTTCTCTCTGTGACAAGAACGAGGTTAAAAATGGTTTGAAGTTTCTTAAGTCATTATGTTCTGTAGCTTTTCTAAAATTAGAGTGTCACGTTTTCAGTAACAGTGTTTGTATTTACATAATTTTATTAATTTTTATTACAGTTCAAAGCATACAAGCATTTTACCAATTGCCTTTTTGTAATTAGAATGTTATATCTTCACTTTGCTTTGGCTCTCAGTGAACTCAGTAGTATCACATTTCATTAGCAAATACAGAACAGTATTTCCTGATGTAATTAGACAAGTGTATTTGGTGTTTAACATGATTTTCATCTTCATTAGAGAGAGATGTGAAACTTATGAGTCTCCTTTATCACTTTGAAAATTCTTCTCCCTTGAAAGAATATCTCTGTATAATTTTATTATTCCCGTTTGATTTTGTGAGGCATGTCACCTGTTTCCGCCGATGTAGCAAATTATCTTCCTTGGTCTGGTGGAAGCATAAAAAGGGTGTGTGTATGTGAGAGAGAGACCTTGTTTGGAAAGATAACTTAACATGATTTTTTTTTGCTCCATCTAACCCCGAAAGTTTTCGGCGTTAGACCTACACATTTGACTGGGACCTTTCCCTTTTTCTCAGAACTGGACCACTTTTGAACACTAGGCTACCTAGTTACCTAACACCCGCTTTGTGGTTATTGATGGTTGTTTAGAGTTAAACAAAAGAACATTATGTACTAGTGGACAACCTATTATTTAAGAACACCGGAGAAGCGGATTCAGTAGCAGCCATTTGTCACTCTACGTCCTTCTTCTACTAAAAATAGGAATTACTTATTCACACTATCTTACTGAGCTACAGAATAAACAATGGAAACAGGGTTTTGAAGCGCTTTAAACTCCCTTCCTTCCTTCCTCCCTCTCTTTCTTTCTTCCTTCCTCACTCCCTCCCTCCCTCTCACTTTCTTTCTTTCTCTCTCTCTTTCACAAAAAACCACCTAATCATGTTAATTATCCTCCTTCCCCTTTTATTGGCAAAATATAGACACTGTATATATTTCTATTTATGTTACCACTATGTGGTCAGTTTTAATTTGGCTTCTTACTCCTATACAATATTGTCCATGGCAAAAATGTCATTAGAAGTGGTGTTGACTAACACTTTGTATAGGATTAGGTACTGTACTCATTATGATAATGTAAACTGGTGTTTGAAAGTCTATAGAGGTTAAATACTTGCAATTTTTTCATAGATAAAATTGCTTATGATATTTACTTAAATTTGGGATAGTTCTTCTTTTGTTGAGGTCTTCCTCTGCAGTGGTTTTGAATTGAATTCTCAGTTCAATGGAACAGACAGATAGAAAGGGACCATTGTGATTGTCTCAGAACTCTACTGCGACAGGATAAAATAACATGCTCTTTTCTTGTGTCTTAGGCTGTATTTTGTCCTATATGTCTTTTAAAATACTATTTTTCATACTCTGTTTATTTCTTCAGGGATTTGAATTAATTTACACAAAGAATGGCAAAACACAAAACATTTAAAAAGTAAGATTAAGGAAAATAAGAATTAGAACAAGAGACAAGATCAGAAACAAAATAAGACACATTTGAAATAGCTGTGCTCTATATTTAGGTGTAAGCTTTCTGGTGGCCTAAGTGAAAAGGCAAAATTGGATAATTGCTCAAGATGGGGAAGCAAACATTTTCTCTGGGGCACATAAAAATTTTCTTAGCACATACCCCTAAAGGAAATTTCTCTCATAGAACTGCATATGAGAAGGCTCTGAGTGGTGTTCTCAACAATGTTTCTATAGCCAGTGCAGTAAAGCGTTCCCCCAAACAAGACTTTTTCCCTTCTTGTTAATATATAATTAATATATAATAAATGAAAGCAAAGAGAAGACTGTGAAAAGAATAGTTCAGTATGAGCAATTCCATAGGGGTCTAGAATATATGGTACTAATGAGAGCTTTTTGGTAGAGGGATGGTTAGCTAACAAGTCCCTTAAACTCTTCTTTCATGGGGGGTAGGCGGTTTGAAGCTGACTCTCTGGTGAGGTATTGTTTGCTGTGCATTGAGGTGATGAGTGCCCATGGTGCTATGACTGTTCACCATATACCCACAGTTCCCTTCTGAGCAGGTAGTTCCTTGTATAATCATTTCCTGTTTTGTCACGTGACCCTGTTACTCCAGCCACAGCCAGAGTTGGGTTTGTGTTGAGTGTCAGCACCGTCTTTTGGGTCAGCCTTTGAACGGCCAGGTAAGAGAGCTCTTTCCATTGTGGCCCCTTCCATCTGGATGAGGACTGATTAGCCAAAAGACATCCTTGTTCCCGAAGAGCTTGACTTTATAACAAACAGAAAGAGATGGGGGCCAAAAGAATGGCTCTGAAGTGAAGAGAGGCCCTGAGAGGAGTCGGAAACCAAGGCGCACAACGGTAGCTGCAGCACAGGCGTTGCAGTGGGATGCTGAGTGATGGTTAGCGTCTTCACATGTCTCGCTTGGAAAAATTTTTCTTGATTCTTACTCTCTTGGGCATCCTTACAATAAGGCCCATTATACTAGGTAATCAGCACGTTTCTGTTCTTTGTAACCAAAAAGAACCAAACACAAGGGTCGACCCATGTAATCTGGAGATTAAATGACAAGATACTTTATTATCCTTTTATAGAATTTATGAATTCTAACAAAATTCTTAACAGAATGGATCACTATGTATGTTTATATCTTTTTGTCATGAGTGACAGAAACAGAGCAACTAACATTCCTTCCTGGTGTAATTACAAGTAGCACCTATTGAAGATTATTGAGGCTTATATTTTTGTTAAATCCATAAAAACAGTTAGGAATTCTATGTAGAAACCTTGTAATGTATTTGTTCTATGGGATTAAACATCATGATGTTTCAGAACAGCATAAGATTTCTTAACACAGTGGTTCAAATGTTAAAGAACACTACAGTTTGGAATGTAAGGTCTTCTATGATTTACCATTAAGTAAATGGTAAAGTATTACCAGGTCATGGGACTGATATCTTTGATTGTAATCAGAACAAACAGGTGGGCTTCTTTTACGGTATTATGTTTGTATTTTGGAGCAACAGTGTCATGGTGTAACTAACCATCCATTTCCAACAAGGGGAGTGTGGAATCCGGGACTTCCAAGCTGTCCTACCGTCTCTTCCTACTGTAAAATCAGAATATGGAGTTACAGTGAGATAATTCTAATGAAGCAAGGTACATTCATCCTTTAGAGCACTCTGCTAACGTGATCTCTTTTCTTTAACGATTCAACCACATTATATGCTATCATTTTTTAATTTAAAAACTGTTATATGTATTCTTAGAGAGAACGAATTTTTTTTAATGTATTAAATAGTTTCAAATTTAATAGTGTTTTGCAGGTGTCCCCGTTAAATGGTTTCCTCATTAGGAATAATGATCTATTTAGAGCTTCTGACGCTTGTAGGGATGTTGCCTTCCTAAATAAACATCCACATTGATGCCAAAGTCCTGTCGTGGCCAAACCTGTTTGTTGAGCTGCTTGTTGAAAACTGACATTTCAGAGTTACATCCTAGTTGTTTTGAAAATGTATTCACCATCTGCCCTATATAGGAGTTTGTTTTATTAAAAAAAAAAATCATCCAACGACCTCTTAATGTAGAGTTACTATTTTACACGAATAAGTATAGGGAGAAGGAAATGAAAGCCCTTGGAATTGCAAGCATACCATTTTATTTTCTTATCCGAAGTTTCTGGAACTGCTGCCACTGCAGCAAGCTGCCTGGCCTAAGGTTCTCTAGAGATAGGAGGTTGCTTACTTTCTGGGTGGAATTTATGGAACACAGATAACTGTCTGCCAGGAACTAAACTGAGCCCACAAAAGTTTTTGAAGGTGTGAGATTAGATCCAGGCCTGGTGGAAGGGAATAGCAGATGAGATCCCAGAGGGGATTCCGGGGGAGCCGAGCTGTGCTGAGGCGCGCACAGGACCCGCTCCCGGCGGGCAAGTCTGGGCTGGCTTCTCCGCAGTCAGCCACCAGGGCGAATGTGGCTGCAGGCACAGCAGAATCTCTTAATGTACTGAAGAAGAAAGCGGGCCAGGACAGCAGGGAAGGAAAACCAGGGGAGAAACGTATAAAAAATTCACCACATAAATTAGCTGGGCCTCTTGACTCAAAAACTAGCAAGTTCATCTGAATGTGAATCCCCCAGCTTCTTCTCCAAGTGCCTGGAGAAACTGCATCATGTAATCTACAAGGTAATTATGAAAAATGCATAGATGGTCACGTAGGTACCAAAAAAAAAAAAAAAAAGGAAAGTTGTCTCCAGAAAAACATTAGAAGGTCCCCTTATGTCTGTGAATTAGAGTCTGTTTGCTTCTAACAGCTGCTATTTTGGGAATTCCTCGGAGGATGTTTAAAGAGCAAGTTTTGTATATCGAGGTGGCTGCTGCATTGTCGTGGACAGTTGAAACCAGAGTAAGCTATTGAGGGGAGCTAACGGTTTTGGCACTGGTTTTGGGTGTTAAGTATCAACTAACATGTTTATGCCCGCCCTTCAGATGTCCACATACAAAGACCCCTTTCTCTCCCTCCTGGCAAGAATCCAGGCCAATCTTGGAATGCTTAGTCCCCCGCCCATCATTAAGGGCACTGTGTTAATCGTGGGGCTTCATCTCAGAAGCACCCTGGAAAGGAATGCTCACCGACCCACAAAATCCGCAGTTCCTCTTCTGTGGAAATCGCATGCACATGAACATGGGGTTCTGAGGCAGAACTAAGAAACAGTCAAGTTCAAGCTCACTTAAAATTACCTAGAGGTTTAATATTTTAGGCATGCTAATGGATAGGTCATTGAATTGCTACAATCATTTAAAAATCTGTGTTATACGAGAGATGTATGACATTTCTGTATATGTTATATTGTATTTATGTATATATGAGATTCTTTCTCACCATTACTTCTGTAAAGAACACAGATACAATGTATTTTAGTCAGTAGCGTGTAGGCCAAGTCTTAGTCTGCTAAAATGATGTTAGCTTGGTCTGAAATAATATGCTCAAATTAAATTTTGATAAATAAGACGATAACCATGTAGGCAGAGAAAACATTACATCTTTCCTTGTAGCTTTAAGCTGAGTGGTATAACGGTGCTGGCATAACTAAAACAAAAATTTACTTCCTTTTGTGATCTATTTGGCATTAAAATTATCATTATGTTCTGTAGGTTTTGTGGAGACTGAAGATTTTAAGGAGCTGTATGTTTATAAATTTATTAAAATAAAATCTACTGTCAATAGAGAAGAGAAATTTGAATCATTCTACTAGTAAACAATTTACAGGGTATTTTTTGGAAAATAAATAAAAAGGAGTAAATAGTTTCTTTTATGAATATTGCAGGTTGGGAATCTTCAACTTGTTATTTGGGAAGGTGTTAAAATAAACATGGTCTTGCGTCTAAATTATTAGGGTTTTTTATACATATACATGATTATTTACTTAAAATCTGACTTATTTGGATTACATATTTAGCATTGTGGTTCTTCTCATAGGCTTAATACTTTTATTCTTTTTTTTTTTTTTTTTTTTTTTGCGGTACGCGGGCCTCTCACTGCCGCGGCCTCTCCCGTTGTGGAGCACAGGCTCCGGACACGCAGGCTCAGTGGCCATGGCTCACGGGCCCAGCCGCTCCACGGCATGTGGGATCTTCCCGGACCGGGGCACGAACCCGTGTCCTCTGCATCGGCAGGCGGACTCCCAACCACTGCGCCACCAGGGAAGCCCAATACTTTTATTCTTATGATTCAAGAATGAGTCTTGACAGCCACCATTCTGTTCTGCATCAATGAGTTTTGTTTTGTTTGTTCACTTGTTTTGTTTTTTATTTCACGTATAGGTTAAATCATACAGTATTTGTCCTTTTTCTATGACTTATTTCACATAGCATAAAACTCTCTAGGTCCATCCATGTTGGATGGCAAGATTTCATTCTTTTTTATGGCTGAGTAGTGTTCCATTGTATGTATATATACCACATCTTTATCCATCTATCCATCCCAGATGGATAGACACGTTGTGGTGATTGTTTCACAGTGGATATAAATATCGAGTCATTATGTGGTACACCTGAAACTAATATAATGTTATATGTCAATTACATCTCAATTAAAAAAATGATTCTTGAATCTTTGGAAAAGCAGAAAAATTCTCCCCCACATGCCAACAATTTTGCATATTTATGCTGTTCAATTTACATTTTTTTCCTTCAAGGAATTCAAGCAAGAATATAATAGTGAGAACTATGATAATTTGCTTACTGAAAAAACCCTCACACATTAGCTTTATTTATTACTTCTCCAGTTACATTGCCAGTGTGGTGTCTTTTTCAGGCCAGCACAGGCAGGATTCTTCATCCTCCAGCTGGAATGGTGGTTTTAAAAATCCTTGGAGACAGGCCTGGGTTGCTTGCCGGGTGGGACATCTGTCCTGCTCGGTACTGTACGCCTGGCACATAGCTGGCACTCAATAAATAATTTTTGAACGCATGGCTGGATAAAGACCTCCGTGATTTATGCGAGCGCGAGAGGAAGCCTTATGCCCCTCCTCTTCTCTGTATATGCGTTAGGCAGAAACCACAGTGTCTGAGAGGTCAACGGCCTTGGTAAGGGTCACTCAGGTTTCATGAAAATAGGCTTTTGGTTTCCTGGTCCTCTAGAGACTGGGCTGCCATAGCCCTCTGTGTCCTTGCTGGGAGTAATCAAACTCAGCAAGTCTCACAGCCCTGCCATCCCTGTGGAGGGTAAATGATTTCTATTGGAGGGGATGGGAGAGACTGGGGGGGGGGCGAGGGGTGGGCAGACGTATCGATCGTTTGTGTTCAGTACCCTCTTCCCCATTCAGCCCTGTCTCCCCTCTGTGACCGGACTCCCCGTTGACTTTAAGATAACTCCCCATCTCCCTTTGATATTTCCCTCCATTTTATTTTAGGTGCGCTTTAGTCCTCTGGTGTATCCATAAGTCTCATTATGTCATTGGCATTACTTTGAATCTGTGTTCTATGGGACTGCTTCAGCTCTGAAGTTTCAACACTCCAGTTGCTGCCCACGACCCATCATTTCTTCTCACTGCATCTCTTCTGCAGCCTGATAAGAACCTCTAGTTCCTTGAACCCCTTACCTTCTAACTTCTCTCTCTTTTCTTCTCTGCTTAACTTAGACTTTATACTCCATCCTTTAAATGATTCTCTTGCCAGCCACCTCCACCCACTGGCCCCGTTGCCCCACAGGCCTGCAGAACCCCAACTCTGGGTCAGTCTAACCCTTTGCTTCCTCCTAACCTACACCAGGTTGCCACGCCCTGCTGGAAAAGACCACTTGGCCAACTAGAAATTTGGTAGTCAATCTTGACAGATTTTCCCCATCTCCCCTCCTCCCAGGTTCTGTGTTTCTTATCTAAATTCCTCTTAAATGTGTCCTCATTTTGCCCGCAGCGACGCCCTGATCAAGCCACTCTGACATTTTACCTGTATCGCTGAGTTGTTAACAGGTCTCAGTGCCTTGGTGCTTGTCTTCCTACTATGGGCTCCACACAGCAGTCATAATGTTCTTTATATATTTCAAATATGATCAAGCAACTCCATTTCTTTTTTTTTAACATCTTTATTGGAGTATAATTGCTTTACAATGGTGTGTTAGTTTCTGCTTTATAACAAAGTGCATCAGCTCTACATATACATATATCCTATCTCCTCCCTCGTGCGCCTCCCTTCCACCCTCCCTATCCCACCCCTCTAGGTGGTCACAAAGCACCGAGCTGATCTCCCTGTGCTGTGCGGCTGCTTCCCACTAGCTATCTCTTTTACATTTGGTAGTGTATATATGTCCATGCCACTCTCTCACTTTGTCCCAGCTTACCCTTCCCCCTCCTCGTGTCCTCAAGTCCATTCTCTAGTAGTTCTGCATCTTTATTCCCGTCCTGCCCCTAGGTTCTTCATGACCATTTTTTTTTTTTTTTTAGATTCCATATATATGTGTTAGCACACGGTATTTGTTTTTCTCTTGCAACTCCACTTCTAACACCATTTAAGAAGCTCCTTTATGAAGCTGCTTTATGGTTGAGAACAGAATCCAAAGTTTTAATCATGGTGTGTCCCCGAGGATCTGAATCCTGTCCATGTCTCCGATTTCACCTCCCATCTCTTGCCTCTCTTTCCCCAGCTCCAGAAGTACTTTTTCAGTTCTCCAGATGCTTCATGTACTCTCTTCCCTTTGGACTCTCTCTCTTTTGTCCTCCCTCTTCACCCTCTCACCCCTGACTTCATTTTTCCTGGTGACCCCTTACTCATTTTTCCAGGTTTCTTTTACTGTTTCAAGAACTCCTTCCCTGAGATTCCCCCTCCCTTCAAACATATCTGAGCTGTGCTCCGACCGTGTGCTCCCGGGGCAAACTGTATCTCCACCGTGCTAATACCTAGGATCCTGTATTTTAGTTGCTTATCTGTCTATATCTTCCACTAGTTTATAAAATCTGTAAGGGCAAGGACCCTATTTGCCTTGTTCACTATTGTGCCCCAGTGCATAGTACAATGCTTGTAATATAGTGAGGGGTAGATAAATATTTGTAGCAGAGAATATAGAATGATGGTAAGGTAAATGAACAGGAACCAAACTACCTGGGTTCAAATTCTGAGGCTGCCAATTACTTGCTGTATAATGTTGGATAAGTTATTTAACTGCTCCATGTCTAGTTTCTTATCTATAAGGTGGGGATTATAATAGTCCACACCGGATATGGTTGTGGTGAGCATTGAATTAATACATGTAAAGTGTTTGGAGCAGTGCCTGACACAGAGTAGGAACCCAACTGACTACTGATATCCATTAAAATATTTAATACGGTGATTTAAAAAAATGCGAGTCTATCTATCTATCTATCTATCTTCCTATCTATATCTATAGATATATCTTCAGCTGAAAATGGCCATATCTTTACACACCTTTATGAACTAGTTGTACCTGTTAACTTGAATCTGTAACTCAATTAGTTGAACGTGTTCCCCATTTAAATGATATAAATCTCTATCTAGACTCTCCCTTTAGTGATGTAGAGAGCATGGCTGCGTACCCTTCTGCACAGTGTCTGTGAACCTGTGTCGCTTCATCTTCTTTTCTGTCTGTTAAGTGACCTCGCCCAGCAGCATCGGCAGTGGATTTGGCTATCAAGTTCACCGTGTCTGCCTTTATATCTGTCTCTAAAACCTGGCATTATCAGGCTTACTGAATTTTCAAATTAGAGCGTTCCTACTGTTTAGAGGTTTGGAATCATCCTTCATCTACTTAGGGTGACCTGAGGCGGAGACAGTCACACCTTCTTTTCCATAGGAAGGAGATTTCCAACTACCTTTTATAAGTAACAGAACAGAAGCTTGCTTGCAAAGGCTTAGTTATTTGTCCAGAGATAAGCATCAGTTAATACTGAGACCAGGAATAAAGAACTGGCATTCCATGCCTCTCTTGTATTCACAATAAAACAGGACTGCAAAATAGTGTTAGGAAAGAAAAACTCAAGTATGAGAACATAAAATATGGTATTCTTTTTGAAACTATAACCATGAATTTATGCTGCACTGGTCCAACTTTCTCATAAGGTAAGGAGAATTGATAAAAACACGTCCTTAAGTGTGTGTATATATGATATCTATACATGTATGTCTATATATACACACATATACATATATAGCCTGTGTAAATAAAATGAAGCATTGGAAAAGACATCAGACAACTGTCTCTAGTTCTTCTAGTTATTTTGGGGTCAGAGTTTTGTTCACTTTTTAATTTCTGTCTTGGAGAGAGTTAGGTGAAAATCTTTCATCTATGTCCTTGATGGCCTTGGGTCTTAAATGTTAGGTACTGCCAGGTGAGCCGCACTTATTTCCTTCCATCCTTCTTTACCCTGTCAGACTTCCGCTGTGAGGCATTCTTCATCCCAGGGACGTTACTTCCTAACTGCTTTCTCAATAATTAATCCTTGGTTATCTAGTTTCTGGGCTTTTCACTCTACATAAAAATGACAAAAGTCACCTGTGATCTTCTGACATTTTCCTAGCTTTGCCTCACCTTTAACTTTCCTTCTAGGTGATGATGTCCCTCCACTCTCCATTGCTGAAACACACCCCTACTCTGATGGCAGTGACCTGCGCTAACCCAGGCTGTTATCCTGGTTCTCTCCTGCCCTGTGTCTGTTGGCTCCTTTTTATTCTTGCATGTTGGACAAAGGATTCACTAAGTTGAAGCCTCTTCTTTTTCTTCTTTAATTTCTGCCCTGAAGTCCTATGAAGAGTAAACGTCAGCTACATAATGTTAAATAAATAAAAAAACTCTTCTTCAGGTGCACGTGGAATTTCACGCAGTTCTTCATGTTGTCTTGCCTCTGGAAATTTGTACATGGGGTTGTTCCCTTCAGGAAGCAACGTAAATGTCCATTCTCTGGAATTTTCTTCCAGAAAGCCAGGCTAAGCACCTGACTCCCTTCTCTCTGTTCCAGCCAGACCTCATAGAAAACTTTGTGACAGCCCCTGTTGAATTGTTTTGCAGCTGTTTATATGTGTGTGTCCTCAAATGGACAATTGGAGTGGATGGTCCTATTCATGTTTTTAGTTCCCTCAGTGCCTATCACATAAGAAATGTTTAATAAACATTTGTTAAAGGAATGGATTAATCGGGGCACTCTCTTTTCTTGGGCTCATGTTGTTTCAGTCCCCTAAAAGATTTTTTTTTTCTAGAAGATGATAGTGTTCCAAAGAGAGATTTAATAATTTTGTGACTTGAAAAAAGAAAATCCACACTTTGTTTAGGATGAACAGTTTTTCTTCTCTGGGAACTTCTATCCTGCTGATGTGAGCAAAGTGAGTAAGTGTTACCCTGACGAAAATTAACTTACATTAAGCTTTATTTGATTTGTATTTGGAAAATATGAACTATCTAGACAAAAAAATTTAAAAGGAATTTTCTCTTTCTTGGAAAATTTATCTGATGCATTATTGCCCTTTTACACTCAAAATGTGTTGATTGCCAGGGAAGTTGTTCAGTACCACAGTTACTGTGAGAATTTTTGAGTCTGGTCTTGCAAATATCATCAGAATTGCTGAACCAAAGCAGGTGAAGTGTGGATCTGGGGCTTCTACCCCCATCCCCTCTTCTCCCTCTGGGATCCTCTGTTCTCACGATGACCTCTGCTTTCTCCAGACTAAAGTGTCAGCTGTCGTCCCCAGGACTCTGGATACATGGCTTTCCTAGCCCCTCCTGTCTATGGAAACAGTGACTATTGCACTCAATCTAAGATGGAACCGGGTTCTTCTGGCCTCATGTCAGGTAAACGATCTGCATTGCAGCATTTTGGAAACAGTCTTTGACCCAAAGGAGAGACTTCAGTGCTGTCCGTAGCATAGCCCTCACAAGGACTGTGCAGGATACATTTTATTAATGAAGAGTCCTCTCCAAATCAGTCTGCTGTGGGTGAAGGAGCATCAGTGCTCTCAACCATCACCGGAAACCAGAATAAAAAAGCAATTATCCCTTCATTCATTGCAGTGTCATAAAAGGGTCATAGACCACGAGGTCTAGAAAACCTGGGTTTGGAGTTTTTCCCACATGGTCCTGTTGTTGTTGTTATTGTATAGCTTCTTTCTGAGTTTCAGTTTCCAGCTGTAAAATGGGAAAAATGCCACCTATATAGGAAGCTTTTTTGTGAAGCTTAAATGAGATAACAGTCAACTACTTAGAAATGGGCCTGGTACATAGAAGTATATCATTAATAAAAGACATAACTGTTAACATTTTAATTGATGGCTAACATCGTCCTAGGTATTGTGCCAATTGCTGAGGCTATAGGGAATCTCACATCTTTCTTTTAGCCTCAATTTTGTACTTCTCAGTACTCAAACCTTTTAGACACTTTCCCCAAATAGTTTTCCACTTTATGGTTAGGATTAACTCCCTTAGGGATGAGAGTAAAGGATGTGAATGGAAAAGGACAAGACTGTCATTGGAACACAAAATTGATAACCTGTCCCAGAATGCAATGTGCCTCCATGAAAATGACTTACAGCCTGTAGAATCTGCCAAAGTTAATCAAGGAGTAGTAACAGCCTGTTGAAATCCCTTATATTTAAGTGGGGGAGGGGAAGAAGGGATGGGAAGAAAGAGGTCTTTTAGTAGCTGAATGTTCAAAAGCAGAAAGGTGAAAAACCCATAATGCTTAGGTTGGGTTATCAGCTCCGAAATATTGTGAGTTGTCCCTAGGTGTGATGCTGATCTCTTTTCCTCTTTGAGTAGCTGACTTGAATTACTTTTTAAAAAATTTGTAGGGCTTCCCTGGCGGCACAGTGGTTGAGAGTCCGCCTGCCGATACAGGGGACATGGGTTCTTGCCCCGGTCCGGGAAGATCCCACATGCCGTGGAGCGGCTGGGCCCGTGAGCTATGGCTGCTGAGCCTGCGCGTCCAGAGCCTGTGCTCCACAACGGGAGAGGCCACAACAGTGAGAGGCCCTCGTACCTCAAAAAAAAAAATTTGTAAAGGTTCAAAGACCAAGAATTCTCAATGTAGAATTCAAACAGCTACTGTGCAACCACACTGGAGTGCCTACTCATTTGAAAATATAAAATCAGAATCATTAACATTACCACCTTTAAGAGCTTTTTCCATAAATTAAGAATACTTGATAATGGAAATTCACAGGAAGAATATTTGCTCCTCTTTGTATATAATTTCAGTGGCTTACTCTGCTGTACATGTTAATAGCACATGTTTCTTGCATCTCTCCAAGTAGAATCTTTTTGACACCCCTTCATAGACCTTTGCTCAGCTCTCAGTTGCTTGAAGACTATAATTCAGGGACCATCCAGGGACATAATCACCCTCCAAAGACTGAGCAGTCTTCCCCAAGGGAAAGCTGCCAAGTTTTTATTTTGGATGAATTTCTTAAGCAAAGATTTCACGATTCATATTTATGGAAAATTGTATTACCTTTCTCCCTTTATTTCATTATTTATCCAATAAACATCTCCTCCTGGAATGGACTCTGTAGTATAACTTCTACTACATTCTTTTGCCCTTATAAGTGTGATGATCAAGCCGTATGCACTGAGGTTGATATTAATGTTGATGGGATCAGACTAACTGTAAGTACAATTTTTAATTTATCACAGTTACTTCATTCGAGCTTAACAGTAATTGGAAAGTTGTGACACACTGCTTAATAGTATTATATAAAGCAAAAAGTTTTACATGCTTGCACAAACAGTATTTAGTATGACAAGGTAACAAAATAACGAACTGGTAATGAATATGTCCAAAAGTTCAGGTTGTATTTTAACTTCAGTTTAAGCAGACAATTTTTTACTACTTAAAGCAAGTTGTATATAGCTTGAATCAGTTTTTTGATTATTAATTTGTTTTAAAATGAATTATCTAGAGCAGCGTTTCTCAAACTTAAGTGTGCGTTAGAATCACTGTTGGAGGACTTGTTGGAACACTGCTGGCCCTCATTTCCTCCCCTTCCCTTCAATCTCCATCCCTTGTCCCCCAGTTTTTGATTCAGTAGGTCTGCGGTGGGACCTGAGAATTTGCATTTATAACATAGTCCCATCCGAGGCTCCTGCCGCTAGTTGAGAGCCACCTTTTGAGAACCACTGATCCAGAGCTTGTGGTGGAAAAGAAAGAAGAGAGTCTTAGGAAATGGATTCTGATACCATCGGCTCCTCCACGTACAAGGTATTAGCCTTGACACAGAGTAAGAATTGCTTGATGGAACCATTGGCGTTTCTCAGGCTATTATTTACAAAAGGATACTTGGAATGAATTTGAAGACCTGTATTACAGAATGGGAATTCAAACCTCTCAGTGTTCTAAGAGTTGTCTTCATTTACATGCTGCATAAATAGTAATATTTGCAGAGGACTCCAATAGATAATCAGGTCAGAGGAGCTGATTACAGAGACAGTAAATTAATCTTCTTTTAGTACTAATTAGCATAGAAACTTGGTTCTGAGTCTGCATTTACTTAAGAAGACCTACATCTTCCATTTTCCATTCTTTCACTCGTTCAGAAAGTTTTTAGTGAGGGCCTGCTGCATGTTGGGCATGGTGCTAGGAAGTGTGGTTAGAGATGTGTTCGTTGTGCTCAGTCTGGAAAAATACTTAAGAATTCAAAGTGATGACTGTTACGTAAAGCAGTGTGCTGAGCCGTGCAGAGCACCGAGGAGGGAAGACCTGCTTCTGCCTGAAGGGGTCAGGGAAGGCTTCCAGTTACTGCTGTTGCTGTCCTTAAGAAGTGAAAGTACAGCTATCTTTGAGGCAGTTCTAAAGTTTCAGTCAAACATATCACCCTCATAATCCAAAGGAAAGAGGAGAAATGAACAGAGAGGAAAAGTAGTATTTATTTATGGAAAACAAACACCTAATAAACAACATATGATTCCTTCCATTTTAAAAACTCTTGTTCTGGAGGCTTAAGTGGGATCATTCACTTACTCACTCACTCAATCACTCACTCACTCACTCACCCTATCTCTGTATCTAAACAGTTCAGGGGCTTTTCAAACCACTTAAAATAAAGTCCCAGTTGATTGTCATGAATGGTAAGGTCGTGCACAATATGGCCATATGGGGTGTAATATGGTCACTTCTCCCCTTGCTTCCTGCTACTTTCCTCCATGCTCTCTTGAGTCACACTGAGCTCTCTTGAGCCTCCCTGGTCTGTGGTCAAACCACCATCTTTGCCATCTCAGTGCCTTTGCACATGTTGTTTCTTCCGCCTGGCTCTTTGTGGGGCTAGCGCTTCTCGTCCTCCTGGTCTCAATGTGCATGTGTCCTTCTCAAAATGTCCTTCTTGTTCATCGAATCTAAGGTCTTCACCCTCATTCCCATAACCCTCCATCAGATCACTCTGTTCTGTTCCACTGAAGGCTCTCAAGGTGTAAATGATATATTTGTTTGCTACTTGTTTGCTATCTGCCTTCCCTATCCTGTTTGGTCTCCCCTGTCAATCACAATACCTTGTATAAAAGAGATTTTTTAATACCCGTTTGTGGAAGGAAGCAATACTTTTAGAATATTTGCCAGAGTTAGAAAACTGATGATCAGTATCAGGCCTGAGATAAAACTGAAGATTTTGGGGGGGGGGCATTGGACTGCACAATTAAGAGTAAGCTAAATGGGGTCCTCAAATGAGGACTCAGTCTTCTGAATCATGAGACTGGGCTTTTGGAGTGTCTTCCCTGGGACTTTGTTCCCAGCAAGAGCAAAGCGAGATCTGCCTACTGGCAGACAGCACCTGCTGTCGCTCCTTTGCCTCACCAAGCAACCAGTGCCCCTTCTGTAAGGGTTACTGCTTTAGATTTGGGCACATAATCTGGAGGGATCATAAGATTCTACCTAGATTGAGACTTTTCTCTCAGATTAGCGAATCAGCGAGAATTTATTGAGCACCTACAAGGCACAACATTATGATAAGTAAGTAGGTGTATATGTCGATTCCAATCTCCCAGTTTATCTGCGCCCCCCTTACCACCTGGTAACCATAAATTTGTTTTCTACATCTGTAACTCTAGTTCTGTTTTGTAGATACCATATAGAAAATAGATAACTAATAAGGACCTACTTTATAGCATAGGGAATTCTACTCAATACTCTGTAATGGCCAATATGGGAAAAGAATCTAAAAAAGAGTGGATTTATGTATATGTATAACTGATTCACTTTGCTGTGCACCTGAAACTAACACAACATTGTAAATTAACTATACTCCAATAAAAATTTTAAAAAAGTAAGTAGATAGGTTATGTTACATTTTGCTTTAATTCAAGAGATTTAAAAAAATGTCTTGTACTTAGTATTAACCTGGGAGGCAATGAAGAGAAATAAATGTTTTCGATATGTAATCTCTGTGCTTACAATGTTTCCAAGCTTAGTTGGGAGACAGAAAGTATGGTTAGGTAACTGTTAAATCAAAATGTTAAGCAAGGCTTCCCTGGTGGCGCAGTGGTTGAGAGTCCGCCTGCCGATGCAGGGGACACGGGTTCGTGCCCCGGTCCGGGAAGATCCCACATGCCTCGGAGCGGCTGGGCCCGTGAGCCATGGCCGCTGAGCCTGCGCTTCCGGAGCCTGTGCTCCGCAACGGGAGAGGCCACAACAGTGAGAGGCCCGCATACCGCAAAAAAAAAAAAAAAAAAAAAAAAAAAAGTTAAGCAATTTGTAACTGCAAAATGATATGAACAAGTCGGACTTGGAATGCTTTAGGTCTAAATGCTATATTCTTATAAAATTGCTTTATCTCTATTGAAGAATATCCATGGTCCCTGATGTAAAAGAATTCACAGTCTAAGCTAAGGCAGTGTGGTCCAGTAGAATTTTCTGCAAGAGCGGAAACACTTTACAATCTGTTCTGTCCAAAAAGGTAGCCACTAACCACATGTGGCTTTTGAGCACTTGAAATGTGGCTGATGCAGCTAAAGAACTGAAATTTTGATTTAATTTAAGTTAAATTTAAATAGGCACGCATGGTTACCATATTGAACAGTGCAGGTCTATGGGGGAAGAACAGAATTTGTGTCCTGTGGCAGGTTCGGCAGAACCAATTCTAAACGTGTTTACCTATAAAGCAATTTCTTATTATTAGAAGGTAACTTATCAGGGATAGCATTGTGGCACAATATGTGTTTCTTATTATCATAAAATAATAATTCTGAATAATATATTTGGACCATCTGTAGTATCTGTAAAATGAGGTGGCTTAAAGGAATGTTTTTTTCTATTTTTAAAGCATGTATTCTTGAAAATACTCTAGTCCTTGAGTTTGCAAACTTTGCTGCTGAGACTTCTATAATTTTCAAATGATTGTGATGACAGAAGGAAAAAAGTAATTGGAATTGTAGTTGATGTGGGTACTCTGCAGAATTTTCTTTCACTAATTTAAATAAATCAACATCTCTCCTTGTATGTAAAATTTTTGAAATAAATGCAAAATTGTCTTAAGAAAGGACTCATAAATATCCATGTACTTTCTGGATATCATTTAGCTAAAGGGCATGAGAGAGAGAGAGAGAGAAGAAAGAAAAGAGGAAGGAAGCTGTAGAAAGCAACACTTTGTGGCTAAAGTTTGGGAATTGTCTCTAAAGTTAGAGGACTGTCAAAGACATAATTTGCATAATCCATTTATCACAACTCATCCAACAAATATAGTCCAGATCAATAAACCACTAGAATCTAATCAATCACCCAAAGGACACAATCAGGCACCAATCCTGCCCACCTCAGCCACCAATATCTTCTTACCAATCTTGTCCCAACTCGCCTAGAGTATCAGTACCAGAATATCAGAACCGACTCATTCCTGCAAAGTATTCCTACCAAGGAGCATCAGCTCACAAAATTGAGTGTCTTGGAGTATTAAAAACTTTCTACAAACAAAAAAACCTAGCCAACCCACCCAACAAAACCTGTCTGGCAACCCAACTCAAAATTCCCTTTTGAGAAAATGGAGGTAGTTTCATCTGGGAAGATTGCAATAACTTTCCCCCGGTTTTGCAGAAGAGGAACCATGGGATCTTGAAGAATGGTCTTAATTATGATTATAACAAGCTGTCTGCCATTTCTGACTTCTCCTGATCACTGGCTGTATAATGTTTTTTTTGAGATTTGTCTGCAGCAAGCGTCCTTCATCAGGTCTTACTGGAAAACACAGTAAGACTTCACATTCCTTATAGGATTATTTTGTTTTGGGGTGAAATGACCTTTTAGTATTTCCTGGAAGTTTGCCAGGAAGCATTTATTTGATTTTTAAAAATTGTGTAGAATAGGTAGAAGAAATTCATGATTCTGGAAAAGCTTTATCAAAAAGGTACAAGCTGGCACTGCTGTAGCCAGAAAAGACATAGCCACAAAGAATTCAAACATGAAAGCTGCTATAAGCTCTAAAACAGAATCACCGCTGAGCAACCATCTCTGAGTGCCACGAGTGTGTCTGAGGCCCTGAGAGACGTGCCCAGTGGCCGGTGCCCCCTGACTGGTGAGTGCAGGTTGGAAAATCTGGGAGGGACCACCTTTGCCTCAGGACCACCCATATGCCCAGTGGAGGGATGGATGGATACGCTGGCGTCCAAGGAGAAACATTTTTTCAGAGAACATGCTTATCTGAAAGATGTAGGGTTTTTTCTTTAACAAAGAAGTGGGACCCCCAAATAACTGGGATCCGCTTGTCCTTTCTTCTCCACTTACTAGAGTAGAAGGTTCTTAACTTGGTGGCCTGTGTGAGTTGGTTTTTACAGCTGGTAAGGGGGAGGATGAGAATGTGTTCAGTAGCTGTTTGGTGAAGGCTGTTTTCAGGCGATGATTTTTAAATGTTTTAATGGGTATAGCATGGACCAGTTTAGGTGTTTAATTGGGGCCCCTGGACAGCTGTCGCAATCCTGCCTGCAACAAGGGAGGAGGAAAACATAAATGATGAAATTCACATAGAAAATTAAAGTAGCCTGTGTGCTGGGGATCATTACATATATGAATCACAAAATGAATATTTTATGTTTGACAGCTAAATTAGTCAATTAAAAAAATAAAAGATTCGAAGCAGTTATAGAAGTGTAAATTTCATAGTATCTTGTCTAGGAGCTTGTTAACACTTTTTTTTAAATTTAAATTTTTTATTTTTTTAACTTGATTTGTTTTATTTTTTTTTTATACAACAGGTTCTTATTAGTTATCTATTTTATATATATATATATATATATATATGGCAACCCCAATCTCCCAGTTCATCCCAACCCCCTCCCCCTGCACTGCTTCCCCCCCTTGGTATCCATACATTTGTTCTCTACATCTGTGTTTCTAGAAGGAGCTTGTTAACACCTTTCATGTCAAATGCACGCAACTCTCATATGTCACAGAAGCGCTAGGCTATTGATGACTCATAAATGGTCAGCTATCTCAGACCTGGATTTTAACTCATCTCTTAGGTAATAAACTCACTTTTGTTCCCCCCAGCCTGGAGTGGTGTGCCTAAATAAAGATGTTCTTCTAAAAAGTCCTCAGATACTTTTGAAGTTCTTTGATTGCTAGATTAGACTCAGCAGATGGAGGGGAGGCGGGAGACAGGGTGAAAAGATGAGGTGACCCTTGGAGCAGAATGGCTGAGTGGGCCACTTGGTATCTTGTCAACACAAATTCACTGGGTCTTTCTCAAAGAAACAGAATTGTGTTTCCACATACGGACGCTAGTGTCAGGTTGTAATAGGGGGTGGAAGTTTCTTTCAGTAGCCATTGATGTACTTTCAAAGTTTACTTGGATTGAGGGTTGACCAGATAAAGCAGATGTCTGGGATCCCAACTCAGTGCTGAGACCCAGCAGGGTGGGTCAGAAACTTTACACCAACAAGGGGAGAGCCCTTTAAAAAGCCGAAGAAGAAACATGCGAAGAATCATAACAGCCCTCATTTTTGTCAACCATGGTTCCATTACATGAATGGCTGTCAAGTGCTTCAACAGGATATTGAAACTGAAAATGTGAAGTTGCCCAGTCTACCTGAGTCCTTCAGAATATCTTACCAGTTTAAATAATCCCACCCGTGGGAAAATCTGTAGAAGACTTAGATGGCACAATCACAAGTGCTTTAGTGGTTTAAGGTCTTGTGTGCTGATGGCCATTCGCGTTTATCTTAGGTTAAAGGAATATTTGGAAGCAGGAAGGCGAGACATTCTGGGGAAGATATTAGAGCCACATATGGGCTGACGAGGGAGCAGTGTCTAGTTTACAAAAGGAAAGGTTAGGGTGGTAGAGAGATCAGTGCAGTTGTTTATCCAGGAGATTTATATGAAATACTCCAGAGCAGGATCCTTCAGACTAAGGGCAGGGCTGGACCCCAGACCACACAGGCACTGGAGCTGACACCTAAGTTTGAGTCTCTGCATAGCCATTGGGACTGATTCAGCATCTCTGTTATGGGAATCATACCTGCACCTACGTCACTAGGTTACTATGAGGATTAAAGGATCTGTTATTTGTAAAAGTGTTCAATAGTGCCTGCACGTGGTAACTGCCATATATGTTCATTAAATAAATATGTACATACATACTGGGGGTGACATGGCATTCTTTACAGTTGGACAAAGGACTGACGTTCAGGACAGAAGTGAAGAAGATGGATGAAAATTGTTTTTGTATTGTGCTGTCCAGCATGGTATGAACACATGCCTTCCTCCAAAGTACATAATTAGGTATAATCAGCTCCTTGTCTCTGGAGCTCCCCCAGGTGGGGTTGTGGAGATATAGGTCCTCAAAACCTGGTACAGGCTTCCAGAAGAAGCCACCTTTTGAAATCAAAGAGAGAGAAAGGCCCTCACATTTACATTTGATGAGTGTGACTATCAGATAATCAAGGAACTAGCACAGCCTGAGGATAAGAACATTAGTTCAGGTCAGACACGCAAAGCAAAGTTAAGCCATTTTCTCTACCTCTGAAATGAAAGCCAATGTTGTTTAGAACTGTTACCAATTTATTATTGAGGATACAACCCAGCCCTGTTTCTGGAAGCACTGTGAGATATATTGATGAGTCAAGTTCCATTTCTTTCTGATAAACTATCCAAGTTTAATTGTCTATTCATAGGCTTAGTTGAGGATGAATCACCAGCAGAACTACTATATTCTGATGCTGAGATCTGTCTTTGCCTGAGGGAGAAGGCTTGTATTGGGAGAGCTTCATTTTCACAAACTATGTAAAATATCTCTGATTCAGCAACATTTTAGTGCCATGACAACTGAAAAAGAGATGCATTAGGGAAGACTTTTACCTTTCACTTTTAGACAGTCATCCTGAATTGCAACTTCATTCCCAGACAAGTGGAAAGCTTTAAAGAAAGAGTATCTGGTGCCCTGAAGCTGTACTGGGTACACTGTGGGACTTAGGCAGAGCAAGGGTTAACAGGATTGGGTGGTGTCCCAACACTACGTGGGGCTGGTGTTTGTGGGATGCACCGTATTTCTTATGAAAGGTGATATCTCCTCTGAGAAAGGGTCTTAAGACAGCAAAGCATCACGCAGAAGCACCATTTTAGAACATCAGTGGTCATGGGTGGGGCTCATGAATACTGGTGCCTAGTGAATAACTGGACTGGGGAGGAGTTGGTCTACTGAATAACCGGATTGGGGAGGAGTTGGTCTACTGAATAACTGGACTTGGGGGGAGTTGGTCTACTGAATAACTGGATTGGGGAGGAGTTGGTCTACTGAATAACCGGATTGGGGAGGAGTTGGTCTACTGAATAACTGGATTGGGGAGGAGTTGGTCTACTGTTTAGAAATGAAGCCATAGAAATGGAAAAACAGGCTTCTCCTGGCTCATTTGGAATAGGCAGACTCAAATGCAATAAATCAGAAACGCTGCCCCTAGAAATGGTATAGGTGTAGTTGACTTTAGTACTTGCAGCTTAAGATGACTCAACTAGACTCTTTCCTGGCGCCACTCCCAAAGGCACTAATAGAGCAGTTTTGCCCATGTGCTGCTGCACTGGCAGCTTTAACGGAGTCCCTTTTTTTTCCATTTTTCCTTTACGAGGGTTGGAGATAATCAGAACCAAACTAGCACACTGCTCTGGATATGCTGCAAAAGTGGGAGAAAAAAAAATGGTTCTGGACCTTGACAGCAAACCCTAGGAGGTTCATCGATTATCCCAGAGTTTCTCTTTTCTCCCAACTTGTTTTGATCCTCTCATTTGTGAGAGCAGAAACCACCGGGTCGTCTACGTGGTGACATTTTAAGTTGATTTCCAGAAGACCTGCTCCTCACTGCTGTGAATGTCTAATGTAACTTGAAAATGATCAAAGACGCCTCCTACTTTCTGGTTAGTGGATTGCCACGTCAGTTTGAACTTTCCGTCCTTAGCAGCGGTCTGAGGCCCACGCAGGTGTGAAAGTGTTCCGTGTTCCTGGTGTTTGAGCTCCCATTCCCACCACGTTCATAAGTAGCTGAGAGAAAAGCAAAGGAATCAGGCGGATGAAGATGAAAACTCCATCTTTACTCCTGATGGAGACGTTGGAAAGCACAGGTGAGGCGTGCCGGCAATGAAGGACTTCTCAAAACCAAGCCCACACTGGGACAGTCCGCCTCTCCATCCCAGGCTGCACAGGAGAACCGCAGGCAGGACAGAGACGAGGATCGAGGGGCCAAGCCACGCATGCCCAGTTCTTTCTCCTGAAATCGGTGGTTCTCAAAGTGTGGTCCCAGCTTCCCTAAGGCCAAGACTATTTTCGTAATAATAGTCAGACATTATCTGCATTTTCACTCTCTTTCTCTCGAGACTGTAGAATGGAATTTTCCAGAGGCTGCATACACATGGTATTGCCAAAGAGTGATATGAGGCTTCACTTACCTTTCTTAAGTCAGACATTAAAGAGTTTTGCAAACGTGTAAAGCAGTGGTGCTCTTCTCGCTATAATTTTGTTTGGCAAATATATTCTTTCATAGAATGTTATGTATGTTAACGTATAATGAATTTATTACTGTTATTTTAAAATAAATAATCTTTAAATTTATCAGTTTTAATTTGTAATGCAGTAAACGTCAATAAATGCAACCCCTCATAAGTAAAAGCTCTTAGTGGTTGTTCATGAATTTTAAGAGTGCACAGATACTCTGAGACCACAAAGTTTGAGGATTGCTGTTTTAAATGAACAATCAGATGTGTCCTGAATGAGGAGAGAAGAAAAGCCAGAATGGGTTAGTTTAGTGCATTTCCCACCGTAGAAGTGCCCACCACCGTACCATATCACTAAGTAACCTACTGCCTACCAGGGTGGCAGATAATTACTCTGATGTTTGTGAATAATGGTGCCTATAGAAAGTAGGGCAAAACCCTTTCAACTACAAATGTAGTGATATTAAGTACCTTGACCTTTCTGTGAATGGGTGGGAGGGAAATGGGTACCAGCTAAGAAGCTTAAACTGGATTTCAAGATAGGGAATTGTCTTAGAGTATAGAAAACTTCTGCAGGCTAAGGGGAAGCTTAAGACGGACCATCTATGAAAAATGGTGGACCAAGAAAACAGCTGACACTCTGCCACTTATCTCCTGAGTCCAAATGGCTTAGTCACCCTCAAATGCATTGAGACTTTTTGCATAGTTTCCTCTGTGGAGAAAATGCCACCTCTATGGATCCTAGGGGATAGTGATCAATATCTACTCTTACATCAACTTGGAGAACATTATTTTCACACTGCCTTTCTCTTCTCATTTGGCATTTCTTCTTTTTAATCTAAAGAGGCTTGAGATAGGGAGAGAACATGCTTTCAACATAGTAAACTAATGCATAGGCTTGGATTAAATATAGATTGGGAGTTGAGACTCACTTGCTGGAGATATGAAGAAAGACCAAGTTTTGTTATGTCCACATAGCCTGATCCTGGAGGTAGCAGCAACTAGATATTGTAAGACTCAGTATTTGTTGAATAACTTATACATTCCAAGCTTTGGTCTCAAAATTTAAATATCTAAGGTAATTTCAAAGTCTCATCCTCCTCCAACATGGATTTGTAAGCTGCGAATAATTGAATAAGAAGGATTAATTAAATAAATAATAACGATTGAAGAAAATGTTTCAAATTAAGTTTTTATTACTCTCTCTGAAACGGCAAGCACACATGCACATGAGCTAACACGCCAGCCACCTACGATGAGACGAGATTGTAAGGGCTGTACTTTGACGTTTAATTCTCACAGCTACCCTTTACACTAGGTAATATTATGCCTGCTTTATATGCGAAGGACCTGAAAAAGTCTTTAGTGGTGGGAACAGGATAGAACCCTGGCAGCAGTCCGACTCCTGTGCTGAGTATGTTGGAGGTGATTCCCCCTCCTATACTTGAGAAAGATGAATTCAGTCCCTTTGCATTAATATGTTCACTTAGGGGGATGTGTCAGTAGTGGTAGGTTTTGCCAAAAGTTAAGTTCAGGACAGTTCCTGAAGCTCTTCTGCTGCCCAACATCAGTCAGAGCCCCACAAAGCTTTTGGGGTCACATCTTTGTTCCTCTCTAGGCTGGATCCAGCTTCTCGGGAGGGGATCAGAGCCAAAAACAAATCCCCATGATTACAGAAAACTCCTCCATATGTTTCTCCTTTTTCATCCACAATGGAAACGGCTTTATGTTACCCTCTCAATAATTTACCTGATGCATACTTACTGAAAAAGAAAAAACCAAAACAAAACTAAGCAATATAAAACAACTATAAGCAAGAAAATAAAAATCAATTCAAATCCTACCTCCCTGGATGGAGTGGGGAGTAGCATTGATGTTTTAGTGGCCATCCTTTCATGCATCTCTTTATTATACATACAGACACTTAGCATCATTTTATACAAATGGGATCATATCACATGCAATCTATTAATACAGGGCTTTAAATTAGTATTTAAAAAATTTTTCTTATCTTTCCTTCCTCCTCTCATATTTCTCTTCCACTACAAACCGTCTTCTTTTACCTAATGGACCCCATGTTAATAATCTGCTGTATTTTTCTGTGCTTCCTCAAACTTTTAAAATAATCGAAAATATATGTACATGTAATACATATATCATCATTACTTGTTTTATAAAATATTTAGATGTACATATAAAGATTTTTGCCACTGTTATACAAATAGCAGAGTCACATATTTGACTATATCTTGTTTTTCTTGCTTAACAAAACTTCATGAATATTTCTCAAATCAATTGGTATATATCTAACTCATTCTTTTAATGACAACATTATATCCATGAACTGGAGGTAGCTAAGACCTTTTCAACCATACTTACTGATGTACATTCATTTTGTTTCTTCTCTTCTAAATTAAAAGTTAAATGTTCTTTTCATCAACTTAGGGATCTAGAAAATCTTACCTCTGGTGAAAAATTAGAGGAAGCTATTTTATATCTTACATTTTTTGATATTGATTGAAAACATCTTTAATATTATCTATTTATAGAATATGAAATAATGCAAAATGATTCATATATAATATTGCATCTGACAGAGGAAATAGTTCTCTTCAACCCCAAAACTGTACAATTTTACTGGAAAGTTTTAGTAAAATTGTTTACTGGAACCCTTAATAAATCACACAATTAGAAAAAGCACTGAAATAAAGAAATTACTGCACTATTGAAAAAAAGTATGCAAATGTCCAAGGGGCCAGCAGTGGCCAGCAGAATTAAATTTCTTGTGAATAGACTGCATTTTAGGAAGCAGACCAGATAAGGCAGGCCACATGCTCATAGCTCTGATACAGGATTGCTTCCCATTCATGGCGTGCGATGGGCAGTAAGGAGGAGTAACAATACCAGCCCGGGTATTGTGTGTGATGCATGGGTCTGATTGAGGCAGAATGGTTCAGAGGAATCTTGGAAATAGTGATCCCAATCTCATTGTGTTTGGGATCAGGGTGAAAATGAAAGTGAAACAAGATAGAGCAGAAACAAGTGAACTTTGGAATGGCCGGCTTTAATAGAATTCAGAAATTGTTTAGAATAGGCGAGGACCTGACGGAAGAAAAATAGGACATGGCAATACATTTTTCTCTAAAAGTCATGACAATGCCTGAGTGAATTAGCCAACAACCAATTTATGAATTATAGTTGAAACAAGATAAAGGATATAAAGAATAATGTATTAGAGGAAGTAAGATTAAAAGAGACCTAATAAATTATTAGCAGTAGAAGGCTGCTAAAGGGAGAAAATAAAAACAGAATAAAACAAAACTTAGCTAAAAAGGGGTTTTAGCTGAATATTTCCCAGACATAAAAAGGCAGTTGGTGATAGATAATGTGTGTCATTGAGAGTCTCAGTTAGCTTTTTGCCATGAGGATTGCAGGGATAGGTGAAGATTGCATTTTGGAAACTGGGATCTGTCTTCCCAAAGGAGAGACAGAGAGAGGAAAGTACCAAAGATGCTGAGGTCATACTCAAGGAAATTTTTTGACAGAGAGAGAGAGATGGAGAGAGACTGACTTTTTGGATAGTAAAGACAGAGTGTGTCTACTCAGTGTTTTATCAAAGGTAACCTAAGGTCTAACAAAGAAAAGAAATCTGTATCAAAAGAAGGTCTCTGCTGATAGACATTTAGGTTGTTTCTATATCTTGGCTCTTGTGAATAGTGCTGCAATGAACGTAAGGGTGCTATTATCCCTTTAAGATCCAGATATCAATTCTTGTGGATAAATACCCAAAAGTGGGATTGCTGGATCATACGGTAGTTTTATTTTTAGTTTTTCAAGGAACCTCAGTACTGTTTTCCATAGTGGCTGCACCATTTTGCATTCCCACCAATGGTGCACGAGGGTTTCCTTTTCCCCCACATCCTTGCCAACACTCCTTGTCTTTCGTTTTCACAAAAATAGCCATCTTGACTGGTGTAAGGTGATATCTCAGTACAATGGAATAGTTCCTATTCAGCCTTAAAAAAGAAGGAAATTCCGCATTATGGGACAATGTGCAAATCTTGAGGACATTTCGTTAAGTGAAATAAGTCACAGAAAACCAAAAAATACATGACTCCACTCATACATGAGGTATCTAAAAGAGTCAAACTCATTGAACCAAAGAGTGGAATAGTGGTTGCCAGGGGCTGGAGGGACAGGAAAAGGAGGAGTTACTAATCAATGAACATAAAGTTTCAGTCAAGCAAAATGAATAAGCTCTATAAATCTGTACAACATTGTACATATAATCAACAATAATATATTGTACACTGAACAATTTTTTAAGAGGATAGATATCCTGTTAAGTGTTCCTTCTACAAAAAATAAGAATAAAAAGAAAGTCTCAGTGTTCAGGGGAAAGCCTTCTAAAGATTTAGTTTAGCTTCCTGCATAAATCTAGAGTTTTGGACACAAAATTGTAGGTGCTTAAAAGTAATGAATTTCTAAAATAGGCATGTCAAATATATCGATCTTGTTTGTCAGTTTTTGTTTTTGTTTTTTTCGGTACGCGGGCCTCTCACTGCTGTGGCCTCTCCCGTTGCGGAGCACTGGCTCCGGACGCGCAGGCTCAGCGGCCATGGCTCATGGGCCCAGCCGCTCCGTGGCATGTGGGATCCTCCCAGACCGGGGCACGAACCCGTGTGCCCTGCATCGGCAGGTGGACTCTCAACCACTGCGCCACCAGGGAAGCCCTGTTTGTCAGTTTTGATGCCCCCAAATTAGCAAAGTTATCACTCAATAAGTGTCAGTTGGTGAAATATTTACTTTCAAAATTATGGTGACTACCTAATGCAGATAAAGTCGTAAATGCTGTAAAAGCTTAATTATAGCAACTTTAATTTGCATCATTAAATCTACTTTAATAAATTAAACTATAGTGGTTTTTACTTTGTGGGTTATGGTGTTAGTTTCTTAAAAAAATGAAAAGATACAAACATAAACATTTTTTTAATTGTTGCAATATGGATATCTTAGTCTCTTTGGCTTACATTAAACCAAAAATCAAAGAAACTGAGAGCTCTAACCACATATACAAAATGCGACATTCATAGTCAGTTTTGTCTAACCTTGTATGAAATCTGGCTCTATTGCTGTTGAAAGTTGAGAATGGTCTTTAACAGTTTTTAAACCATTTTAGCAACAAGCAAACATGGGTATACATTTTAAATATAAAACCTAAAGTAACATTAAAGATGACAGTTGTAGGAAGAAAATGACATAGCTTTTGTGTAGGTATTTTAGCATGTAATTTTCAGCACACAATTCATATAATCAAAAGGCTTGAGATGACCTTGAGAGGTCATCAGGCCCATCCTTCTGCTGTTACAGGGAGCAGTTAATATAAGGCACAGAGCAATGATCGGCACAAGCAGGTGAGGTAAGGGCCATGACTGTCTTATGTGAAAGTAACATTATTTTCATTTGACTTTCAATATAATGGATGACTTTCTAGCAAATACATGGCTCTTTTGAAACTTATCTAAATCCCATATGGTAAATAATTTTGATCAAATTGCATTTAGCTTTCTATATAACAGTTGCATCATTGTGTAGTAAAAGAAATGGTTTAATGTAGCCATCAAGGATATATATTGAAAGAAAAACATTTTTTAATGAGAAAAATTTCAGAATTTGTGCAACGGCTTAGAAAAACTTTGTGTATGGCTGCTGGCTCTAAATTTGATTATCTTCTGACCTAGCTTTTATTTTAGATTAGACTGTGAGTCTACTTTGCAATTTGGGACAACTTTTCTTTAAACATGTTTTCATAGAAGAGTTTCCTTTTGAATAGAAACAGGATTCTAGGAATAAAGATGGCAGAGTAGAGAAGGATCACAGAATATCCCTCCTTCCAAAGCTTAAAAACATTGTAAAACATCTGACCCCAAATTCCCAACAGCAGTCAAGTAAGGAAAAGGGTATGCTTTTTATTAATAAACTTTAAAAAGTGGTGGTGAAAGAAAAGAAATAGAAGATAGTGGTGCAGAGAGGTGTTTCTTCTTACTTTACTCTCAGTTTTTAGGAAGCAGGTCAAAGAAGGAAGGTGACCGGAAAAAAAAAAAAAAGAGAAAGAAAGAAAGAAAAGAAAACCAAAACCAATTCTCCTTAATATCCTATTTTGGAGAAAAGTGAACTGAGAGCAGTTTTCCTGGATGAAGTCCAGGAAAACTCCTCTAAAGTGGAGAGCTTATATATCCAGTAGAGATAGAAGGGTAAGAAGCCAGCTCTTGCCATGTTCCAGGACATTGAGAGGACTGAACGCATCCATGACTAAAAAAGTGACTGTGATACTGGACATCTAATGAGATTCATCAAAAGAGCCCCAAACCAAATTCCTCAGCAAAAGTTAGACTCAATCCCAACAACTGTTGACCATTTCCTTATGTGATGATTCATTTTATGTCAATCTGGCTAAGCCCTGACATCCACATATTTGGTCAAAAGTTATTCTAGATATTTCTGTGAAGGTATTTTCTTAGATGAGGTTAACATTTAAATCAGCAGACTTTGAGGAAAGCAGAATACTCTCCAGAATGTGGGTGGGCCTCACCCAATCAGTTGAAGGCCTGAATAGAAAAAACGTTGTCCTCCCTGGAGGAGAAGGAGGGAATTCTGCCAGCAAAGGGCCTTCAGACTCAAAACTTCACCAACTCTTCCCTACATTTCCAGCCTGCTGGCCTACCCTGCAGATTTTGACTTGCCAGCTTCCACAGTTGCGTGAGCCAATTTCTTCAAGTAAATCTCTATCTCTCTCTATTTCTATCTCTATTTCTATCCTATCTATCTCTATCTCTATGTTTATCTCAATCTCTCTCTCTATCTCTATCTCTATTTCTGTATAGATACACACAAGTATCCTACTGTTTCTGTTTCTCTGCAGAACTGTGACCAATGCAGTTTAGTAAGGTAAAATCTTATTTCTTCCTCTTGCAAATACAAATAAAGATGTTTTTGGTTAGCAGTGGGCCTTCTACTTAGTTAATTAAGGATCCAAGAACCTTCCATCTTGTGGCTTTAACTAATTCTAGGGCCTTGAAGTTCTCTTCTTGAAGCTCAGGTTAAGATCCCTTGCACCTGATCAGCAGACATGGAAAGAGAGAAAGATCATTCGTGGGAGGTTTTTCTGGATTGGCCCTAGACCAGCACACATTACTCGGCTCACAGCCCATGAGGCTGAGCTTGGTCATGGGCTCACTCCACTGCCAGGCAGGCTCCCAGGGAGGAGCCCTCCCAGGGAGGCTGGGAAATGGTGTGTATCCTTGTGCCAAGAAGGAAAAGGAAATGGGCTTTTGTGGTCTCATAGGGGTCTCATCGACATGCTCTTAACCTAATTCATAGACTTGTTTAGATTACCAAGTGGGAAAGTGCTTGAAAAGCAATAAGCTCGTATACCAATGTGTGCTATTATTATTATCTCAAATATTCAGATTCTGCAAAAAAGACTGATTTTTCAATTCCTTGGTGAGCTCAGTGTACTGCCTGATATAAATAATCAAGAAATATATTTCATGTGGGGCATTCGAATGGACTACTTAAAATAATATTTATTTTTCTTACTGATGATAAAATATTGTAGAGAATATGCAAAATAGAGAAAAGCATAAAAAGAAAATCCCAGGCATTCCCAATCTTTGTATACAAAATGCGATCAATTAAAACTCTAAGTTGTAACAACACTCACCCCAACTGGTTTAAGCAGAAGAGAGAATTTGTTGGTTTGTGGAACTGAGCAGGCCAGGGGCTCTCTCTGGCTGTAGGTGGTTTCATCCAGCATGACTCTGACCCTACTTCTCAGTCAGAGGTCCTCGCAGCTTTGCCTCCTCTTTGCCCTGGCTTTGGCCTCAGCCTGGTTCTCTTGTGAGGGCAGAAACGGCCTGTAGTGGTTCCGATGTCCTGCTCTTACACTGTACTAACCAGAGAAAGGCAGGATGGCTCTCGTAGTTGCTTTCTCTGAAGAGCCAGGACACTGTTTTCCTTTCCTCCCAGAAAAATCCGGTGTCTCATGGGCCTGAATTCTGTGCCCATCCCTGATCCAGTTGTGGAAGTGGGGATTTGCTCAGGTCAGACAAGAATCACCCCAGGAGCTGAGTGACCCCAGGAGCAACTCTCTCTGAGCACATAGGCTGTGTAGGAAAAGCATGGACACCAGATGAAAGTTGGAGAATTGTTATCAAGAAGAATGGGGGATGGATACTGTAGTCTAAAGCAACAAATGCCTCTACACGCCCATAAACACACACATACTAACACGACTTTAACAGAATCAGTAGTATGTTGTACATACTTTCTTTTATAGCCTGTTTTATTTTTTCCACTTAAGAACACATCATAACCATTTCCCCATGCTGTTAGATATTTTTTATAAGATTGTCAGTGGCTTCAATTCTTCCATCGTGTGGATCAACCATAATTTATTTAATTTGGGTAATTTCCAAAGTTTTTTTTTTTTTTTTTTTGGCGGTACGCGGGCCTCTCACTGTTGTGACCTTTCCCGTTGCGGAGCACAGGCTCCGGACGCGCAGGCTCAGCGGCCATGGCTCACGGTCCCAGCCGCTCCGCGGCATGTGGGATCTTCCCGGACCGGGGCACGAACCCGTGTCCCCTGCATCGGCAGGCGGACTCTCAACCACTGCGTCACCAGGGAAGCCCCAAAGTTTTTTTTTGATATTGCACTGCAACACGCGTCCTTATACATATTTTGTGTACGTCTCTAATGATCATAGCAACATTTTAAATTATAATTCTAGCTTTATATTATTAAACTGATTCCATCTGCAAATCATTTTTACAACACATTACTAATTTCATAGCCGGCCATGAGATCTTGAACAAATTTCTTTATCTCTCTGTGCCTCACTTGTAAAAAGTGTTTAATAGTAGCATCAATTTCATAGGTGAGGATTAAATGAGATGATTTGTGTAATATCTGAGTATAGAATATGCTAAGCACTCAGCATTATGTATACATTGTCCCCACTCCCTATAGCAACGGGCAGAGTAGGTTTTCAATGACTATTAATTAGGTGAATAAATGAGGTGATATTTGAAATACTTAGCAAGTCTTCATGTCACATGAATTAAATTTTTCTTGTTTTACCACTTAATTTAATCTGTATATTTAACACCTATTACTATTGTTGTTTGACAGTAACACAATTTCATTACACTACTTTTATAGATGAGAATGATGCTGGGCAAAGAGGTAGAACTAGATTACACATTGAGTTTATGGTCAAGATCTTAAACCTTGAATTCTATACATATGTAAATAGACCTTTTTTCCAAGTAGTGGACAAGTCAGTTAGGAGACAGGAAAATTATCTTTTACCTCTGATGTCATTCACTTTCAACCAATTCTTCACCCAAATTCATTTTCAAACAATATATTTCACCACTGCACAAAAAGCGACAACTAGCGTAGATTAATTAAAACATAGGCAAACAAAATAGAGAATTAGAGTCTAAAAGGACATGAAACTTGTTTAATAAAAGTTCACTTAATTTTTTTAAATAAAATTAGGTTGCTTTATAAGTAGATAAATTGTGGCATACACATAAAATCTAATACTATGTAAAGATGAAAAAGAATGAACTACTTTTACACATGTAACATTAATGAACCTCCCATAATAACACCGAGCAAAAGAAGCCAGACACAGAAGAGGGTCTATTCATGACTATTTATATGAAGTTCAGGCAAAAACAGTTACACATATATGTGTATATATATATAACTGAATCACTTTTCTGTATATCTGAAAATAACACATTATAAATCAACTATACTTCAATAAAAAATATATCAACAAGGCAAAGAAATTAGCTTGATAACTCTCCACTGGTGGATGTGTGCTACCCAATATCCTTGCTTGATCTTGGGCAGCGTCAGGCTGAACAATGTGTGTCTGCTTAGAGCATGTGCTCTGCGTGAGCTGTGGAAGTTGAGCCTGTTCCTGGAATGTTGCTGCTGCTACTGCCTTTTGAACGTTCACCCAACAGAGCTGGACTTGTGCAGTATCAGGCTTAGGACAACAGTTATCAGCTACCTCACAAAGGAAAAAATGGGAACCTAATTTTGGCTTTGATAATAAAGAATGACTATCCAGGAATCACTGCATTAGCGGAGCCTGTATCATGACTTCTTCTCTTCCTTAAGATAAAGGAGCAGGTGGTCCATACTTGTCTGGGAGGCACTTTCAGTAATGTTGCTATTCTATGTGTCCAAAGATGGGTAGTAATATCTGTTACCTGTTTAAATCCATTCTGAATTGCAGATAGTGCATGTCTATAATATGATATTTAAACTTTTAAATGAATTAATTTTAAGTGTAATTGCCATTCTACTTTTGTATGTGAAGTCAAGTTCATAGTACAGCTGTTATTATATGAAAAAATCAGGGAAGATTGCTGAGAAATAATCTTACTTGCCTTCTCCTTCTCTAATCCAGCCATCGAATCAGAGCTAGAAATTTGCGTCTTGTCTTGGAGATGCCAGTTTCCATGTAGGGCTGACCCTGATGGGTGTATTGATAAGTAGCATAAAACAATTTGAAACAAATCTGACTTTTCTTCTGCAAGACATGCTTTCTTTCACTAAGAAATGAAACCTTATTTATATTAATAGCAGCTCATTAAACTTCTTCAGACTGGTGTAAATTTTAAAATGTTCTTTTCCATCAGGATGCATGGCATTAATGTGTAAATGTTTGTGTTTTACTCCAATTAGTCTATTTTTAGAAATATTTCTTCAAAATTCATATTTTAGGCTTAGTTCTCATATCATCTGAATATTCAGGAAGAATATACCATGAGTGATATTTCTTTGTTTAATGGATAATCACAAATTGGAATTGTTAGTGAAACTGCTTTATTAAATTTAATCTCAAATTATTCTTAAAATATGCAGGACCAGAGGACTAAAAATATAAATAGCTTTGATTATAGGCCAAATTCTGCATAATGTTGTTATTTTGTAACTTGATATCTTGAAGGGGAAAAATCTTAAGTTCAATGGACTAGACCAAAAGTAATGAGAATGGTATTTTTTTTTTACGAGCATATAAGATTTTAAATGTTTACCCAAGCACTATTTTCTAAGAAGCCATCTTTAGAAGTTTCTGTAATAACATGTGTTTGCAATACGTTTGCTGGCCTTTCAGCCTTCTTGTTTTCAAGATTCAGCACTGAATAAATTTTATTTCCAAAAATCAAGTCCTCTCTTTAAGAATAAAGATTTTCTACAGTTAAAAGTACTCAAATAAATGTGCCACTAGCTTTTTTTTTTTTTTTTTTGCCACTAGCTTTTGAAGCCCAAATATTTGGGACAGTGGCAGCGGTTGTTCAGGGTAGTATCACCTTGGAAGGGGGCAGTGCATACTTGAATAGAAAACTCTTCATGAGCTTGTTAAAATCTGGCAGGTAACTCTGAAGTCACATGTTCTTAGAATTTATGTGAATTAATTTTTATGCCAAGTTTATTGATTTTAGTAGACTCTTGTCATATGTCTCTAAAATTCTAGGTTTTAGACTTGAAGGGGTCAGCCCTGCACTCACCTTTGTTTCCTTACACAAGTCCTTGTCTGCATTTTTGAAATAATTCCATGTACTTAGAGACAGAGGTGATATTTATTTAATATCTTAGAAAGGAGATTGTGGAGTCAAAAGGCACAGCCAATATGAATAATTACGCCTGTCACCATGCCCATATAGGTATCAAGTGCCGCTAAGATGAATGATATTGGGAATTTGGATGTTGTGCAGCAGTCATACCAATGTCAGGTTTACACAAGTTTGTTGAATCCATGGAAGAAGAAGAGAGGACATATACACCATCTCATTTAGGACTCTTGATTACAAGTGACAGAGAATTGAGTCTAACGTGGATTAAACTGAGAAGCTGTTTTATTGGCTCATGTAACAAAATGGTCCAGGAATACTGCTTTTTAATCATGGCTGAGTGAAGGTGATCAGGACCTGGTTTCTTTGTATCTATTGGCTTTGCTTTCCTTCTTAGAATTCATGTGGAGTAAAGATGACAGTAGCAATTCTATCCTACATGCTTCAAAGTTCAAGTCCATCTGGGAAGAATCCTTGTATATGTCCCCCAAATCCCTGAAAAGGTCACATTGGTTCAGATTAGGTCACATGCCTGTCTCCAGTCACTTTGAGAGGAATGAGATGTGCTAATTGGTTTTGGCCAAACAGGACCTATCCTTGGAACTGGCAGTGGGGTTAATCCTGCCCAAATACGTGGGTTGAGAGTAGAGTTAGGATGTGCCCAAGGTCAGTTTGGAGTATGGAAGCTGGCTGGTGGAAACAACAGATATCCCCCAAGGGCACAAGCAACTATTACATTTCTGCTTTTTCCCAGGTATATGCTAATGCTGTACATACATTACTTTATGTAGCACATAAAGTGCTTTTCTTTTGGTGACTGTGTCTCATTTGCAGGCAGTTCTGGAGTGTGTGTGTGTGTGAGTGTGTGTGTGTGTGTGTGTGTGTGTGTGTGTGTGTGTGGTATGAGGGAGGAAAGGCTACTCCTTGAGTTGTCCTGGATTTGCAGTTCCCAATATTAAGTTGATTCTTGATAGTAGTTTCCAATGTAAAAAAAATTGCTTTATAGTGTGATTGTGTGAATTAAAGAAACAAATAAATCTAAGTAACAACATTTGATGTAGGTGGAACTAGACACTGTCAACTTCTATATCCTGTCCCTTCCCATCAGCTTCTCGGTACTGGCAGACACTATTTTGAAGCCATGTATATGTAATATACTGTTGAAATATAAGTGGGAATAGCCGTTTTGTAGTCCATCTACGGTCTAGCACAGAGCTGGGCACCAAAGGGAACGGTAATTGTTGTTGGCCAATGTTTCAAAGTGTAGATGTAAATTTTTCTGATTCATAAACTAAGTATAAGTCCTCTGACTTCAGGCAGCTGTTTCACAGCCTGAATGGAGCTTGTGGAGGATAAAGAAAAGATGATCTTCTCTGAAGATATGGTCCTTGGTGCTGAGTCAGGCATGGGAGAGGAGAGAGACAACCAGTTACTCAGCAAAGTCCCTCTTCCTTGAGGTAATGACCTTGAACAACCTGCACTACTTCCCACTCCTTTATGATGGGCTCCATAGGACAGTCAGAAGGAGGTGGAAGGGAGGCACTATTATCTCAGTATCTGTAAAGAATTGACCAACAGGATAATTAAGTCATGGCTAAGGGAGTGTTATAATTGTTGGATTAAAAAAACTGTTCTAGGGCTTCCCTGGTGGCGCAGTGGTAGAGAGTCCACCTGCCGATGCAGGGGACACGGGTTCGTGCCCTGGTCCGGGAGGATCCCACATGCCGCGGAGCGGCTGGACCCGTGATCCGTGGCCGCTGGGCCTGCGCATCCGGAGTCTGTGCTCTGCAACGGGAGAGGCCACAACAGTGAGAGGCCCGTGTACCGAAAAAACAAAACGAAACAAAACAAACAAAATAACTGTTCTATTAAAAACCCATGAGAAAACTTTATGATCATCTTAAAAGTGATATCTGCACTCAGAAAAGCTACCTGTTACAGAAATTAGCATAATATTCACATTTCTACAGTTTTTAAAAAAACTTCCATGGTCTTGAAATTATTTGAATGATGCTCATGCTGTGGTTTCTGTGAAATCAAGCCTCCTCTGCCCCTGGACACACATTCAGTCCAAGAGGTAATCTCTGAGAGGGGTGAAGTTGTCCTTCAGCGCTATAGACCAGTCAAAATTCACAAAAAGGAAGCTTTAAATTTCCACATTGGGAAGGGAGTTGTTAAAGCTGGCTTTTAGAGTGATGAAACTGCAGCTCGGTATTCTGAATACATTCTCTGTTATCCCCTCCCCTCCCTCCACTCCCTCTGTCTGAGCACTTGCATTTAGAAGCTGGTAGAACTGTTGTCTACATTAACATTGCCTCCTTTCTCCATTGATTTCTGTGGTGAATAGGCTTCCTTGAATTCACGGTCATCTGCATCTTTAGGGTTCCCCGAAGGGATATTGGATTTCCTGCTTGGAGGACGAATCAGAACCATTAATCAGCCATGAAAATAAACCCTGGCTTATAAACCAAGGGCTTGAAGGAAATCACGGCTGGATTATTGAAAATTAAGCAATAGGTATAGAAGAAATATATTTATTTGTGAATAATGAGTCTTTCCACAAAGAATTTGAAGTGGCAAAAGCAAAAAGATTTTTAGTGTTTGCGTGGATTAGGGGCTTAGAAATTTCTTCAGCGATAAGTGGAGGCTGCGAGGAGGTGCTCACTTTCCGTCCTCTATGATCAGGGCCACATGGCACAGGGGACAGAACTTCAGGTGGAATGAGTGAGCATGCCCTTGACCTGCTGATCTCCATTTCTACATCTGTAATTAAATAATGTGCTATGTTATTCTAATCTCTACAATAATCTTTTTCAGAGAGTTGTTGTGGGGATTAAATAATGTAGAATATATTACAAAATAGGAACTCAAAACTGCTAGTTCTTGACTTAGTTTGGGTTTTCAGCTGAATCACACAGGGAAACTCTGGGAAGAGGGACAAAGCACTCATCTCAGAGTTATTGCATCCAAGGGCTGAGGAAGCTGGGGTATTGATACAACAGTCCTGAAAGTGACTGCATATGTATGCAAACAGCAGGTGTTGATACCTCAGCATTTCATACCTTTGCAGATTACTGGTCGAGGGCAGCATAACTTTCTCTATTTTTTCAGTGTTCCAGGAGAAAGAGTTCTCAGGGCCAGAGTGCAGATCCCCACAGTTGGAAGGTAGCTGTAGCAGTAGAATTGTGGAGTGACGTGGTGGGTTACTGGGTTACCGGCACCATCTGCAGCAGAGGTACATAGGTTTATCCTGAAGAGTAGAGTGAATGGGGTACCTCCCAAACCCACTTTACCAGGGAGATACTTGAAGATGAACACCAGCAAAATGAGGATGTAACCAAGAACAAGAAATCATGGGATGCAGGAACAGCAGAACCAACCCAGGAAAGCAGTGAAGGGGGATTCTGGGATGAGGGCAAAGTGGCATGCCCGGGGAGCAATCAGTCTAGGTGAGAAATGAAGAAGCAAGTGTACTGGGAGGGTGGTTTCTGCGTAAAGTGAAAATGGGTATAACACCCAATGAAATGGAGAAATGAAGAAAATAATAGAGACTATTAGTGGCTAGAAAGAAAAATGATGAGGAATTCCAGGACAGAAATAAGCTGTATGTGAAAGCAAATGTAATTGTAGTTTACTACCTGAGCCTTCCAATGACTTGAGTTCATAGTCATAGTCAAAGTATAGTTCATAGTCAAAGTTCCAACTGTAAAAATCAACCTATAATGCAAAAGACCTAATTATGACATCAGAATGCAATGTAAGTATTACCAGCAAAGGTAAGAGTTGAAGAACAAAGGAAAGCTGAAGGGAAGCGTAAAAGTATTAATGATGTCTGCCAAAGTAAGGAGTCAAAAGATATCCATAGATGTTGGAACAAAAAAGTGAAGTCTGCAAACATATACATATATATAAAATACACATAAAATGGAGACCAAACAATAAATTAGGTCTCAGTTGAGTTTTTATGAAGTAAATGACTTCTGAAAATATTTTTATGACTAGGTTAGTAATTATTTTATTTGATGTGAAAGTATGAAATAGAGTCACAAAATTTTAGTCCTATAGAATCTTAGAGATGTAGTCCAGCCTTCTTACTTTGTAGCTATAGCAACCAAAATCCAGAGAGTTGAACTAACCCATGCAAATTTGCATAACCAACTAGTTGTGGGAAAGACAAGCCTGGGGCTCAGGTCCTGTCTGAAATTCCTCTGTTCTTTCCCTACCCTGCTGTAGAGCTAGGATCTTGGATGAAGAGCTATTAGGATGTTTAGCAATAAGAAATGACAAAAGCCACGGTGGGAGACATTATCAGCACCCACCGATATCTTGTTCTCCTCCAGAAACAAGACACTTCTCAGCTCTCTTGCAGTTAAGCAGGGTCATTGTGACTAGTGTTTCCACTGGGAGGAAGGATTTAATTGCTGGTGAGCTGTTTCTCTGTCTTCCACTTTCCTTGCCAGTGACCAAGGAGGAGTTATTTTCATCTGGTATCGTTACGCCCTTGTCAGTCTGGCTAAGTGACTACATAGAGCAGACCCTGCTGTTGAAATACGTTGGATGTGTAATATGAACAAGAAATAAACCTTGTGTCACTGAGATTTCGGGGTTGTTTGTTATCATAGCATAGACTTTCCTTTCCTAACACAGATATCAATACTCTTTTCACCAAAATTGATTTATAATATTCCACAAAACTGAAATCTGCCTTGAAACAATTCTACAGTATAATGATGTAGGACATATATGAGCAAGGCAAAAATTACACCTATTTTACTCTAAAGTATTTGACATAGAACATTCCTTTCTAGATTCAAAAGATACATATTTTTCCAATGGTTTCTGTTAAATTACTATATAATCTCTAAAATGGATTTCTTGCCCTAGATCTTCATTTTAAACTAATTTTAAATTTTTGTATGTTTTAATTTAAAATAACTTTCCTTAATATGTGTATTGCTGATGACATTTTATTATCCAGTAAGCATTTATAATTTTTTATTTTTACCACAACATTGATAACTAAAAAATGCTAAAGAAAAATAAAAATGAGTTTAAATCTACTGCTTTTATAAGATGAGAAGGAGTATATTTGTTACTTAGTACTTTAAAATGTCTAGAAAAACACTAACAGTGTAACATTTACAGTTCTACATTCTTAATTTATGTGTACCACATCTTTTGTACATTACCAGAATTTATAAATTTTAGAATTTTCCATTTTTTCCCATCCTGAGGGGCCTTACCCCAGTCATGGATTGATGCACTTTTCTCACTTTTTTCTCCCACCCGCTCCCCATATATCTCTTGCCATTGTCCTTAGTTTCCTCTTCAGCTTTGTCCTTAGCTATGTCCCTACTCTTATTTATCACTCTTTGGTGAATTCTTCTGCCTCATACTTTCTCTCTCTCCATGTTGCTGCACTGTCCTTTGCCTCAGCTACTTTGAGGTATATCCAACCTGGATCTCCAGATTCCAAGGCAAGTTTCCACCTCTGCTCAGATAACTTCAGTCTGGCAGGCTGAATCTAAGCATAGAAATTCAGGCATATAAGAAATATAACTCTTTAGCTATCTTCATTCCTGAACTTAATTTCTACTTTTAAGTTCTCATTTCCTAGGTGGCAGAGCCATGTGATGTCATTCATTTTCTTGATTACCCATCTCCTTTTCTGAAGTATCCTGTCCCATTTGTTCCCAGTTACTAACTGTAGGTATCTCTTAGGGCTCTTTCTTTGATCTTATTCCTGTAGAAGACAACCCCTGGTTTTACATCTTCAAGGTTAAATCTTTCTCTTGAGCCCCTGATCTGTATTTTCAACTCTCTACTGAGCATCTTGGACGGCCTGCCAACAACTCACCTTCAAGATATCCCAAATTGCAGTCATGACATTTTCCAGGTCAACTTCCGGCCCAGTTGACTCTCCATTGAACTGGATCACCGTGGTAGCCGTGTCATAGAGTTGTTTGGTTAGAAGGAAATAAGATGATGACTTTAAGCAACTCAGCATGGTGCCCAACCATTGTTTGTGCTCCATAAATGTTTGCTAATACTGTTATTATGTAAGTGAGTTGAGGGGATCCTAAACACCTAGATTTGTCAGGTTAAAATTTGTTCCTTATCTTTATCTTTCGTGATGATTCTTCAAAAAACAATGGCTAATAATAGCAATTATTATTATTCAAAATGGAATGATGTTATTTTAGAGAAGAAAAAAGAAAGAAAAGAATATTTAGGCTGAAACACCAACTACAACAAGTACACACAGTTTTTCTAAAGTTCACTGCAAAAAATTCAGATCTCTGCCTTAAGCTAGGTGGATTCTGTTGATTGATACACTAGATGAAAGGTAAAAAAATAAATCAGTCAGTCATCAAGGCATTCAAGAGTATCTGAAAGTGTAGAAGAAAAAAGGGATTTCTTTAGGAAGCATCAGTGATTCATTGACAATTAAAACTAGTTAATATCCTGGAACTAAATGAAAGTAGAATATAAATAAGGAAATACTAAAAAAATTTTGTTAAGATGATTTTGGAAATAACATAAAGATCTCAAAGTTTTTAGATAAATATTGGTTCCCAAATGATGTCATCTATTTGGTTGCCTGTTCTAAATACCAAATCTATCTATCTATCTATCTATCTATCTATCTATCTATCTATCTACCTATCTATCTATCTATTTTAAATTGGAAGTTTAAAGGCTAAGTGGTATTGAATTTAGTCAGCATAATGATTACAATTAGTTACTTATTCTAGCCTTGGCAGTTCAATACATTTTGGTAAAAAAATCCAAAACCACCCTTTCAGTCACTGTATAGAAGATTAAATCCAGCATAGGGTAAAATTACTAACATTAATTTTTAAAATAAAAATTTTAAAATAAAAATTAGAAAGAGGGAAAGCTGAGATTTGAATCTTTTTAAAAAACACATTTATTGGAGTATAACTGCTTTACAATGGTGTGTTAGTTTCTGCTGTGTAACAAAGTGAATCAGCTATACATGTACATATATCCCTATATGAGATTTGAATCTTGATCTTAAGTTTGCAGAGTGCAGAGAGTGTTCTCCAACGCTACCAGCAAGGTCTGTCTTCTCAGTCAATTTTATTTATGTAGAATCTTTCATCAAAATATCACAAAGAGCTGTCTAACCTGCTATAAAGAAACATAAAGCAAAAAGAAAATGAAATGCTCAAACAATAAAATTATATATTAGAGGCCCATTTAAAGCAGAGCATTTTAATATGAGAGAAAAGTCGTGGCTGGAGTATACAGAACATAAGTTATGATGGGAAGCTATTTTATAATTTGGTGGAAGATGAAAAAGGCCCACTTCTAATAGTGGAGAGCCTATTATAAGGAATGATGACATGCATACCAGTGCTGTAATGCAGGGGGTGAGGAGCATAATAACGTGAAGTGGAATTGACAAAGTCTGGAGGCACTCTTCTTGCTGCTCCAGCAAGGAAAAAAATATTTTTTTATTCCATAAATGGGCATTGTGCCCAAGTCTCACGCTCTTTAACATGTCTATTGTGGATTTCCAGCGTGCCTTTCTCAGAAGGCTCTATGCTAAAGTCCCACAGTACATATATACTATACATATCATACTTATGATATATATCCACCACACAGGGGTCTCCAGGAAGCCAGGGTGATCCTTCAATCTCTGTTGTCCTCTTTACTTGCTTCTTCAGCACAGATTAATTCAGTGTTCCCCAAGTCTCAGGATTTTCAATTTATGGTAGGAAAATATTCATTTTAATGTCCCCTAGCATGGAGAAAATATAAGAATCTTGTAATACTCTTGCTTTAACAAAACCCAACAGAAATACTTTTAAGCTTGCTTATCTAGAGAAGCTCAAGGAATTTGAGCCATCAGTCTTTTGTTTTATTGGCATTAAAATAAATATCAAGAAAATGTTCTTTGGCATAAAGTTTATAAGATTCAGATTAAAGCCTACATTCTGATTTTTAGAATTTCAGATATCTCTAAGTTTCCAGTCTCCTTTTGTTTAAACCTGACTCTTTAGATAATTTATCTTATGGATTGAGGATTATGCCTGACTACTTGTGGTAAGAAAATTTACACAAAGTGTTATATTCATACCTGTGTTAACACTAAACTTCATGTTCAAAGTCATGTACACTCTGCATGCAATATATGTTCAGTGAAAATGATAATGGTAGTAGATATAGAATTTTAGCCTTTTATTCATTTATGACCTAAGGAATACGTGGTTTACTGTTTGTGTGCTTCCCAGAAATTAACAATTGCCAAGTTATGGACTAATATGTATGCAAAGGAAGAAGAAAGAGGCGGAGAAAAGAAGGAAGCAACGGGCATTGGATCATTTCTACCACATGGGACGTTCCCTCTGAATTAGTGACATTTTAACCAAGACCTGAAAGAAGAAAGGAGCTATCCATGTAAGGAAGGGAAAAATGAACTCTTTGAGCGAGAACTGGATGTGCAAAGGAAGGAAAACAGATTCAAATTGTTGAGGAACTGAACAAAAGTCCAGTGAACCTGAATGCAATCAACCCTGGGGAGAGTTTGATAAAAATGAGGATTCAGAGGCCACGTATCAGCCAGTGGTTGCAAAAGGAAGGCATGATGGCTATCCTAAGCAGAAAGGAATTTATTCTAATGAATGTAGTAGAGAGTAATCTGCATCCGCAATTGATGGGAAACGTGGAGAGATAGGCTTGGCAAATGAGCAGGAACGAAGGAAGGGTAAAAGGAGAAGCTAACTCTTTAGGTGATGCTGGTGTTTGTGCCTCCACTGGAGAGTTAATGCTGCTAATTGATGTCAGTAAGGAAGATTTTCTCACCTCCCTCTATAGCTTTGTGGCCTTCTCTCAGGGTTGAGAATCCCACCTGGAAGGGCCCATCCGGCCAAACATAGGTAATGGCTGTGTGCCCTCGCTGGCTGGGGATGGAGAAGGAATGCTTGGACCCTTGACTTCAGGAAGACTCAAAAAATGGGGAGGGCTTCCCTGGTGGCTCAGTGGCTGAGAGCCCGCCTGCCGATGCAGGGGACGTGGGTTCGTGTCCCGGTCCAGGAAGATCCCACATGCCGCGGAGCGGCTGGGCCCGTGAGCCATGGCCGCTGAGCCTGCGCGTCCGGAGCCTGTGCTCCGCAACGAGAGAGGCCACAACAGTGAGAGGGCCGCGTACCGCAAAAAAAAAAAAAAAAAAAAAAAAAAAAAATGGGGATCTCCCTCCACATAGGAAGAGGATTTACTTGCTGGATACTCAAATGGCCACCAACCCATAGTAAGGGATTTAGGTTTTATTTAGGTGCAGTGGGAGGCCAAGAACACTTTTTGGCAGGGAGGCAGCATAGTTCTATGTTTTACATTAAGATCTCTTCGGTTGCTGTTCTTGACTGTGTACTGTAATCTTTGACGTAAATAAGAAAAATATCAACCCAGATAATTTAAATATAATGTCTATAAGAGAATAATCCCTTCTTTCATATGGCAACTGGAATTTAAAACTTGATCAACTATGGTATAAATGCTTTCAATATTTTTGCTGTTAAGTTTTAACTGCCTCTAGCTTCTCATCCTTCAAAGTCGGGAATGAGGAGGGTTTAGTTCCTACCTCCACTTTGACTCTGGAGGACTAAAGCAGGAGATCAAAGAACAAAACAGGGACTATATAAAGCACTGAAGCCCTCACGGAAAACTTGGTAAGGTTTCAGTAAAACTCAGAAATGAAACTGGACAGAATTTTTTTCTTTTTTAAACAAAGAATCCAAGGCGCAAACAAAGCATTTGGCCCTGTGATGCTGGAATGTTAAAAATTGCTATTCTTTTCATTCTGACTTCTGTGAAAGCAATTTTGGAAAAATAGGAATAATTTAAAATACCATTTTCTTTCTAGAGTCATAGATTTTCAAATCACCAGCAGACGTGATACAAATTCTTAGTGGACGTCTAAAAGAAAGGAAATTTTCAGTCCAGAAAGGGCGAAAACTTGCTGCCTGTTGGTTTCTCAAAGCGAACAATAAAGAAATCATTTGGAAGGGGAAAAGTTTCCAGTTTTCTCTGACAGTCAGTGTCATAGTAATAAAATTCATGTAGCTAATATATTTTAAAAGCACTGAGTTAGTAACCCTGACATAATCTAATGAATTTGCTAAATGATTAATAATTCATAAAACAGTCTTTTGTAACAAAAAATGAAAATTTCCCTGAATTTACACTTCAGATAAAAATACATGGGAGGCACTTAGTAAGATCAACTCTTGCCAGAAAGGCAAATCGAGTTATAGTGTGACATGTAGCTCATCTTGCCACCCGCCCCTCCACACACCCCTGATTCAGACAACAAATTAGAGCTATTTATTTGATCAGTTTGTCAATTGCCCTTCAGACTACAGCTTTTAGAGCCAATTTAGGAAGAAGAAGAAAGAAAGAGCAAAGACAAAATATTTGTTGAATGTCTTCTTGGTGCGAGGCAGTGTACTTGGTGTTTTATACATGTTTTTAAATTTTAATTCTCACGATAACCTTCCAGGTAGTAATTACTGTTTGATAGGTGAGGAAATTAAGAGCTCAGAGAGTTAAGAAGTTTTACAATATCACAGAGCTAGTATGTATGCAGAGCTGAGATTCAAAACTATGTCTGACTCACTTCCCTATTCATGTCCTTTCTCCTGTGCCACGCAACCTCCCAGAATTTAAAAAATTTAACTGCATTTAAGGCTAGGATATGTGCTTGTGTTAGATCAAACCATATGAAATTCTTTTGTTTTTTAAATTTTTTGGCTGCACTGTGCAGCATGCGATCTTAGTTCCCTGTTCCCGACCAGGGATCGAACCCACACCCCCTGCAGTGGAAGTGCAGAGTCTTAACCACTTGACTGCCAGGGAAGTCCCAAACCTTACGAAACTCTAACATTAGATTGTTTTGACCTACAAAAATGGTAATTTGTATGTTTTCATTGAAATTATAAAAATCTGTAAATGATGGTGTATACTTCACTGTAAATATTGGTGAAATTAATTTTGCCTTCAATGGTTATCTGATGATAACTTGGTATTCACACAAACAATAATAGCACGTAAATTCTAAAAATATTAGAATGATTTTGTGCAAATGAGAGTGGAAAAAGACACAAAAAGTCAAAGAAAAACAAAAATTTTTAAAAACTAAAGAGATAAAGCAGATAAATTAAATCTCTCTGATTTACCTATGGTAACACAGCATTATCAAGCATTAAGTGTACTTATGTGAAATTGGTAACTAAATCGCACTCAGATATAAAACATCAAACCCTTAAGTTATTAAAATGATTATTTTAAACACATTTTCCTGGAATTACAAAGGTTGAAAACAAAAAGTATTAGAAACATTTTTTAAGGTGGAAATGATTGAAATTTCTAATATAAAAGTACTAAATGATAAACTGGTAAAGTACATTAACTTTTCTGATCATGCTCATTAACTATGACAGCTTTGACTAAATCATTCATCATAATAGGAAAGCACTGTATAAAAGTTTATGGACACCCCAAAATTTAAAATGAATATTTTCGTACATATTAAAAACTTTGAACTAATGAACTATATGAGTTTTGGGTATTAGATTAAAAATTAGCATAATGGAGAAGAAATGGTTTGATTTGTGTATAAACTAACTCCCTAGTTGATTCAAAGGTACATTCTTTGTAAATCTCAATGACTCTAAGTGGGAAATATTGATACATCTTTCATTGGGCATTCAATTTTGGAAGAGCTCATTGCAGATAATTATATTAATTATTTAAAGAATTAATGTATCAAAGATTTATTCAAAACCTACTACGTGTCACCAGGGATCCAGAGATAATTAAAGCATCTCAAGGAAGTATCAACGTGCTCAATCAAGAAAATGGGGATCTGCTTGTTTTTTGAAGGACACTGGGTTTACAGTTTAGTGAGGAAAACAGAGAAACTATTAGAGGCATTTTCCTGGCACATAGTAAGAGCTCCAGAAACGATGGCTCTTTTTATTATTATATTAATCATTTGTAATATAAGGAAAAATCCCTTTTGGTGTTTGGATTCCAGCAAGAGTCTCAACATCACCTTCTCCCAGGTGAAGTCCCATTACGACCAGGAGAAACTAACACTTACATTGTAAAGTGTAAAAAACAAAGCACTGTGATTGTTGTTTTTAGCAAAGAAGTTTTTGTGTAGTGGACTTGAGGCAGTAAGTAGTACATTAGTCACTTATTTTGTTGTGGGAGGACCTGTTGAGGGGCTAATTTAAGGAGACCTGAAACAACTCAGAGCTTGACTTTGAACCAGTGCTGGAGCGAATCTTGAATATCTGGCACAATTCTTTATTTTGTTATATAAGACTAATCTTAACATGGCTGTCTTCAAGCGCACAGCTATGCACACAATTTGTGTATATACTTTTCTTTTTTGTAGTGTTTGACATCTGGGTAGCTAGGGAGCCACTGCCTGAATTTGTCCCCTCCATGAATGACTTTGGGAACCAGTCAGGACCAGGGAATGTGGAGGACATGTCTTTGAATGTGAGCAGGGAGGTGACGGTTAGCGCACAGTTTCGAAGGTTGGGAGAGTCGGACTGGTCCAATTGCAGTAGGGTGAGAATAGAGTGTTCCCATGAGAATCACAGCCAGGCTTGGGGTAGGGATGCATATTTCCCTGGGGATGGAAACACGTGTCCCCAGTGAGTCTCCCTTTTCGTCAGACACTGTCCGTGAGTCTCAGTTCAGGAACCCCTGGCAGGAAGTTTCAGGTCAGTGCTTAAGAAATTCTGGCATCCTCTGTCTTCTCTCTTCTGGTGTGATCCTCTGCCCTGTGAAAGATTTCTCAGCAACCTGGGTCAGAAGTTAATGGCCTTAATGTGGTGGAAAATTGCGTGAGGATATCCTTACTTGCTCTGTTTCAACTTCAGTAGAGTAAGAGCTCCTCTTTTTGGATCATATTTCCTCTAGGAACCTTTGAGGGAGTGCTTTCCTGCTTTGTCACATCACAGCACATAGAAAAATGACAATATTTGTACAAAAATTTTTGGTGAAGTATTGAGGCTGCTCTAGCAGGGGGTGCCTGAAGGTCTAGCCCAGCCTCTCTGAGGACCGAGGGGGTGTGTATCCTCTGTATATCCATTTATAGCTTGTTTTAGGGGAATGACATCTATTACACAGCGGACAATACTGTACCCTAGCTTGGATTATGATGGCAAATGTTTACTGTGTGCTAAACCCTGTTCTATGCACTCCACTTGTATTAATTCATTTAATGCTTACACAACACGTGAGGTAGATATAAGTGTTATTCCCATAATATCTGAGAGGAAACTGAGGCATGTGAAGACTAAGCAATTGACCAAAGGTCACATAGACCTGTCATAGTTAGTGACAGACCCTGCGCAGCCGGCTCTGGAATTGTACTCTTAACCACTACATTATGTTGCCAGAGGGAAGCAGTTGCAAGAATGGTGAACTGTGGCAATGATCTAAATAATATGGGCACCAAGTCTTTTGGGTCCCTAAGGCTTTAAGAATATTCTTAGCAGCAGAAAAATCCCACCAAAAGCAGGCATCAGACCAAGGCCAGGGTTGGGATCTGCAGAAATTATGACGAACTTTCAGCAGTAAGACTATGAAAATTGAATCCCTTGATGTTTGAGCATAAAACGAGTAACCTTCAGGAAGAGGCAGGATCTGGTGCAGAACTCTTTTATACAATGGTGTCTATCTCTAGATAGGAAGGGGTTCACAGGTAATTGGGAGATCCAGACCCAGAAAGAGACAGGGTCAGGGAGGTCCTTGACAATAGAGATGGTTCTACTGCTGGCCTGGCAGAATGGAGGCAACTTAAATCCCACTTCACAGCCCAACAGATGGCTGAAGAGAAGGTGTGGCAGGAACCCTCAGTGAGGGGTGGGGCTGGGATTTGGGAGGTGGAGTAATTATGTTGAGTCCCGGGGGCACTTCCCAGGACTGTGCGCTACTGCAGCTCAGCCTCAGAGGGCCAGGCGGCCCAGGGAAGGGGAGAGGAGGGTCATGGGATGGTTAAGAGGAGAAATGAACTGTGGTCTGAGCTTCTGGAGCTCAGAGCTAGGGTTATGGGACAGATGGGCTGAATCAGCTGTGTCCAGTACCCCAAAGAAACTCAACTGGAAACTGAAGGAAAGAGACTCTTGGACTTACAGGGTCACTGTAGTCCCAAGGAAGCTGATCCTTCAGAGGCTGTCCCCTACAGAGAAGAGCAAGGTGCAGAGGGGAGGGAGGGTGGAGGTGGGGAATTCATTTCATCCAGCTGCTCTGTGTCCCTACTGATTCCTGACTTTAGAAGTGCTGCATGTGTGTCAGTCCTGGTGTGAGGTGACATAAGACCCCAGCTCACAAGTTCCATTTCTGCAAAACCCAAGGGGAGAAGAGCGTTTGTCCTTCTGCTTTCCTTTCTGGCAGGCTTCAGGTGCTACTGAGAAATGAGTGCTTTGGAGGAGCTTCCCAGGGCAACCACCAATGACTGAAAGTGGAAGTTCTGCTTTTGGCTCTGTTCCATCAGAACCAGCTTGCTGGATGCAGAGGAACTCACAGAGGTTTTGACGAGGGGTATCTGGATGTTACTAAGTGGGTTGTTGGAAAGGCTCACTTTTCCCATTAACATTAAAAAAAAAAGATGATTCATTCTTGTAGTGGTCCAGATACAGGCTCTGCAAAAGTAAAGATAGAAAATTTCACTTTGTTCCTTTTGATGTCTACGCCTGGAATAACTTTACTGTATTTATTAGTCAGCTTATATTGAGAACCTCTTATTGAGGTGCTACTAGCTCAGTAGAACTTGGGTAGATGCTGTCAGTTGAGGGGAGTGGTGGCTAGAAAAAAACCAACACTGGATCTCTTACTATGAATTTGGTGAGGAAGACATGTACACAACTCATAAAATGAAATGAATAACAAGAAAATGAGGGCAGGGAGAATGCTGAGTGGAGCTAAGTATTAAAATACTCTTTGGTTGTTCAAAACTGATATTTAGGGTGTTTATGCATGGGGAGGGGTTGGGGAAAATAGGGATGGGGTTGGTATGATGAGTCATATTTAAACCCTACCCAGCAGCAATCAATGGGTCTAGTAACCTGGTACGAAGTAAATTGAGTTAACTTTGCCAAATCCATTTCCTGTGGGAAGTTCCTGTGCAGGTTATTGTATCAATCCTTGAAATAAGGAATTTTCACTTCCCTCAGATTGTGTGGGTGGAGTTCTGTGATTGACAGCAAGCTTCATGTGCGGACACTCTGTTTTAGTAAGGAACACTGGGGAAGATGTATACTTTTTGACAGTTCAAGGAGACCTCTGTGTGACTTATTCCTGAGCGCTCAATGACTGCTACATTTGTTTACATCCCTCCCTGCACTGCCAGTGTCCAATTCATTGTTCATAAAGCTCTTTGGGATAATTTGTATATGAAGGATTCCATAAAAACCAGTGTTTATTCTTATTTGTATTATGCCTTTGGAACCTGACACATAAGGGTGCTTTTATATGCAGCATGCAGGAAATTAAGCACTCAACACCTATTAATGCCTCTAGGACCAGGGCTCCTGGTTGTCTATTCAGGGGCAGTGGAAAGGGGCTCACAGGTAAGCAAGTAAATTGAAACAAAGGGCAGACTCAGGTATTTATTCAGCTGTTGAAAGTTTTATGTGCAATCAGGCTACAAATAATGTGAATTATTTTACTGAGAGTTTGCTGAAGAAATGGAGCTTAAACTACCCCCTTCATTTTATTTGCTGTGTTGTGTATATATTGTGTGTGTGTGTTCGTGTGTATATGTATCGAAAATAAAATGTCTATTATCAGCATCTTGCTATCTGGAAATTTCCATTAATTGACACAATTGTGGTTCATTGAGGAAATGATGCTCTTCATCTGTTTCATAAGCCTGAGACAATGCAAAATCCTTAAACAGCATCTTGTTGAGGCTTGATATTTATTGCTTTTGAATTCCTTGAGCAGAGATAATTTCTGTGACATGTATGGTGACTTCCTAAACAAAGTATAAGATTTTTTAAAAATATTCCACATTTAGATCATGTTGAATGAAAGAGCTTATACTAAAAGGCACACAAACACATATCTCATGATAAAAGCACATAAATAGCTCATGTTCTTTAAAGATATGCAGACTAATAAATTGTTCTCTCCTTTATATATGTAATGTTACATATTGTATAATATTTTATATAATATGACCTATATTATATATACATATATATATACACACACACATATATATGACAGCTTTGTGGCTCATTTGTCACACTGCAGATCAAAAGGGTGTTGGTTGAAGCTTGCAAAATGATGGTAGGTCTTCCTTACTCATAATCTAATTGTTAGAAAACTCTTTGGTTTTAATAAAAAATGATAGTACAGCACCCCAGGTGGTGTCAATACACTGTGGATAGAAATCAAGAGTAATTTAAAGTTCTCATGTACCTGTTGTGATCCCACAAAAGTTATTCCAGGCACATGGTACCCACAGTGGTGGATGCTAAAGTGTGTATACAGTGAGAGGTTTCCTTCACTCAGTGATTTTAAGGCAATAGATGCTGATTTTCTCATGATGACCTTGGGAAATTCTATTAAACTTATATAACCCAAAATTTCGCAGACTTCATCAGCATGTGGGTTCGAATAAGGTCACTTATTATTGATGCTATAATCACAGTACTTGTGTGACTTTCGGCAGTCACTTAACCTTTTAAAAGTCTGTTAGCTCATCTGTAAAAGGAGGATAATAATAGGAGCACCATCATTTTGTCTGTGGATTAAAGAAGATGATCCATGTGAAGACTTTAACAGAGTACCCAGCACATAGGGACTTAAAAATAATATTACTAATAAAGATATTATTCTATTTATTGATAGGTTTACACTCTATTTTTTAAAGGGCATTTAAAGTGATAAAATAAAAATCCAAGGTAAAGCAGGGATTATATATTAATTTTATTTCCAGTGAAATTTCTTCAGAGCAAAATATTTGAAAAGAAAACCGCAATCATTGTAAGAGCAAGACTTGTCAGTATTTCAGAAATTCAATTCAAATACATCTTAAAAAGTTGAATCTTAACAGGTGAACCATTTAATGCATGTTTAAAAAGTCAGTCAGTTTCTACATTTTGTAGATTCCATTTCATAGTTCTTCCTTGGCTGCAACACAACTAAAAATATCGAATTTTAATTTCTTCTATCAGACTGAATTGTTATCAGATTTTCATAAGCCATTCACTCTGGAAGAATGCTTCATTATGGAAAAGACAAGCGCTGGGAAAAACTCAGCAAGACCTCACAGATTATTCTCTGAAATTTAGCACTTGATAAGGGTGTTAACATGTAATTCCACTTAGTAAAGGGATCATTGAACAGAATGGATGCTATGATTAAACTGCAATTACACACTATAATTATTTTGCAAAGGAAAGGTACATATAACAAATAAAGGAAATATTTAAACATAGGCATAGAGAAAAAAATCCATTATTTAGGATGAGAAAGGGTAAATATGTGTGCAAATCAATGGAAATAAAAGCAGTTGGGAAATGTTTACATTGAAAAAATTGGAAGAACAGAAAGCATTAGTTATGACTCACCAATCACAGCAAAGCTCTCTTGGACAAAATATTTTATAATGCAGGAAAAATTGAGGAAATGGAAGGGATAAATATTTTTTGATTTAATGAATCAATGAAAGCCGAGTGAATTGAAGAGATTAGAGACCTTTAGAAAGAGGGAAGAGGGAAGGGGCCAGACAGGGGTTGGGGATTACGAGGTGTAAACTACCATGTATAAAATAAATAAACTACGAGAATATGGATTAAATGCTCCAACCAAAAGACATAGACTGGCTGAATGGATACAAAAACAGGACCCATATATATGCTGTCTACAAGAGACCCACTTCAGACCTAGGGACATATACAGACTGAAAGTGAGGGGATGGAAAAAGATAGTCCATGAAAATGGAAACCAAAAGAAAGCTGGAGTAGCAATTCTCATATCAGACAAAATAGAATTTAAAATAAAGACTATTACAACAGACAAAGAAGGACACTACATAATGATCAAGGGATCAATCCAAGAAGAAGATATAACAATTGGAAATATTTATGCACCCGACATAGGAGCACTTCAATACATAAGGAAAATGCTAACAGCCATAAAAGGGAAATCAACAACAACACGTCATAGTAACGGACTTTAACACCCCACTTTGACCAATGGACAGATCATCCAAAATGAAAATAAATAAGGAAAAACAAGCTTTAAATAACACATTAAACAAGAGGGAGTTAGTTGATATTTATAAGACATTCCATCCAAAAACAACAGAATACACTTTCTTCTCAAGTGCTCATGGAACATTCTCTATGATAGATCATATCCTAGGTCACAAATCAAGCCTTGGTAAAATTAAGAAAATTGAAACAGTATCAAGTATTGTTTCCGACCACAGCACTATGAGACTAGATATCAATTACATGAAAAAATCAGTAAAAATTACAAACACGTGGAGGCTAAACAATGCACTACTAAATAACCAAGAGATCACTGAAGAATTCAAAGAGGAAATTAAAAAATACATAGAAACACATGACAATGAAAACATGACGATGCAAAACCTATAGGATGCAGCAAAAGCAGTTCTAAGAGGGAAGTTTATACCAATACAATCTTACCTCAAGAAACAAGAAACATCTCAAATAAACAACCTAACCTTACACCTAAAGCAATTAGAGAAAGAACAAAACCACCCAGAGTTAGCAGAAGGAAAGAAATCATAAAGATCAGATCAGAAATAAATGAAAAAGAAATGAAGGAAACAATAACAAAGATCAATAAAACTAAAAGCTGGTTCTTTGAGAAATAAACAAAATTGATAAACCATTAGCCAGACTTATCAAGGAAAAAAGGGAGAAGACTCAAATCAATAGAATTAGAAATGAAAAAGGGGACATAATAACTGCCACTGCAGAAATACAAAGGATCATGGGAGATTACTACAAGCAACTCTATGCCAATAAAATGGGCAACCTGGAAGAAATGGACAAATTCTTAGAAAAGCACAACCTTCTGAGACTGAACCAGGAAGAAACAGAAAATATAAGCAGACCAATCACAGCACTGAAATTGAAACTGTGATTAAAAATCTTCCAACAAACAAAAGCCCAGGACCAGATGGCTTTACAGGTGAATTCTATCAAACATTTAGAGAAGAGATAACACCTATCCTTCTCAAACTCTTCCAAAATATAGCAGAGGGAGGAACACTCCCAATCTCATTCTATGAGGCCACCATCACCTTGATACCAAAACCAGACAAAGAGGTCACAAAGAAAGAAAACTACAGGCCAATAACACTGATTAACATAGATGCAAAAATCCTCAACAAAATATTAGCCAACAAAATCCAACAGCTCATTAAAATGATCAGACACCATGATAAAGTGAGATTTATCTCAGGAATGCAAGGATTCTTCAATATATGCAAATCAATCAATGTGATAAACCATATTATCAAACTGAAGGAGAAAAACCATATGATCATCTCAATAGATGCAGAAAAAGCTTTTGACAAAATTCAACACCCAGTTATGATATAAACCCTCCAGAAAGTAGGCATAGAGGGAACTTACCTCAACATAATAAAGGCCATATATGACAAACTCACAGCCAACATCATTCTCAATGGTGAAAAATAACCCATTTCCTTTAAGATCAGGAACAAGGCAAGGTTGTCCACTCTCACCACTCTTATTCAACATAGTTTTGGAAGTTTTAACCACAGCAATCAGAGAAGAAAAAGAAATAGAAGGAATCCAAATCGGAAAAGAAGAAGTAAAGCTGTCACTGTTTGCAGATGACATGATACTATACATAGAGAATCTTAACAATGCTACCAGAAAACTACTAAAGCTAATCAACGAATCTGGTAAAGTAGCAGGATACAAAATTAATGCACAGAAGTCTCTTGCATTCCTATACACTAATGATGAAAAATCTGAAGGAGAAATTAAGGAAACACTCCCATTTACCACTACAACAAAAAGAATAAAATACCTAGGAATAAACCTACCTAAGTATTCAAAAGACCTGTATGCAGAAAACGATAAGACACTGATGAAAGAAATTAAAGATGATACAAACAGATGGAGAGATATACCATGTTCTTGGATTGGAATAATCAACATTGTGAAAATGACTATACTTCCCAAAGCAATCTACAGATTCAATGCAATCCCTATCAAGCTACCAATGACATTTTTCACAGAACTAGAACAAAAAATTTTCACAATTCATATGGAAACACAAAAGACCCTGAATAGCCAAAGCAATCTTGAGAAAGAAAACTGGAGCTGGAGGAAGCAGGCTCCTGGACTTCAGACTATACTACAAAGCTACAGAAATCAAGACAGTATGGTACTGGCACAAAAACAGAAATATAGATCAAGGGAACAGGATAGAAAGCGCAGAGATAAAGCCATGCACATATGGTCACCTTATCTTTGATAAAGGAGGCAAGAATATACAAGGAAGAAAAGACAGTCTCTTCAGTAAGAGGTGCTGGGAAAACTGGACAGTTACATGTAAAAGAATGAAATTAGAATACTTTCTATCACCATACACAGAAATAAACTCAAAATGCATTAAAGACTTAAATGTAAAGCCAGACACTATAAAAATCTTAGAGGAAAACATAAGCAGAACACTCTGTGACATAAATCACAGCACGATTCTTTTTGATCCACCTCCTAGAGAAACGGAAATATAAATAAAAATAAACAAATGGAACCTAATTAAACTTAAAAGCTTTTGCTCAGCAAAGGAAACTATAAACAAGATGAAAAGACAACCCTCTGAATGGGAGAAAATATTTGCAAAGGAATCAACTGACAGAGGATTAATCTCCAAAATTTACAAGCAGCTCATGCAACTCCATATCAACATAACAAACAACCCAATCCAAAAATGGGCAGAAGAGCTAAATAGACATTTCTCCAAAGAAGATATACAGATTGCCACCAAATGCATGAAAGGATGCTCAACATCACTAATCATTAGAGAAATGCAAATCAAAATTACAATGATGGGGCTTCCCTGGTGGCGCAGTGGTTGAGGCCCCGCCTGCCGATGCAGTGAACGTGGGTTCGTGCCCCGTTTTGAGAGGATCCCATGTGCCGCGGAACGGCTGGGCCTGTGAGCCATGGCCGCTGGGCCTGCGCGTCCGGAGCCTGTGCTCCGCAACGGGAGAGGCCACAACGGTGAGAGGCCCGCGTGTCGCAAAAAAAAAAAAAAAATTACAGTGAGGTATCACCTCATATCAGTCAGAATGGCCATCATCAAAAAATCTACAAGCAATAAATGCTGGAGATGGTGGAGAAAAGAGAACCCTCTTGCACTGTTGGTGGGAATGTAAATTGATACAGCCACTATGGAGAACAGTATAGAGGTTCCTTAAAAATCTAAAAATAGGGGCTTCCCTGGTGACACAGTGGTTGAGAGTCTGCCTGCCGACGCAGGGGACACGGGTTCGTGTCCCGGTCTGGGAAGATCCCACATGCCGTGGAGCGGATAGGCCCGTGAGCCATGGCCGCTGAGCCTGCGCATCTGGAGCCTGTGCTCCGCAACGGGAGAGGCCACAACAGTGAGAGGCCTGCGTACCGCACACACACACACACACACACACAAAACTAAAAATAGAACTACCATATGACCCAGCAATCCCACCATTAGGCATATACCCTGAGAAACCATAATTCAAAAAGTGTCATGCACCACAATATTCATTGCAGCTCTATTTACAATATCCAGGACATGGAAGCTACTTAACTGGCCATTGACAGATGAATGGATAAAGAAGATGTGGCACATATATACAACGGAATATTACTCAGCCATAGAAAGAAACGAAATTGAGTTATTTGTAGTGAGGTGGATGGACCGAGAGTCTGTCATACAGAGTGAAGTAAGTCAGAAAGAGAAAAACAAATACTGTATGCTAACACATATATATAGAACCTAAAAAAAAAGGTTCTGAAGAACCTAGGGGCAGGACAGGAATAAAGACGCAGACATAGGAAATGGACTTAAGGACCCGGGGAGGGGGAAGGGTAAGCTGGGTCGAAGTGAGAGAGTGGCCTTGACATATATACACTACCAAATGTAAAATAGGTGGCTAGTGGGAAGCAGCCGCATGGCACAGGGAGATCAGCTCGGTGCTTTGTGACCACCTAGAGGGGTGGGATATGGAGGATGGGAGGGAGACGCAAGAGGGAGGAGATATGGGGATATATGTATATATATAGCTGATTCACTTTGTTATAAAGCAAAAACTAACACAACATTGTAAAGCAATTATACTCCAATAAAGATGTTTAAAAAAAAAAAACTATGAGGATATATTCTACAGCACAGGAATATAACCAATATTTTATAATAACTTTAAACGGAATTTAATCTACAAAATTTTTGAATCACTGTTGTACACCTGAAACTAATTTAATATTGTAAATCAATTATACCGTAATAAAAAAATTAAATAAAAGGGACTTCCCTGGTGGTCCAGGTAAAGAATCTGCCTTCCAATGCAGGGGATGCAGGTTTAATCCCTGGCTGGGGAACCAAGAACCTACTAGCTACAGGGCAACTAAGCCTGCATGTCACAACTACTGAGCCCGAGGACCACCTCAACGAAAGAGCCCACGTGCCGCAAACTACAGAGCCCACACGCCCTGGAGCCCTGGAGCCATAACGAGAGAGAAGAGAGAAAAAAAAAAAAACCCGCATGCCACAACTAGAGAGAAGCCGAAGTGCCGCAACGAAGAGACCGAGAGCTGTAATGAAAGATGCCACAGGCCTCAATGAATATCCCGTGTGCCGCACCTAAGACCTGATGCAGCCAAAGATAATAATAAGGAAAAAAAAATACTGTACTGTCAAGAGAAAACGACCAAATTATAAGACATAAAGTTGAATATAAAGCTCATTTTACCATATTTAAGGTGTTGATTTAATTGCTTACATCTTTAAGAACAAAAAAAAAAGGAAATAGCAAGCAACATTGACATCTGGAAAATAACTAACAATGAAGACATAAAAATAGCTATTAGATTATAGTAAATAAGGGGGTAACAGTAGTTATTCACTTTTCTAGAGGTGTTGTACTGCTTTGTCATTGTCAAGTGTGGAGGCTTAAGGCAAGAGGCAGGATTGGCCTTAGGAACCTACAGCCCAGGCTGGCTATAGGGCCTGGGGTGTGAAGGAGAGGCAGAGGGGCTATGGGAACACAGTCCAGAGATGAAATCAGAAGTCAGGAAGTTACAGTCTGGAAGAGCGGGGAAGTGCGTCTTTGGGGCTGGTACACTGCATTTGTAGCAGTGTAGTGAAGGGTAGACTGCCTCACTGACTGGTAAAAGGATAATCTGATTTGAACAAGGAGGTCATAGTTTTTTAGATCCTCTAATGGTCCATTTCTTTCATGACTATGACCAAGAAATCCCAAATATCTTTCAAAAATTTTGGGGGGTGGGTCGCAACAGATCTATAAAATATATACATAACATTTGGGTACTTCTGAGTTTCATTATTAGGGTTTTATTTGCACTTAGTTTCATTTTAAAAAATAAGGAATTTTAAACAGAGACAGGATTCTGGTCTGTAGATGTCAAGGAGTTAGCTACCAATAGATGCCCAGTAGCTTCCAGATGCCTCCCGAGTCTTCCTTGACTGTGAAGGTCCCATTCTTTAAACTGGCATCAATTTGCCTGATCCTTGGAAGTTGTAACCTTGTACCACATGGAGCCATGCAGTCAGCGGTGGAAGTCACTTCTGCAGACCCTCTTAATGTTCATGACATGCTGGGAGTTACCATATTCAATGAAGCCAACAGGAGTCTGTGTCCCTCAAGCAGTGACCGTAATGAGTTGACTGCTCAACCGCCCTGTGCCCAGTGGCCATTATCCTTTAACTTTCTCCAAGCAAGACCACACAGCTAACCTCCTGTATGTCATGATATAGATGGTCTGCTTGTCCCTGAAAAGAGGCAAAGCATTTCCACTGCTTGCATCTCCTCCTTTTGCTGAGGCTGGAGAGCCGGCAAAATTAGAGCTGCACTGAGCTCCTTCTGGTTGTTTTACAATTTGCCAGTTTCTTGCAGTGCTCCGGATTGCTACAATCTTATCATTTTCCAAAACTCATCATTACTTGCTCTCTCCGTGTAGATCATTTGTAGTTATGAGGAAAACCTCCCTCTGCTTTTCGTCTCACACTGGGGTAGGGTTTCACCTTTTACTTTTCAAGTGCACTTTCACAAAAGAGAAATAAATAGGCATTCTGATTCTCTCAAGACCAGAATACTCTCATAACTTTTTATCTTTTACTGCTCGACACTCAAGGGTGGGTGGAGAGGCCTTTTCTTTCTCTCGCCCTGAATTACTATTAAACATAAGTGTTAAATTTGGATTGACCAGGGAAAGAGGCAAAGAAGTTAAAAAGAGCTCCTGGGTACTCTCTGTCATCAACAACTGCTTACACTAAACAGAGAAATCATTCTGAACGTGTAAAAAGTTACATTTTCAAAAATCATATGTCATGTATGTATCATGTAATCATATATATGTATATCTGTAAATATAATATGCATGTATGTGTAGGTATTATTTTGCTAAGGAAAAAGTGTGTATTATCCTGATTAAACCTGAAGGCTGCCTGAATAAACGGAGGTTGTGGACTAAGGTATTACAATGCAGGTTACAGTGGCAGAGTAAATGGTAATGGCACAGCAGACATGAGGGCCTTCAAATATTTGGCCCTGTGCTAGAAGTGTCGCTCGAGCAAAGCATAGCATTCTTTAGTGGGCTTGCAAAAACTGGATTCTATTTGTGATGTTACAGAAACAGAATCTGGGATGGTCCTTTCTTTTCATGACTATGACTGCCCATATTTGGCCTCACTCAAGACACCTTGTTTTGGGGTATTTTAGGGATATCATAGAACACAGAGACGTGTGTGTTTGTGTGTGTGTGTGTGTGTATGGGGAGGTTTGGGGAGGGTAAAGGAGGTGGGCTTAGAAGTAGCTGTTTTGGCCTGTTATTTGGATTAATAAGGAAGAGTAGTCAAAAATGTGAAAATTAATGGAACTGTGGAAAAAATTACTGTTCATCTTAGCATTTTAACATGACAAAAGGCTAGGAAACTGGCCATGGTGAGATAAAATTTAGACTTTGTGAAAGTAAATTTCTTAAAGCTCAGAGAAAATGTAGGTATGGTTCTCTGACCCAAGACTGTAAAAAGGGCAGCAACTTAAGTAAGATGAGAGATTCTGTTAAGGAAAACCTGACAAGGAAAATCGAAGTAAAAAATTACTTCGATTGAATAAAGGATGAAAGCATTACAGCTAACGAGATGGCAGTAGCTGCCCAGGGCCTCTCAAACAATCTCCGGATGTGCACTGAGGTTGGAGAGAGAAACATGTTACCAATGTCACAGTGACACGGCCTTATAATTAGAGCAGTGACTTGTGGAAAACACAAAAACAGCAACACGGCATCCCTGAGAGAGAATTGTTTTCCTTTTTACAAATATTTGAAGGAAGAATAAACAAAGGCAAAATCCTTTTCCGCAACACCTGCTTTGCCTCTCCACTTAGGAGGATAATTTCCAAAGTAGAAAGGGTATAATAAACATTATCATGATGGGATAGAAAGTATCAAAAAGTCAATCCCTCAAGCTGAGATGAGTGGCCTACAAAATTACTGAAATAGCTTGTAGATCTAGTTTGACTTAATGCCTATACAGTTTGGCCACACCGTGTGCAAGACCTCTCAAAACACAGTGAGCTATTCCAAGCTATTCAAAAGCAACAAAGTCATCCACAAGCTCCTGTAACATGCCTAGCACCCACATATTTGGGGTGCTGGTGGGAGAGAGAACTGGGGTTGGGTAATAGGAATTAGCCCTTGTGGGTGATTGGTAACTTGGTGTTTGTAAGTCAGGGGCTGACTGTTTTTGACTATACAACTCCTCTGTTTTTCTGATAATAAACTGCGTATGTCTTTGTGTTTACATTATTTAGTACACTTCTTTCAGAGGGAGGGTTTTCTAGTTTTTGTTATCAGTAGCCATTACGTTCAAGCACATTCTGCGATGGACATGGTTTTGAAGACCCTGATTTTTCTTCTGTTTCCACTTCGGTTTGGACATAAAAGTCTAAAGTTTAACCTTCCAGAACCTGAGATAAATGGCCCAGAGTCATAGTTCGGTTATTCCGATTGTGGACCGGCCATTGAATTGATTTCTTCATTGTATATAAAGATTACCCAAGAAGCAAACGAAACTTGGGAAATAATGACATTCTTCAATCTGAAAGTCAACCAGCTGGGAAGAGCTCCACATCCAGTTAGACTAAGAAGGGTTACATAAATGTACAAAACAATGAACCAAAATGTCCAGAAAATCAGGGGCCATTGAACTTTATGTCCCTGCCCAATTGCAGCATTACTCAGGATTTATGGCTATGCCAGCCTTTGCACCCTCCAAATATTTTCCCAAGTATTTCAGGGTTCTCACATAAATATTGCTGCAGTAAGTACCATCAACACTTAGCTGTTTTTCAAGAATAGCCAAGTGACATTATTATGGTCTGCCGTCAAACCAGGGGAGGTGTGGAGGAGGCCAAAGCTGATCATTGCAGCTAAAGACGATGTTAATACAGATACACACAGCAGAGTTTGTGCCAAACGATCTGTAATACGTTTCAACATACTAGCAGTATGTTTGAACATTTTGTCTGCTTTTGGTACAGCTCTTCTTGTACATTTCCATCCAAAGATTCCTAAAGAGAGAGGAGAGTGAGTGTATATATACCTTGTAGATAAATTTTTGAAGCCTTGCATTTCTTTTTTAAAAACTTGTATGGATTTTGTATTCAATCAAAAATGATTATAATATTTTGCTCTTGTCCATTTCCCAATTGTCTTGAGGTAATTATCAGCAATTCTCATACTTTCGTGTACACAAGGATCACTCGGAATGCTTGTTAAAAATGTGAATTTCTGGTCTCTATCTTCACTCCTCACCCCCCAGATCCTGATTAGGTGAGTGTAAGGTAGGACCTGAAAATATGCACCCCAGGAGACCGATTCTGTTTAGATAACCCAAGTACCATGCTATGAGAAACTTGCCTCCACGAAGCAACCCTGGTATGGCTTGTTACCTCACTTTGAGAAGCACCTCTCTAAAGACTCCAAGAGTATTTATCATTTATCATTTATCATAGAAATGGATAATCTGCTGAGCTTTACTGTCCACTCCTGCCCTTCACTCATCAAATGGTCCATCAGTCTGAGCTCCTTCTAGGTTTCTCACAAGACCCATGTTTCTCTATCTCCAGTGTTTTCACTAGAGCTGTTCTCTCAGCCAGTACTTATACTTGATCTTCCAATGCTATTGGTCCTTCCAGGCTCTCAAATACTGCCTTCTGCACAAAGAGCCCATCCTTCTCCACCCACTCAACTTACCATGACTTTCCCCTTGAGCTCTCTTCAATCCTTGCCTTGTTGTTTATATACATGCCTTATTTCTCCTAATTGACCATTGGTTACACAAAGGGCGTCCATATCAGATAAATCTCTGGGTACCACCATGGTCTTTTGAAGGCAATAGCTGCTCAATAAATATTAGTGAATGGAAAACTCCATGAGAAAAAGCTGGTATGTAGAGTCGCGAAGAGCACAAAACCAGAATAAACAGTAAGCTGCTACTTAGTTCTGGTAGTGTAGTGATCAACTGGGGCAAGGTCCTTTTCTTTAGAGATCTCTTAATTGGGTGCAAAGGAAATCCAAAAATGATTATAGCAGTAGCGCAATGAAAAATGGGTGTTTAGACCCATAGAATGTACAACACAAAGAGAAACTCTAATGTAAATTATGAAATTTAGTTAATAATTATGTATCACTATTAGAACCATTGTACCACACTAAGGCAAGATGTTAATAATAAGGGAAGCTAAGTGAGAGGAGTTTAAGGGGATATATAAGAAGTCTGTACTTTCTGCTCAATTTTTCTGTAACTTCAAACTGCCCTCCAAATAAAGTCTATTAATTAAAGATATCCAAAAATGGACATTTCGTAATAAGAGAGAGAAAGAGGAAATGAGCAAGGTGAAGCGATAAAAAAATCTAATCAGTGCAATTCACCCAATGCTTGTCATGAGTGGTATTTCAAGAGTAGCAAAGCAAGGCCTGGCTTGCTATGGTAGGGAACAGGCTTTCAGGACTGTTTATATGTAGCACTTCTAAAGAACTCTTTGAATTCAGTGTTTTCATTAGTAAAATGAGATTTTCCTGTTTAGAAAGGTATGATAAAACACAAGTATCAATAAGTAAGCGTGAACCTTACAGTAAATATTACCCAAGAATTCACCTTGTTACCAATTAGAGTAGAATTGGTACAGTGAGTGTATTTATAAGGGCAGGGGTGAAACAGAGCTGTAGGGGGGTACATTCTACCAAGGAGTTTAAAGAGTACTTTCAGTGGAAAGAGGAGGCGCGGGATAGCATCAGCCATTCGTGGTTGACAACAAGAGTGATGAGAGAGAAAGAGAGGACAGAGGAAGCAAGCTTTTTAGAGCTGGGCCCACACATATTCAGCAGTTCATTTCAGAGGAAAAAATATTGAAATACAATTATATACAAAATACAAAATAAATACAAAATAACAATTTTCAATGTATGTACAGTGTAAGTGTCTAAATGATTCAATGTAGAATAACATATTGCAAATTCCTCCAGAATTATACAGTCAGCACAACCTGCACATTTGAATTGTTTTGGTTTAACCTTTATCAGGGTTCTCCATCCTCCATTTAGTCTTATTAGCGATCCAGAATCTGTCTCTATTTTGTTGCTAAGCCATTTTCATGCACATTAATATATACAGAATTATATACACTTCATATGCATTTTATAAATAGAAAAGAGATGTTTGCACCTAGTGTTTCTATTTAGCTTTCTCTTCCTCTGTTGACATGGAGAATACCGTTTGTAATTTAGAAGGGTGCTTTGTATCTACACCAGACAAGGTGGCAATGTGTCCTCTCAGGGCAGAAGTTCTAGAAGCAATTGGCTCAGGTTAAATCTTTTCAGAAACTCGCACAGCACCATACCGCCGTGCAGGGCTTCTCAAACTTTAATGTGTAAACTGACCATCTGGAGATCTTGTTAAAATGCAGATTCTGAACTGGTAGCTCTGGGGAGTGGCCTGAGCTCCTGCATTGCTAACAAATTTCCCGGTGGTGGTGATGCCGCCTAGCGGGGTGCAGAGGAGCCCCCCCTTACTGTGTGACTCTGATCTGATCTGATCTGATTTTTTTTACACTTTATAGTAAGCCATGGACACTCCGGAGATTAGGAGGAAGTCGGATTTCTTTTTCATCGATCCTTTCAGATGCTCTAAGGATTCACATCTTGTCCACTTCCTTCTGTCTACTAGGCAGGTGGGTATAAGTAGTTTGTACGAACGCCTCCAAATACTGTCCTGGCTTCAGCGTGTGGCATGTGTGAAAGAGATTGTATGTGGTCAGTTAGTAAATGCAATCATCAGGGCGGAGGCTTCTTTTCTTTCTTAGAAAGGCAGATTAAGGGCAACAAAATGCCATTTGGTTATTTTAAAAAGCAAAGGAACTGGTCTCCATAATCACTTCTTAAAAGGTAAAGTGATGATGAACCAGCAAATAAAAATAGACATATTCACGTGTTTAGAGATGATTTCTCAGTGGTTTGTTCCTATGGAATCTTCTGCCCTCTGCATATTTTCACATGGTTTCATGACTAAGCTCTGTACAGACAATGTAAAACACCTTATACCATTATTTCCTGTGTAAATACATTTAGCACAAACAGATTGATCAATGAACTCCCAACAATTGTTTGCAATTCCAAATTTTCCTGCAGGATAAATGTTCCAACCTGCTGAAAGCACTTTGTGGAGGAGCAGAAGTCTGGGTAGGAAAGGGGAGGGGGAGAGTGAGAATAATGGGAAGGAAAAGACAGCTTCAGCAGAGGGAATTCACTCCAGAGGAAGAAAATGTGTCCAGCTCCCCAACCTTGCAGGTAGCATGTTTGGCTGCCGCAGGAGCACATTATTTGTTCTTTTTCCCTGACACTGAACTAAAGAATGCATTGTGGGAAAACCCATCGTGACATATGACACAGTGCAAAGGAAGATCACAGCGTGAGGCAGCATCAAGGGGTTGACATGGCCTTGATGCACTCGGGCACAGCACGGGGTCTCGGGATGAGTGGTTCTTCCAACGGAAGCCCGGGTGCAATTTGCACAATTCTTCTGAGAGCTCCCAGTGAAGCCCCAAGCCCCCGTAAACTGGGCCAAAGAGGAGAGCAAAGACCCTGCCCCCCGCCAGGAGACACACAAAGGGAGACATTTCAAAAGGAGCTTAGTTAAAAGGAGGAAAAATTATACACAAATATTAGAGGAAAATTGGAATGGATTTTAAAAAAAGAGTCTAACAGTAAGAATGGGAGCAAAGGGGATGGGAAGAAAATAGAAAGTGCAGGGAGCTGGCTGGCAAAGCACATATCAAAGTCATGTGTTAAACTTTCTTCTTTTCCTTTTCTTTTAGGGAAAAACTCTTGGGAATGTTACAAGTGAACCTGATTTGTTTTGGTTAAAGAGTCTTCCCTCCCCTCACTCTCTCCTCACTTTTCAGCCCTTGTGCACGACCAAATGAAAGTTTGCACTTAAAAAAAAAGGGAACCCCTGCTAGTCCAACCAGTTTCCTTCTATTCTGTCTCTGAGCAAAAGACCCTTCTTCTCTCACTCCCCGCCTGTCGCTCCTGTTTATCATATGATGCCAATTTCTGTTCATCAAATTCACATTTCAAAATTTCTCTATTGCTGCCATATATTAATTATTAATCTTCCACCAGTCCCTTCTGTAGAAACATTTTAAACTTTGATTTCACTATGCATTTTGAGGAAAAGAAGCTTTAATCATGACCCCTTTCTAGTGGGTGTTTTCCTTATCTCATCCTGAAGAATTTACCCTATACATTGCTATCGTGTAGATTTCTTGTTTTAAAGATACATACATATCGTGTAGATTTCTTGTTTTAAAGCAGCTTAAAAATGTTTGAGATAGACTGTGTATTTCAGAGTCATGGAAAGCTCTTTTGAACAATTCTAGGTTATTTTTAGAAACAAGGATTTTACTAAGATTGAATTAGGCTTAGGGTAGTAAAATCTAACCAATTTGTTTTGACTCAATTAACAAGCTGCCTACTGTTCAAACCAACCCAAACAGTCAGACCAATTGTGTGGCCCCTGCCTTTGATGGAGTCTTCCCTCAGCTTGTAAACCTACAGGCTGCATTAGTGTGACTTATTGATTTCATTTCATATTGAATCAAGGGAAACGGATCAAATTTATCATTTCAAGTTATATTTCAATGACTTTTTTTTTTTTTTTTTTTTTTTGCGGTATGCGGACCTCTCACTGTTGTGGCCTCTCCCGTTGCGGAGCACAGGCTCCGGACGCGCAGGCCCAGCGGCCATGGCTCATGGGCCCAGCCTCTCCGCAGCATGTGGGATCTTCCCGGACCGGGGCACGAACCAGTGTCCCTTGTATCGGCAGGCGGACTCTCAACCACTGCACCACTAGGGAAGCCCAATATGACTTCTTAATGGTTATGATTTTTTCTAACTTATTCCTATCTCTAAAATTGGCTTACTCTTTATAATAACTGTTTTTAATATTTTAGGAAGATCCCTTACCTCTTTAAGAATTTTATAAAGCTATAAAGCTGACATGTGTTTATATATGTATGAGTGTGTACGTATATGTATACTTTCTTGTCTATACTTTCTTGTATACACTTTATATATACTTGTATATACTTTCTCCACACTATTTCAAGGTGTCCCTAGGGCCCTAAAAGATTGTGCATAAACCCTTTAAGGTTCTTGGATCTCAGGTGGTGGATTCATGATAGTGATATAGAAGTTCCTGCGTTTTACTACTCCACTTTCTGACCTCTACCCACATGAATCCCAGCTAAAGGCTGTGTTGTGTTAAGTATCACATATAAATAGTCCCAACATGATGTCGATGTCAGCTGCACAGTATCGTGTTTGTGCAGAATTTTGGATGCCAATGCTATTACTCTCTGGTGTTGCAGCTAGACTTACTTGGTGCTATATTCTAGTTGTGGTTCTCTTGATTTCACTTTTGTTGTTAAGTAATGTATTTGACTTTGCAAAATATAGTTGAAGGATCACAGCTCATGGAGGAAAACCCACAGAACTTGGAGGTAGGTGAGATGGCTCTAAGGGTCTTGCTATGACATCGTTGTGTGACCTTGAGCAAGTCACTTCATCGTCCTGGGCTTCAGTTTCCAAATTGCTGGCCAGGTTTAGAGTACATGCTACATGCTGGCTAAGTGCTTTACAGATATTATCACATTTAACCCTCACAAAGACCCTAAGAGACAACTTCTGTTAGCCTCAGTTTAGAGTTGAAAGACTTGAGATTCAAAGAGGTGAAGAGCCTGGATTTGAAGGGAGTCTGATTGAAAAGTCAAAGCTTAGATACTTTTTTACTCTGTTCTACATAGCTTACAGTGTTCAATGAGGCAGCAGGACTTGAAACCAATCCAAGTGGTCTATAATTCTAATGGAGGTGACTGGGAGCCATATTGACTAGTAAATACTCTAATCATTTTTTTTTAAAGATTTAAAAACCAGCTTCATTAAGGTACCATTGACAAACAATAAATGTCCATATTTAGAGTGTATCTTTAGTTGAGTTTTGACCTATGTATACATTTGTGAAACTATCATCACAATCAAGGTAATGAGCATATCCTTTACTCCCTAAAGTTTCCTCTTGCCCCTTTGTAATCTCTCCTTCTCGATCTTCCCTGCACCTCCTCCCAAGGCAATCACTAATCTACTTTCTGTCACTATAGATTAATTTCCATTTTGTAGAATTTTTTTTATATATAGTAATCTCTCACTGTGATTTAATTTCATTTCCCCATTGAGTAATGGTGCTCAGCATATTTTCATGTACTTATTTGCCATCCATATATCTTTTTTGGTGAAATATCTTTTCAAGTCTTTTTGCCTATTTAAAAAATTAAATGGTTTGTTTATTGAGTTTTGAGAGATCTTTAAAATTCTTTATCAGTTATAAGATTTGAAAATATTTTATCCCTGTCAGGGGTTCTTAGGGTCTTTTGTAGAGCCGAAGTTTTAACTTTGATGAAGTCCATTTATCTCTTCGTTCTTTTATGGATCATGTTATAGCTGTAGCTAAGCACTCTTTGCCTAACCTAAGTTCACAGAGGTTTTCATTTAGAAGTTTTATAGTTTTTACATTTAGGTCTATGATCCACTTTGAGTGAATTTTTGTACGTGGTGTGGGATACGGAAACAAGTTAATTTTTCTTGCAAACGGATATCCAGTTTTTCCAACAATGTTTGTCGAAGAGTCTATCAATCCTCTACAGAATTGCCTTTCCACATTTGTGTAGGGGTCAATTTCTGGACTCTCTATTTTGTTCCATTAATCTATCTATTTTTGTATCTGTACCACACTGTCTTGATTATTATAGCTGTAAAATAAATCTTGAGATGAGGTAGTGTTAGATTTCTAACTTTTTTTTCAAAGTTGTTTTGGGTATTTCAGGTCTATATAATTTTCATGTGAATTTTGTAACCAATTTGTCAATTTCTCTAAAAGTGCATGCTGAGATTTTGACTGGGAATGTGTTGACTCTTTAGAACATTTTGGGGAAAATTGACCTCTTAACAATATTGAGTCTTCCTACTCATGAATATTGTCCATCTTTGCACTGATTTAGGTATTCCTTAATTTTCCTCAGCGATGCTTTATAATTTTTCATGTATAAGTGTCACACATCTTTTGTGAGATTTATCTCTAAGTATTTCAAAATTTTGTTGCTATTGAGTTTTAATTTAAATTTCTGATTGTTCATTGCTGGCATATAGAAACATAACTGATTTTTGTATTTTGATTTTGCATCTGCAGCCTTGCTAAACCCACTTATTAGCTTTTATTTTTTTTGATATATTCTATTGCTTATATAGACCATCATATTGTCTGTGAATAAGAAAGTTTTAAGACTTCCTTTCCAATATGGATGCCTTTATTTTTCTTACTTTATTGTACTTTTAGTACAATTTTGAACAGAAGTGATGAGATCAGACAGTCTTGCCTTGTTTCTGACCTTAAGGGAAAAAACATTTGGTTGAATCACTAAGTAGGATGTTACTGTCGTTTTTTAAAAATATGTGCCCTTTATCAAATTGAGGAGGTCCCTCAATTGATTTCTAGTTTGCTATGAGTTTTCATAAAGATTATATAGTGGGGTGGGGGTTTTCAAATACCTTTTCTGCATAAAAACATCTTTTTATTGTTGTTTAATATTAAAATAAAATTATTAAAAATAAAGCTTTTAATAATATTAATATTGTTTGTCTTTAAATTACATTGATTGATTTTTTTGCCCAGGCTCCGGACGCGCAGGCTCAGCGGCCATGGCTCACGGGCCCAGCCGCTCCGCGGCATGTGGGATCTTCCCGGACCGGGGCACGAACCCGTGTCCCCTGCATCGGCAGGCGGACTCTCAACCACTGCGTCACCAGGGAAGCCCCACTGATTGATTTTTGAATGTTAAACCAACATTGCATCCCAAGGGAAATCTCTCTTGGTCATGATATATTATCTTTTTATATACTGTTGGATTTGTTTGTTAAAATTTTGTTTAAAATTCTTGAATCTGTGTTCATGAGGGATAATTTTTTACTGATGTCTCTGGCTTTGTATCAGGGTAATGCTGGCTTTATAGGATGAGTTGGGAAGTATTTATTCCTCTTCAGTATTCTGGAAGAGTTTATGTAGATTTAGTATAATTTCTCTTTATTTCTTTACTTATTATTTTTTAAAATTGAGATCTAATTGACATATAACACTGTGTAAGTTTAAGGTATACGATGTATTGATTTGGTACATTTACATATTGCAATGAGATTGCTACCATAACATTAGCCAACATCACATCACATGGTTACCATTTCTTTTTTGTGGTGACATTTAAAATCTAGTCTCTTAGCAACTTTGAAGTATATAAAACGGTATTGTTGACTATAATCACAATGTTGTGCATTAGGTCTCCAGGACTTAATCATCTTTTGACTGAGTTTGTACCCTTTGACTAACATCTCCCCAGTCTATCCCCACCTTCTGAGCCAATTCTATTCTCTGTTTCTATGGGTTTAGCTTTTTTAGATTCCACATACAAGTGATATCATACAGTATTTGTCTTTCTCTGTCTGACTTATCTTACTTAGCATGACACCATCAGGGTCCATCCATGTTATAGCAAGTGGTAGGATTTCTTTCTTTCTCAGGGCTGAACAATATTCCATTGTATATATGTACCACAACCTCTGTATCTATTCATCCATTGATGGACACTTAGTTGTTTCCATATTTGGCTATTGTCATTGTTTTTTAGCAGGTTGATTATGATATGTCTTGGTGAAGATATCTTTATGTTTCTTGTGCTTAGAGTTCTGTCAGTTTCCTTGATCTGTGGGTTGATAATTTTCATCAAATTCAGAAAAAATTTGGCCATTATTTCTTTATTTTTTTGCACTGTCTTCCAATTATATTCTTAAAGTTGTTCCATAGTTAACTAGTGCTCTGTTCATTGTTTTGATTCTCTTTTCTGTCTGTATTTCATTTTGGATATTTTAATTACTATTTCTTCAAGTTCACCAATCTTTTCTTCTGCAACGACTAATCTGTCTAATACTACTCTCAGTGTATTTTTCATTTGAACACATTGTAATTTTATTTCCCACAAAATCGATTTAGGTCTTTTAATTTCTAATGTCTTTGTATATTAATTCTAATATCTGTATTAGATTTACTGATTTTTCTCCTCGTTATGGGTCATTATTTTTCTGCTTCTTTGCATACCTGGTGATTTTTGATTGGATGTGAGCCATTGTGAATTTTAACTTATTCAGTGCTAGATATTCGTCTATTCTTGAAAATAGCCTGACGTATTTCTGGGATGCAGTTATATTATGTGGAAAGAGTTTGATCCTTGTTTTTCTTTTTTCTTTTATTTGCTAGATGGGTCTGGAGCAGTGTTCACTTCAGAGATAATTATTCTCCACCACTGAAGCAAGACCTTTCTATATGTTCTACCAAATGCATTGTGAGTTGTGAGGTTTTCCAGGCTGGCTATGGGGACAGGCACTATTCCTGACCCTGTATGAGCTCTGGGCACTATTAACTCTGATTCTTTCACATGACTCTTTTCTGGACAGGATGTAGTTTTCTCATACGCATTCATGGATGGGTCCTCAGCTGGATATTCAAGGGGAGTCCCCTGCCAATCTTGGAAGCTCTCACTCTGCTTTGATTCAGAAGCTGTGATTATGTAGGAAAGTGGGACTTGAAGTGTGGGTGTGCTTTCTGTAGGTAGAGAGGCGACTGCAGGTTATCTAGGCGGGAGACCTCCCCCAGAAAACATGATGTAGAGGCAAAAGAACCATCTGAAGAAAACTCTTGAAGAGGTAGTGAGAGGACTCATTGAATTTAAATTGAAGTTTCTTGTGGTGTGAAAGAATGTAATCCTTCGGAAAAGGTAGGCTAATACCTCTTGCAAGGACATTTTCCCCAAACCAATGAAGGCTGGGGCCAGGCTAATCTGTTGACTAATATATCTCAGGGGTCTAACTGTGCTACAGAGTGCTGGACAGTGGGTTGACAGAGGAACCCTCGTTTCTGTCCCAAGGAGCGCATTTTTAGTGTAGGCACTATAAGTGGAGCAAAGTCCAGATTCGGAAGTTTCACTTTATTCCTTAGAGAGTAGGGATCTGATAACTGCTGTTGCAAAGGGCCTGATGGAATGAAAGTGATGCTTTAGCAAGACTCTGGCAATCGTGTGTTATACGTACATGTCAGGGAAGAACCTGGGAAAATCAACGAGAGAACGTTTCAGGATTGAATGTGAGAGGCTTAGATGGAGGCAGTGGGGCTGGGAAAGGAAGGGGCATGTGTCTAAAAAGAGGAGTTGACTGGGTGTGGAAACAAACTTCGTACGCAAAGTAAAACCAGGAGGCAGCCCAGGATGACTTGAAGGCTTTGAGGGGGCTTGATTGACAAAATGCTGGTGCCAGGAATAGAAATAGGGATGACAGAAAAGGAGCTTGTTTCAGAGTGAAGATGACAAATTTATTTTTAGATACTTGAATTTTGAGGTGACAGTGGGATACCAAAGTAGATATGTACAGCTGTTTGGTTGAAAATATGGAATTATCAGGAGATTTCAGGGCTCACGAGGTAGATTTGGGGGTCAGCTGATGAAATTATACTTCAATTCATTCACTTATTTATTCATTTACCAAGTGACTGGCCTTAACAGTTTGTCAGATGATGAGCTTGGCTTTGGGATGCAAAGACACGGAATTGTGGTCCCTGTCCTTGTGGAGGAGCTGGAGAGATGGTGTAGTACAGTTTGCTGAGGGCTAAGAGAGTCATGCCTGCGGCAGAATGGCAGCACAGTGGAGTGACACCCGACACAGAGTGGGGCGTGCCAGGAAAACTTCCTGGAGGAGGTGTCAAGTAGAGGTTAATCAGGAAGAGAAGCAGGCGAAGGATATTGAAGGCTGAGGAAACAGCATGTGAAAAGATATAGGGGTAAGAGAGAGCTTGGGATATTTGGGATACGGTTGGAGGAAGGAACACATGTGAGGGAGAGAAAAAGGATAAAGCTCGAGAGGGAAGCAGAAGCTATGGAGGACCTTGCAGGGCACTTGGTGACTCTGAGCTGCTTTGCAGAACATCCAGATGGAGATGCCCAACATCACTGGACTCCATTCCGTGGGTAATGGGCTTCTCCGACTAATTTAAGCTTGGAAGCAATGTGATCAGATTAGCAGTTTATGAACCTGGAGGGCATTATGCTAAGTGACATAAGTCAGACACAAAAAGAAAAACCTGTGTGATTTTACTTATACGTGGAATCCAAAAAAGTCAAATACATAGAAGCAAAGAGTAGAAAGGTGGTTGCCAGAGGTGGAGAAGTGGGGGAAATGCGGAGATAGTGGATACAAAGTGGCAGTTTTGTAGGATGAATAAGTCTAGAGGTTTAATGTCCGGAATAATGACTATAGTTAATAGTACTGTATTGAATACTGGAAATTTGCTAAGACAATAGATTTAAGGGGCTCTCATCACACACACAAAAATGATAACTATGTGAGGAGAAGATATATTAATTAGCTTAACTGTAGTAACCATTTCTCTAGATATATACGTATAGCAAATCATCATGTGACACACCTTAAATGTATAGAATTCTTATTTTAAAAATTAAAAAAATAGAAAGACTGCTCTGGCAGCAGTATGATGAATTGATTAAAGGACTAAATGTTGGAGTCAGGGAGACTAGTGACGATACTACATTAGTTATGAAGGAGAAATGAAGACGGTCTGATTTAAGGCAGCGTCAGTGGGGATGGAGAAAAAGGGATAGTCAAAAAGTCTGAAGAGTTATAATAGGCAGGATTTCATGACAGGTTGGATATATGAGATTTGAATATGGAGTTTATCAGCGTACAAGTGATGTTTGAGGCACTTGAAGGGAAGAGCTGTCCCAAGAAGCATAGAGATTAAAAAAAAAAATGCAGCACTTGTTAAATCCACAGATATCCAAACTCTGAGATTCCTGTGATTCGATGGGTTTTCTGACAAAGAAGGTATGAAGAAAGATCTGAAGATGGAGGAAGGAAACTAGATGAATATCCCCATTTAAGGGAACAGGAAGAAGACAGGAATTTGCAGAGGAAAGAACAGAAATAAGGGACGGATGGGGTCATGTCACAGAAGCTCACTGAGAGCCTCAGTAGAGAAAGTGGGGTCAGCAGAGCTGTCGAGGAGGAAGGGGGCTGAAAAGACGGCACCTGGGGACACGAAAAAGACATACAAAGTGGCTTAACCCCAAGCAGGACTGAGACGATTTTGAGGAAGTGGATTTGGTAAGTGTCGATGAAACCGGTTTTAGGATGCTGGGCCTCCAGCCTGCCTAGTCATCCGAACTGAATTATAACAGCCTCTCACATTTTAAATTTAGTTCTGATAGTTTGTGAGAAATCGGGGAAATCTGAAATAGAACTGACTACGAATGCTGCAGTAGAACTTGAGCGGGATGGTGTTTCCTGATGTAGGTATCTTCCACAGTGCTAAGCCTATATGCCCCCAAAATTTTACAGAAAACAATTATTTTTAAAAAATCAGCTTCCTTGAGGGATTGAATGTAGTTCACACCAGACTTTGCATCAGCGGCCTTATTTTCTGAACTAGTGATAGTCCACTGTTCCTGGTTTCTTCTGATTCTACATTTTATCCTTTCACGGTCACAGAGATTTTTCCCAAGCGGAAAAAAAAAAAAAAAAAAAGAAGCCCTTCTGTGCTCTTTATCACTTTAGTTTATTTCCTGACTTTTTGGAAAGGCTGTTTCTTCTGTGTGAGGCAGCATATGGCAGAGTCCGAGGCTGGTGAGAGGCAGGTGGGGAGGATGGCTGTGTGATGTCAAGGCTGTGCCCCCAAGCTGTAATTGGGGGTCCCTGGCAGACACCCACCGTGCAGCCCAAACACCTGCGGAAGCTCTCTCTGCCCACCTTGAAGTCCAAGGGATTTTTTGCTGTAATCTACTTTCATGTAGGTAATCTTTTTTTTTTTTTCACTTTTATTTCTTCCTTCCAATCTCATGCTCGGAGATGTGCAGTGGTCTGAATTAGCTGATGATATTGATAAACAATTATGCCAATAGACCATTTTGCAACTTAAAGTAGTCTTTTTACATACTTGATCTCATTTGATCCTCAAATAAAAATACCTTGTAAAGAAATCACTTTATGTGGCATGATAAGTAGAAAATACACTAAGGTTTTTTTAAAAAGCTATTTTTTTGTTTTTATCAAGACTGTTTAGTAAGAAATATCCGACCAAAGTGGATTGTCTGAGTCCAATGCTGGGTAAAGTGACGATTAGGAAAGAATACAAAAAAATGTACATGCTGCATACGTTCGAGAAATTATTTTGGGGCTATCAAGATTGTGTAGCAGATGAGCCTACTGTTGACTGTTCTTAAGAAAATTCTATATTGTAAAAATATTTAAGTATTTAGAAAATTAAAGAAAAAAGCAAATATTTCAAAACTTAATTTTCCTCACCCTAGTTTTTGGTTTAGAATTTATTTTTTTAGTCGTGGTGACAACTTTAGATTATATACTCTTTCTCAGTGCTTCTTGTAATCAGGACTAAATTTTCAGACCTAAAATAAATCAGGATATATGTCTGGCAAGTCCAGACATCTACCGGGGTTGAGGAATGGCTATTTGAAATCATGTTTAGAACATGACTCGAGTGAGGTGGGGTCTCTGATGGAGAAACCTAGTTTTTCTCCTTGGACAAAATGAGCAAAATGAAAAGTAGGGTCTTAATGATATGTTATTAATTAAAGGGAGTTCTACTGAAAGGGTAAAATGGCTTAAAAAATGGTGCTGAATCCAAAAATTAGAATCAATGCATTATGACCAACTAGAAATCATTATTCAGCAGAAAACCATCCAGACCAAAAGTTAAAACTCATTGCTAGATGGCTTTTTTGTTCCATCATTAGTTTGTCACTGTGGTCATTTTAACCTTTACCCAAGTGAGATGAATCTGTGGTAAACATATTCTTTTTTGAGGGGAATCCCAGTTGTAGTCATAATTTGTGACTAGTTTAAGAAGAACACCAAATACTAATCCAATGTTTACTCTTTTTCTGATATAGATGCCTTTGCCTTCTTCTCCTCTAGATTTAAAAAAGTAAATTGAGTTGTTTTGGACACAAATTATAAACATACATAGTATTCCTGGGATGTGTTTCAGTCTCTAGTTTATGTGCTCTTATAATTAACTAGATATCTTCAAAAGAAAGGATTCTGGTTCAGGGCTCAAATTAAGGGCAAATAACTATAAACAGAGTGCTTGATTTATAAAAATAAACAGCACATATGGGCTTCTGCTGCAGATGTTATACCCTGGAGCATGCCCTGATTTCTTTTTAGCTAAATAAGAATAGCAAAATCACATAGATGTGTAGTAATATATGAGTGTCAGTTACACTGGAATGCACTTCATATATAAAGAAGACAAGAGCACTTGTGAGTAGACTGTTCTAACCTCTGAAACTAGAAAATGCTGGTCATGCTACTTTTGGTTTATAGAGAGCAATAACGTTCAAACCTGCTCTGTCGCTTTCTCACCCATCACTCAGTCTCATGGTGCTCTGTGCTTTTCCATAGCACAAGCACGTGTATACACCCTTTCTGGTAAGAAAGAGAAAGAATGGATATTATTGAATACTTAATATATGGTGCTACTTTCTTTTGCTTCCATTCAATTCCTGAATACGGTTTAAGAAAATCCCTGTGCCCCAATGTTTGCATCATTTCTGATATAGACGACTCCAGATTCTAGCGGCTAATTTGCAAAGGTAATTTAATCTTGACTAACCCTTCTGCAGACCCTCACTGAAAGCCCACTCTGTCTTTCTTGGTGAGTGTGTATCATTACTCTCATTCTTCCAGAGGAGCAGACCCTGAGAGGCTGGTTCTCGTGCATGGCAGCATCACGAGGTCTGTCTTGACACCCAAGCCAAATCTCTTTCCTGAACACAAATTAAGGGATAACCACATACACTTGGCAAGCTGTCCTAGCTTCACAATTACTGTTCTCTCCCTCTCCCATACTATTCCAAAAAGTAGGGGGTAAAGGAGATTTGCAGAGAGTAAAGTGATCCAGGAGAGTCTGATCACAGATGCTGTTTTTAAAGCGTGGAAGCCTCATAGACCGAATTCTCCGCAGAGGTATTTGCATTTTGAAAGAGGAACTTTGTTGCTGTAAATATGTAGGGGATACCCCTCCCATTTAAAAAGTGTTTTGTTTGAAAGACAATCAGCGATGCAGCAGGATGGAAGTGGGAGACCTTGTTGTGGAGGCATCGGGTCCAGATTTCAGTAGGTGTCCTTAAGACCTTATGAATAGTCAGGAGCCCCAGGAATACCCATCTAGCACTGGTACTGGTGCACACAGCGTCAACATTTTTTAGATGATTTTGTTTTGCTGATGGGCTGGTAGCTAGAGCCTACTGAATGTATTAAACTTGGACACTGTCCTATTTTCAACAATGCTTGAGAGAGTTTACAGACTAAACTTGGTATAGTGCTTCAGGATAAAATCAATTCTCTCAAGGTGGGAGAAGACATCAGGGGTTTCAGGTATAACATTGGCTCTGTTTTCTACAAGCAAAGGCAAAAAAACACGTTGGTTTATAGAAGTCTCACTTTCTGACCACTCACAATAGATACATTTATTTACAGAGGTAATCAATATATGAAAAATATTTTTCTACAATTAGATTGGAGCAGGAATTTATTGAGTCTTATGTGTAGGGCGTACAACAAAGATGCTGTTTAGATATGCTATCTGTAATCAGACCCTCCTAGATCACTGCAGATTTCCTTTGACCCCTGACCAAAAATGGGATTAGAAGATATATTTAACCAGCTTTATAAAAGACCTGGAGGGTTCTCATCTTGACTCTCTTAAGGGCAGAAGGCACAACGTGGTCAGATGTCTCAAACGAACAGCTCGCATTCCATTTGTGATGGTGAGGCTCTCAACAAGCAATCATATATTCTAAAGATGCAAATGAGTTGCAAATGAGAGTTATTAACCTGGACTGAGAAAACCTTGGGTATCATGAAATCTCTATATTGGCTTGTTTTGCTCAAAATCTTTGACTGACTTTTTGATATGTACCTTTTCTCAGGCTACTGGTTTAGGCATTGGCTAAAGAAAAAAAGGCGCAGATCAGTGAGGCTAACTTACTGTTTCTTGTAATTGCCCCCTTTTGGACCTTTTCTGCCTTGTTATAGAGGAGTTCCACAGGGTTCTTTCTTAGCTCCCAGTGTGGACCTCGATATGCTATGAATCCTTATGGGACAGAGAGGAGCCCTTGGAGGGAAACAGTCATTTCTGAGTCCGGGTTGGGTCTGGGGACTGGCTCTGATGAAAGGCAAATGTTTTAGTTAACTGTTTCGTGTAACAACTCATCCCCAAACGTAGTTGCTTAAAACGATTATTTATTGTGGTCTCTCGTGGGTTTTTGGATTGATTGTGTTCCAGGTCTCATAGAGGTGCAGTCAGGCTGGGACTGAGTCGCCTACATGCTCTGGATATTCAAGATGGCACCTGTATGTCCAGCACCTCTGCTGAGAGTGTGGGAACAGCCCAGCCAAGATTGGCCGGGCATGCCTCTCTATGCAACCTCTCGATCTGGCTAGCTTGGGCTTATTCAAAGTTTATTCTATTTCTTACCTAATGGCTGGCTTTCCTCAGAGTAAGAATTCCAAGAGACCCAGATGAAGCTACAGGTATTTTTATGACCTAGTCTCTGAAGCCATGCAGCATCACCTCTGCTGTGTTCTACTGGCCCAAAATGAGTCACCGGGGCCAGTCCAGATTCAAGGGGAGGGGATTTACACAAGGATACGAATTCCAGGGGGATGGTTCATTGGGGAGCCAACTTTGGAGACTAAAACCATGGTTGAACAAGAATTTTTTGAGACTTTCTAACTGAACTGGGTTCTTGGCTTTTGGTAAATACCCACAATGATATGGAGGGGATCTCCTGACTAGGAATAGGTGTGGTGAACTCATTCTACAGGCTTAAAGTACTAATTGTCCCCCAAAGTACTGTGAATGGGGCATAGAAGACCAGTTTGGTGGGAGGAATGGTTTGGTCCTTTGCTTGAATTCAGTATTTTAGAATTGGCCAAGGCAATCATTTATGGGAATGATCTGGAAGATGATTAAGGAGAAGCCTGTACCTAGAGACAAGTGAATTGTGCTTCCAAGGTCCTATACCTGGATAAATTCCTGTCCTCACAGACACTATTACTTGGCATTAGATAATAAAGCAAAGCAGAATACAGAGGACCAAGGGCTAATTCTCTGTCCCTGTGGTCCATTTGTGACATTCATTCATATCTCAACGTAGAGGAGTTTATTTATGAAATCAGCTCATTGACACTTTGGATCATACCTAGTGCTCTGTCTGAATGTGTGAGGTGCCAGGAAGATGGGTTAAGTGCGGGACAGGGAAGACTGAGAAAAGCAGGACTATCAGGTATTGCCCAAGAAACTGTCTTTCTAACCCTCCAATATCCTCGGTGTCTCTCTTTTTTTAAATAAGTCTCCTCCTCATTTCCCCTCTTTCTTTCAAATTTGCAAATATAATAAGGAGAAGAAAAACACTAAATTAACAACAAAAATAACAACAACAATAAAGAAAGAGGGAACAGACCCACTCAGGAAGAATTCCATATGATGGGAAATGTACTTAAAGAAGGGATAACCCTACATATGTAGTTTCTGGACACCTCACTCTGATGGATTTCATGCCAGACATGTAATTTTAAAATCAAAGAAACAAACAATCTGGGATGGGCAGAGGAGAATGGGTAGAATAGAGATCAACTTAATGAATGCAAAGTGTATGTAGTCTCTGGGGGCCATGATTTCAGGAGAGAAAAACAAGGGAAAGAGCAAGGAACAGTGTGGCAGAGAAAATAATAAAACAAGGAGAGTGGGTGGGAGCCTCAGAGAAACGTCGGGAGAAATCTAAGGAGAGGCTGCCCTGGGGAGGAAAGTTCAATCACTACCAACATGCTCCTTTCCATTTAAATGCTGAACATAAAACAATATGTAAAGTTTACAATAGTAATTTTTCTGAGAGAAGGAAGTGGAGAGAAGATGAAGGTGTCAGGAGAGGAGACTGTGAGATAAACATGCACAGTTACAGTGACAGAGGGAGAGGGTCCAGGGCAACGTATTTTCTCATGGTCTCTTGAGAGCAAAAACCTATGGATTAGGTTCATCCCCACACTTTTCCCGGCCAATATTTTTGCTGATAAGGTTGCAATAAATGCTCCTACCAAAAGAATTTTTCACTAAAACATTCATTTCTGAAAACTCCCTTTGAATGAAGACATAACCAAGAAAATATTGGGTGGTGACTCATTGTATGGCTTTGGAGTCAGCTCCTGGCCCAGCCCTTTCCCAGTGGTGTGACCTGAGCCAATTATTTATCCTCTTTCAGCTTCAGTTTCCTCATCTGGAAGGTGGGGGACAAAAGCAGATCACACCTCATGCGGATTGCTGTGAGGATTAGACAGAATCTGCCTGCAGAGACTGAGCACGTTAACGGAAGACCTCGGCACACGGTAGCCAGTGTTATTATTACTCTATTGTTACAGGTAATAATAACACATCTCAACCTTCTCTCTTCTATATTATTTGAAGCTCCTCCCCTCCCCCAAGGCTGTACTCTCCGCCTGCAAAATCAAAGCATGTTTCTTTGCATGGTACAGTGATGTTCCTGAAAAACTTCTGAAAGGCCACACATGAAATGTTTTGGCAGAGATACAGTGTTGACTCAGATATACTGGTTAAGCCACACACAACTTTTCCATTTTCCTGCCTCTCAATTAGCTCTAATTCTTGACTCCACTGCTCCTGCTTTTGGAGCGAAAGGGTTTTCGATGGTCCACTGGGCTGCCGGATTAAGCTGTACTTAAGTTACTTATTTGCAGAAATAAACTTGTCTTCTTTGCTCTTATCCTTCCTGTACAACGGCACATTCCTACTAATGACATTATTCTCCATGATTCTCCAGGACCCTCCGGATAAGAAGAAGAAGCAATGGCACAAGACATAGGCTTTTACGCTTTATTGGCCACCGTTATCCATGGGCCTAACACTGAAGCTGAGCAAACAGTCCAGACCCAGACAGTCCAGACCCAAAACCCACCGACTGTCAATTGAGTGGAGTCTGAATTTGATTAGAGCGCCATTTTCCTGCCCTTTCCTCTGTGCTCACAGAGAACGTAACAGCTTGTAGTCCCTAGGAGATGCTGTTTGATTTAAGCCCTGTGAAATTCTAACCAAAAGGTAATAGCAAGGAGAAACCAACCTGATCAAACTGTCCTTGGGAGCACTGGTCTGTTTCACCTGTGGTAACTGGCCGAGTTCAGGCCTGCACTTCGACAAGCTACGGGACGTTGCCACAAAGAACTACCAGTAAATAACCCAGTGCTTTGGAAAACAACCTTTTATGCTCTCTGGTATTGATTTAGATGAGGTCTGAGAAGACAGTGGAAGTACACAGGGCTAGTACGTTCATTGGGGTGACTTTAGGGGGAAGTAATAGTTATTGGTTAATTATAAGAAGAATTTTGGTGCTATGAGGTTGTTAGTTGGATGAAGGACACTGTTTGGAATGAAGGTTGTTTTCTAATAAATCAGAGTAATAGAGGAAGAAGCCAAGGGGCCAGTATCACCTCCTCCTTCAGACACAGATAATTTAGTCTATTTATTGGAGCTAAGAAACAAAGGAGGAAAAAACAAAGAACCTCACAGGTGTCCTTTTAATTTAATCAGTGCAGTTGATATCGTGACCAAAATCGCTTAGGCTACAGGGCCTTCTGCTAAAAGGGCACTGCAATGAACCATCCTCTGGAAAGGTGTCAGGAATGCAACTGTTTATGGCATAAACAGGGAGCTGAATCTTAAATAGCTTACTCTGAAAATCTGATATGAAAAATAAGAAAAGGCATCAGAGCGTGGGTTTCACAGGCGGACGCCGGCTCACGTCAGCTTTGCCAAGCCTGATGTTCACACACACTCACAGCCCTCCATCATGGCTCGATGGCTTTTGATGAAACTGGAAACTGGAGACAGAGTTGAGGAGAACTCGGTTCATGGTGAAGACGGAGAGATCAAAGTCTTTCTGTCTTTTGTGCCAGCGGGCACTTGGCTGTTCTTGAGGACAGAGCAGAGAGCATGGGGGGCGGGGGGGGGCCGAGGGGACGACAGCAGCAGGCAGATGTCAGGGCAGCTTCGCTCACCAGGAACAGGGAGCAAGACAGAAATTCACACTGGTTCTTGCCCTTCTATCAAGGGGCAAATGTCTCTTCTGGATCAATTCAGTTTTTCTTTTCGTTTTGTCCGAGATGCACTTCACATCAAAGCCAGAAAGAAATTCCAGAAATGAGTTTCAGTTCAATGCTGCAAATATTTATGGAGCACCTAAGGCACTGTATCTGGGCATGTTAGCAGAGGAGAGATTAAAAAGCAAAGAGTAAGAGCCGGCCACTCCTTTCCTTTGGAGGGGAAGACCCACGTTCCAGATAAAGCGTTCAGAGGTGCTCTATTCGAAGGCAGCCTTTGTGACACCCTCACGTGGGACAGTTTCACAGAAGAAACTGTTTCTCTGGCTGTGGGTTAATTTAGGCACAGCCGAAATGCCCCTTTGAGGGCACTTGGTGCACCGGTGTGTTATTTTCATCTCAGCTAGTGTTAGGAGAGAATGATTTCCCTTTAGTGCAGAAAGCACTACTGTGAGGAACTGGGGGATACAAAGGCAGTGGCCACATGACCAGGAGAGTCAGCCCCTCCTGCTGTCCCAGGCTGAGTCCTGGCAAGGTCCAGACTCCACAGCCAGCAGCTCTGGCCGTTGTCAGCTGCAGCGACACTACCGTCCCTTTGAGGCCTGGGAGAACGTGCCCAGGATAACAAAGACACACATGTAAGAAGGAGCCACTGGGGTTCGCAGGGTTTTGACAGTTCACCAGTGTCCATTTGTTGAATTCTGTATTCATGAAGCAATAAGAATAGGCTCTGACCTTTTGTTATGACCAAGAAGACCAACTGGGGGCCTGAAAAGTACATAATGACAAATTGGCAATGATATTAATAATAAAACTTTTGAGAAATGGGCTTTTTTCTCCCCTCTCCCTGGCCTGTTTCCTGTCCCTAGCCTTGGATCCCTGGATTAGAAAAGCAAGCATCCCAGTTATCTCCCTCTTGCTTTGTGAGCCACTGCCTCTGGGGGGGATTGGCCATCTCTCTTCAGGTTCTCCCTGCGACTTGCAGGCGATGTTGCTATTAACCCCACGAGAAAGCGCTGGGCCCAGTTCTTGGCTCCTGAGCCCTTTTTAATTTTTTAAAAACGGTTTTAAAATTTTTATTGGAGTATAGTTGATTTACAATGTTGTGTTAGTTTCTGCTGTAGAGCAAAGTGAGTTGGTTATGCATATACATATATTCGCTCTTTTTCAGATTCTTTTCCCATTATAGGTCATTACAGAGTATTGAGTAGAGTTCCCTGTGCTATACAGTAGGTCCTTATTAGTTATATAAGGACCTATATAAGGATCTATTTTATATATAGTAGTGTGTATGTGTCAATCCCAATCTCCCAATTTATGCCTCGCCACCTTTCCCCCCCGGTAACCATAAGTTTGTTTTTTACATCTGTGACTCTATTTCTGTTTTGTAAATAAGTTCATTGGTACAATTATTTTAGATTCCACATATAAGCAATATCGTATATTTGTCTTTCTCTGTATGACCTACTTCATTCAGTATGACAGTCTCTAGGTCCACCTATTTGCTGCAAATGGCATTCTTTCTTTTTTTTTATGGCTGGATAATATTCCATTGTATGTATGTACCACATCTTTTTTATGCATTCCTCTGTCAATGGACATTTACGTGGCTTCCGTGTCCTGGCTATTGTCAATAGTGCTGCAATGAGCATTGGGGGCGCATGTATCTTTTTGAATTATGGTTTTCTCTGGATATATGCCCAGGAGTGGGATTGCTGGATCACATGGTAGCTCTATTTTGAGTTTTTAAGGAAAAAAAAGGGAACCCTCCTACACTGTTGGTGGGAATGTAAATTGGTAAAACTACTATGGAGAACAGTACGGAGCTTCCTTGAGCCCTTTTTAATTGAATTGGCATAACAATCCCACATTGAGCGAGTGTATCACCATTTTTGCATTTTTAACACTGGAATCCAGAAAGCACAGAGGATGATGCCTGTGCTTCATGAATTATGTCATTTCTTTCACACTTAATACATAATACTTTGCTATTACCACTTACTTAGTAGTAAGTAATTAGTATTACTTAATAATACTATTACCTTTCTGAATAGTTTTATTTTTTCTTGATTATGAAAAGGATACAGCCTTACTGAAAAATCTTGGCTCATACAGAAGAAAAAGCTATAATGGGTGAATTAAAAATCATTTGTCATTTCCTTATCTAGAGGTAGCTACTGTTAATATTTTTGCATTTATTCTGTAAAATTAACTTTATGTTAATACATATTCTTTTGTTAAAAATTCAACTATACTATGTAAGCTGTTTAGCAAATGCCTTTATTTTTATCTGTATCCATGAATACAAATCTTAATTACTTTTTTACGGCCTCATAGTATTCCATAATGTAGATGAACTGTAATTGACTCAAGTTATCCATTGTTGTTGGGTCTCTGGCTTGTTTCTGATATTTTTAAATCTTTGGTCTTAAATAAACACAGCCACAGTGAACATCATTGTACGTATACCTTTTGGACTTGCAACATTATTCCTTATGAAAAACTCCTAGAGATGTAATATCTGGCTCAACGTGTATAAGCACTTTGAAGGCTGGAAATGTATATGACAGCCTCCAGAGAGATTGTCCCAGTTTTTTTTTTTTTTGTTAGCAGCAGGATCTGAGCGCCCATTTCCCCAACCCTCACCAGAACTCTCTGTGCCTGTCCATTTCCCATTCTGATGAAAACTAAGATGTTAACAACATTTTGATCTTTGCCAATGAATTTGTTGTTTTATTTCACTTTGTTTATCAGTGACATTTAAGGTCTTGCCATTCATTTATTTATTAGCTTATTTTTTCACTCATTTTCAGTTATCTATTAAATGACTAGTACGTGGAGGCATTGTGCTGTGACCCGGGGAAGCAACAAGGAGGAAAAAAAGAGTTCTCACCTTCATGGGGCTTAGGGTCTGACGGGATACTGTATTCCTTTCCTAGAGCTGTCGCAACAAACTTCCACAAACCGGGTGGCCTTAAAACAAAAGGACTGTATTACCTCAGTTCTGGAGGATAGAATTCTGAAATCAAGGTGTTGGTAGGGATGTGCTCTCTCTGAAGCCTGTCAGAGAATCCTTCCTTGCCTTTTTCTAACCTCTGTTGCTTTGTTGGCAATATTTGGCGTTCTTCAGCTTGAAGATGTGTCACCTGGTCCTCCATCTTCATGTGGTGTTCTCCCCGTGTCTCTGTCTTCATATGGATATATTTTTGCAAGGAAACTAGTCTCATTGGATTAGGGGTCAACCTACTGCAGTGTCACCCCGTTTTAACTAACTACATCTGCAAGGGCTTTATTTCCAAGTAAGGTCATGTTCTGCGGTACTGGGATTTAGGACTTCAACATAACAATTTTTTTTGGTAGACATAATTCAACTCATAACAGGGAGCCAGACATTAATGAAGTGACTAGTCAAATAAAAAATTTCGTCTGGAGTCACTGCCCTGAAGGAGAGGTACACGGGGCTGTGAGAGAAAAGGGTTGAGGGAGAGGCAGCTCAGTCAAGAAGCTCAGTGAAGGCGTCTCCAGGGATGGACGATTTATTTGAGATGTTATGGAAGAGTTGAATCAGCCTGGCTGAGGGGAACACCTGGAGGAAGAGCTGCCAGCAGGGCTCCCAGCAGGGCAAAGGCATCAGGAGAGCAGGGCAGTGTGGGGACTGAGGAACAGCGTGACCAGGGTGCAGGGAGCAAGGGCCAGGAGGGTGAGGTGGGACCGGAAAGGTAGGTGAGGCCAGTCATGTGGACCAGAAGCTGGACCCTGAGTCAAAGGGCAGGCACTGAAGTGACTTGTCTGGAGTGGGGAAGAGGACGACAGGGTGGGATTTGCATTTTTACATGTATGGACCCACTGTGGAAATGGATTAGAAGGCTCTGAGTAGATGCCAGAGCCAGGTGGAAGCTGTTACAAGGTGTGGTGAGAGACAGTGGTTTGGACTGTGGAGAAGAGGGTTAGACTTGAGAGAAGAGAGGGGGGCAAAAGAACCAGGATTTGCTGCTGGATGAAGTTCAAGAGGTGAGGGCAGGCAATGTCCAGAAGAAGCCTGAGGTTTCCAGTTTGTGTAGCAAGAGGGATGGTAGAAACCTCACAGGGAATTTGCAACACTTGGAAGAGATCCAGGGATCCAGATTTCGGGCATCTTAGTTTGAGATGCCTTTGGGATGTGTGGGTGGAAATACTGGGCAGGCAATTGAAGAACTGGGTCTGGGGCTTTGAGAGAGCAGGTGGTAGAGTCAAAACTCCGAGAGCCTTTTGGGCTCTCTTTTGCGATTTGCCCATTACCATTTCTGCCTATGTCCTGTAGACAGGAGCTCTTGATATGTTATAAGAGCTCTTTTTCATATATAAGAGCTTATTATCTAATGGGAAGTGGGGATCCAACTGCTTGCCGCTCAAAAGCCAATAAAGAGGCAAGGTTGGTGGAAAGCAAACTACTTTATTTCAGATGCCAGCAACTGGGGTGTGTGTGGTGGGAGGGCAGACTTCTGTCCAAAGGCCGGCTCCCCCCACCTGACAATCAGGGGGCAAGAGTTTTTGTAGGCAGAGGGTGGGGGCACAGTCAGCTCTGAGTCATCTTGAAGTTGGTCATTGGTGGTCTGACCAGCGTCATCTTGATTGTTTTAGGTACAGTTAATCTTCAGTTCCAGGGTTGGTTTGTTTCCATTTCTTTGAGGCCAGTTCTCTGAATTGTGGCAGCTTATGTGATGGCTTCAGTCTGGTCATCATGTAGTTAACCTCTTCCACCTAATGGGGATTTCAGTGTCTATAAGACAGCTCACAGGATATGGCTCAGGATATTATCTGCAGCCCATGAAGAGGAACTAAAGGTCCTTGACTTTGCTTAATGACTAAACTATTATTATTTAGTCTTGTTGGACTGTTTTCCTTTGTTTTTGCATTTTCTCACTTCTTTGATTAAGCTTATTCTTCGGCTAAAGTTTTTCCACAGACAAAAAGGCAGTCAGAGGACATGGTGGGGAAGGATCATAGGGTCCTGCTTCGTTTCTGTTATATGTTAACACATTATTTGAAATAGATATTGCGTTTTCTCTCAGTTTGTTGCCCATCTTGTAAGTTTATTCATGGTGTTGCTGTGATTGTTTTAGGCATTAGGAAGATTATAGATATTTATGTAATTTTAGGTGTCAACATTTTCCTTCCAGTACAGTGCAGTGTTTAAGTTTTCAAATCACACTGCCTAAGTTTGAAACCTGCCTCTGCCACTTATTACCTGTGTGGTCTCAGGCAGGTCATTTGCTTTATTTGTGTGTCAATTTTCTTCCCTGTAATATGGGGAGGACAGTGGCACCTACCTCATTATGGACATTAAATAATGCATGGAAAGAATAGCGCCAGGCACAGTAAATGTATAAGTCAATAAGTATTAACAATTATTGTTGCTGTTACTGCAGAGTAAATATGACAAACAAAATTGTAAAGAAAATGTATCTGTAAGTTCAAGTTCGAATAGTATTTTAGAAATAAGTAAAATTAACTATCTGGGGAAAAACAAGTTTACAAACCACCAGGACCAAAAAAGTACAAGGAAAGTGGAAAACAGAGAGGTCAGTTTAATACCATCAATAAACTGTAATAGAAAATAAACCTCTGGTACTTTGAACATTCTAATCACAGGAGCAAAAAATGGTTTGCACACACTTGGGAGAAAACCAGCTAGCATTGTCTCCTAGGAAGAAGTGTCTAGGCTTCATATAAGAAAATCTGGGACCTCAGAACATGCCCCATATTATGATAAAACGTTATTTTCTTGATACCCAATTTCCAACATGGGCGGGGTTGGTTCCGTATAACAAAACAATTCTTGGACACCAGGAGTGTGTCCAAGAATTCAACTCAATTCTGACACTATCTGCCGGGAGAGAGCATCAGATTTTACAGCCTTACAAGACTTCTTTGCACGCCGCCGTCCCCCCACCAACACACACACACACACACACACACACACACACACACACACACACCCCACTTCAGACACCAGCTGCAAGCCCAGGCTGTTACCTGTGCTTCTGACCAACTGGCTGTAAGTCAGAGGTTCCCACAAACCCCTCCTCAGGTATGGTTAATTTGCAAGAGGGGCTCACAGAACTCAGAGAAACATTTTACATACTACATCACCAGTTTATTATAAAAGGGTCAGGAATAGTCAGCTGGAAGAGATGCATAGGGCAAGGAATGTGTCAAGTGGGAAGGGGCACAGAGCTTCCACGGCATCTCAGGGCGAGTCACTCTCCCCATGCCTCCACATGTTCACCAGCCTGGGAGCTCTCCAGACCCTCTCCTTTTGGGTTTTTATGGAGGATTCATTACACAGGCATGACTAAGTCATTGGCCATGGCGATTGAACTCAGTCTCCAGCCCCATTCCCCTCAACGGAGGTCTGGGGGTGGGGCTGGAAGTTCCAACCCTCTAATCACATGGTGATTATTGGAATCACAGGGCTCCGTTGGAAACTAGTCCCATCCTTAGGTGCTTTCCAAAAGTCACCTCATTAACATAACAAAAGACTCCTCAATAGCTCTCCTCACTTAGGAAATTCCAAGGGTTTTAGGAGCACTGTGCCAGAAACTGGGACAAAGGCTGTTTGTCTGAAAAATATGTATTTCTTATAAATCACAATATCACAGTTATACATAGGGGTGATTTTATAAGCCAATTTGGGGCAAGGCCACTGGCAGCCCTGAGGGACTGCCCAGGCTGATCAAGGTTGCCTCGAAGGCGGTACTCCAAGGTAGAAGTGGCCTGGAATCAGAAGTGACAGCAGAAGAGGTGGATTTGGTTTTGAATAAATATGTAAATCAGCAGGTCTGGCTGAGCATTTCTGGGAGGCTCTGTACTCAGGATTCTTCCCCCTGATCTTTTGCTCAGTTGACACTGTTACATTAGAAACCTCAGGCAGGACGAGGTAGTGATGTCACCTGGATGCACTGGCGTTGGCACGATCTGGGTGACTTACACTCCTTTTTGTTTAGATTGACTCCTTGCCTTTGCTATCAGGAGCAAAGGGCTGGAAGGGCTGTGACTGCCCAGAGTGAATTAGAACTGACAGTATACCACTTTTATTATTGTTATTATTAGTATACTGATGGTCATAAATATTATTAGCAATGGTTTCTGTCTCTGTCATCATGCCTAGTAAGACCTTCCTCATCCTGAGATTGAACATTATTCATCTGTATTTTCTTTCTTGTGCTTCTGTGGTTGCATTTTGCTTTAGAGCTTCGGTGTTAATCACTGCAACACATGTTTTCTCTCTCCCTAATTCTTTTCTAAGCTCCTGGAGGTCAGGAATAATGTCCTTGTTACTCTCTGGCTGGCCCAGCACCAAGCCGATCCTGGTGGACCTTCAGCAAGTGTCTGCTGATGACGAGGGTGATGTGACATTGATTACAAAAGACTACTTTTCCTTTGTGATTTGATGCCTTTTTTTTTTTTTTTTTTGCGGTATGCGGGCCTCTCAGTGTTGTGGCCTCTCCTGTTGCAGAGCACAGGCTCTGGATGCACAGGCTCAGCGGCCATGGCTCACGGGCCCAGCCACTCGGCGGCATGTGGGATCTTCCCGGACAGGGGCACGAACCCGTGTCCCCTGCATCGGCAGGCGGACTCTCAACCACTGCGCCACCAGGAAAGCCCAGTTCAGTTGCTTTTTGAAAGAGGTGAGCTCTTGTCAGCTCCTTCAGGGGCAGAAGAGGTCTGCAGTGCTGGGAACTGAGAGCAGGGAGCCATCGAGGTGCACAGCACTCTCTGGAACAGGTGTTCAGGAGGGCACGTGACAGCAGCATGAAGCAGCTGGCCTTGGATGGAGAAGCCTGCAGGGTAGGTACTCTGACCTGGCTTTCTAGCTCCTGTTTGTCAGAGGGAGCCCCAAAGGCCATTTCTCTTATTTTCCTAACATAGAAAATAACTGTACAATGGATAGTAAGCGATTGAGAATATTTTGACAGCGTTTCTGTTGTTATGCCAGGGAGAGGTTTAATCCTTGCTGTGGCCTATTCTTTTTGGGGGAAACACCAACCGGTTCTTTTTTGGGGAAAAACCGGTTCTTTTTTGGGGAAAAAACCAACCAGGACATGAGCTAGAAAGCAATACAAACAAGGGTGATTGATTGTGAGTGTGTGTGTGTGTGTGAGTGTGTGTTTATCCTTGGTCTGGAAGAAATTTGTGGAGTGATCTTCCTGGTTGTAGGTTAATCTTTTCCCACATAAATAGAGGGGTTTAAAGAGAGATATAAATACTTTCCTACCCTGAGAGAAAACAGACTTTGTACTGCAATGTACAAAGTATCCAAGTGAAGGAAATTAGAAGTAAAATAAGGAAAGAGAAGGGGAGAGAGAGACAGGGAAGTGGAAGCATCAGAGTGTGTACTAGTGAGAATTCTCTAGGGAAACAGAAACAGTAGGATGTATATCACATTATCTATCTATCTATCTATCATCTATCATCTATCTATCTATCTGTCTATCTAACACCTATCTTTCATCTCTTGAGAAATTTATTTTAATATTTATCCTAAGGACTTGGCTCACATGATTGTGGAAGCTGGCAAGTCCCCAGTCTGCAGGGCAGCCAGCAGGCTGAAGACTTACAGAGAAATTGATGCTGCGGTTCAAGTCCAAATGCTGTCTGCTGGCAAAATTCCTTTCTCCTCAGGGGAGGTCAGTCTTTTTCCTGTTCAGGCCTTGGATGAGGCCCACCCACATTTTGGAGAGTGATCTGCTTTCCTCAAAGTCTACTGATTTAGAAGTTAATCTCATCTAAAACAAACCTTCACAGAAGCATCTGGAATAACATTTGATCACACATTTGGTTACCTTGGTCTAGCCATGTTGACATACAAAATGAACCACCTCAGAGGACATCTACACAAAGCCCATGTGAGGGTTTCCGGGCAGCTGCAGCAGTGTGAACTATAAGCCTCCTGCAACACAGGTGGGAGAAGAATTTAAGATATTTCTACCTCTCCAGGAGAGGGAACTGGAGGTGCTCTGCTACCCTGCAGGCAAATGCAAATCAGACCAAGATCTAGGACAGCTCAGACATGGACCAGTAGAGACTTAAGACCCAAATAAAACTTATATTTGTATTTAGCTACCTAATGATATTGTGATACATCAGACTTTTATATTTGCTTGAATCATCTATGTGTAACTTATACTTCCAGTAAGCTTTGCTTATAAGGTCATCTAAAATGTGTATTAAGCTTCACATAATCCTCAATATATTTTTGTACCTTCAGATTAAGAAACTCAGAGTGAATGAGCTGTAGTTAAGGGTTAAATGGAGGGGAATTCCACCAACTCACTTCGTTCTAAACTCTGCTCAGGCAGAGTCAGGCTAACTCTGATTGGCACGGTGGGGAAACACAGGGTTTGAATGCAGGCTCTGCGTTACGGATGTGCCATTTAAATGATGTGACCGTCACTTAAACTTTTAGAAACTCAGTGTCTCCATCTGTTAAATGAGGATTATGATACCTGTCTTGTAGGGTTATTGAGAGTATGAAATGAAATCATGCAACCAAAGCATCTAGTACAATTCTTGAAAAAAGAGTTGGTGCTAAATAATTGTTACTTACCTTCCTCCTGGGTCAGGCCAGGGTTGGAGTATATGACAGACACTGTTGGTTGCCTATCTAATTTCCCTTCTTTCCTTTTTTGTTGGTTCAGGCCAAATCCTGTTAAAGAAACCTACATTTCCCAGCCTCCCTGTGGTTATGAGTGTCATTTAACAGGTTCCATCCAATGTGGCATAAACGGAAGCCATCTACTTTGCTGATAATGATGCCATCTCTTCCTCTTCTTCACTTCCTTCTTTTCCCTACCTGGCATGCAGACTTGATGGCTGGAGCTGTGGTAATCATTTTGTGACCACTAGAAAATGGACAAGAAATCCAGAGGTCTCAGCACAGATATCCTTGCATCACTGAACCAATTACCAGCAACTTTTTTTTTTTATCATGACAACTTCTACCTGAGTAAAAATAAGCTTCTATTTTGTTTAATCTACTATTTAATCAGATTTTTTTTTATCAGTAATAGTCTACTGCAATCCAACCAATATGTGGGTTAACTTAGTGAATAGTAAATGTAGCTTTAAAAAGTTCTGATTAGGGTTTCCCTGGTGGCGCAGTGCTTGAGAGTCCGCCTGCAGATGCAGGGAACACGGGTTCGTGCCCCGGTCCGGGAAGATCCCACATGCCGCGGAGTGGCTGGGCCCGTGAGCCATGGCCACTAAGCCTGCACGTCCGGAGCCTGTGCTCCGCAACGGGAGAGGCCACAACAGTGAGAGGCCCGCGTACCGCAAAAAAAAAAAAAAAAAATTTCCGTTTAGGAATATTATTGACTACCCAAATAAAGTTGCCCTGTAAATATCTGTTACTGGTGTCAGTAAACTATGCCATACTACTTGAGGCATACCTTCCCCTGCTCCCTGTGCCCTGCTACTTTAAACAGTTGCCAAAGTTCAGTGGATTCCCCTCCTTACCTCTTCCAAATCCCATCCACCTTAATTTTTTTTTTTGGCATTTATTTATTTATTTTTTACATCTTCATTGGAGTATAATTGCAACACAATGGTGTGTTAGTTTCTGCTTCATAACAAAGTGAATCAGTTATACATACACATACGTTCCCACATCTCTTCCCTCTTGCGTCTCCCTCCCTCCCACCCTCCCCATCCATGCATACAGAATTCTCTCTCAACCATCAACCTCTATTCTTGCATGCCAGAAGGAAAAACAATGGATGTTTTTCTGCTTTCACAAAAATAAACTGAAGTATTTCTGTAACATTTAATCCAGTTTTCTAAAAACAGAATTCTATGCCTTCCATTTGAGGAAGACTTAGAAGTTGCCTCTTAGGTACCGCACATCAAGCTCTAAGCAGTACTGCTGTTTGTTGGTTGCAACGAGGCGATACAGACATTGAGAGCAAGCATTTAGAAACTTCCATAATCATTAGACGTGATTGCAACATTTACTTTTATTGTATTTTAAGAAAGTATTAGTCCATCATGGATTGGAAATTTGAAAAAAAAGATTTCTTTTTTTTTAAACCATAGTTAGTTTGAGAAGCACTGTTGTAATGGATAAATACCAGGTGGTAAGAAAAGTCACTACAGAGTTTAGTATTATTTTCAAAATTAACCTTTAAAAAATGATAGTATTTTCATAGTGTGAGAAATAAACCTACTGAGTATTTGGAAAAGTTATTTGAGGATTTGTCCAGTATTTAGTTCACACACGCCTGCGCGTGCACACACACATACACGCACACGCACCCCTTATGTGGTTAGAGATCAACATGAATACTCACTACAACAATAGCTTCCTATTTTTTATAACTAAATGTGATTAGCCCTTTGCTTATATAAATTAATACTTCAGTACACAGAATGATAATGAATTATTCTCAAAAGTAGGACATAATAGTATCTACAACACATCAAGAGAAATTTAGAAATAGGACTATCTAAGATGATGAGAGGCAATTGGGAATTTGGGGAAGAGGCGAATTTAACATATGGAAGTAATCATTATGAATTTTAAATTATTTACTAAGTATAGCAACATCGAGATGCTTTTGTTAACCAACTTCGGAATTTTTTTTAAAAAAAGAAAAGACCAAAATGTGGAAGAACTGCAGGTGTTCTGTACACTAAAAAAAATATAACGAGTCAAAAGTCTTCAATCTTGGGCTTCCCTGGTGGCACAGTTGTTGAGAGTCCGCCTGCCGATGCAGGGGACACGTGTTCGTGCCTCGGTCCGGGAAGATCCCACATGCCGCGGAGCGGCTGGGCCCATGAGCCATGGCCGCTGAGCCTGCGCATCCGGAGCCTGTGCCCCGCAACGGGAGAGGCCACAACAGTGAGAGGCCCGCGTACCGCGAAAAAAAAAAAAAGTCTTCAATCCTGTAAAGCTCTTGAGAAAATCTAGGACTAATCCTGGATGGATGCAATGCAGTTTGTTTGTTGTTAGTTGATACATTCATTGTTCCAAGAAGAACTGTGAACCATGTAAGTCAGCCCGATGATGTGGAGCATTTTGGCTTGCAACTTTTTGCCTAATGCTTTTCTGTTTTCCTTAAAAAGAAAAATATCTCTGTGCTGTTTACAAAGACTTTGGGGTGCTGCTTACCATTTTAGCTACTAACACAAACAACCTTGACAATAATAATCTATTTTTTTAAATCCCTTTTCACCCAGACAAGTAAGCAATCATCAATTATAGACCCTCACATGGAATACAAATTTGGCACCATGGAAATGAAAACTAAAGCAATTTGTATCTTTACTATTCCAAGGGGAATCATTCTTGGTCTATTTATTATGAAATATTCCCTCTATCTTATACTCTTCTAAGTTATATCAATGTCATCGACCATAACTTGAATCATAATGAGTAGATGATACTCTTGAATGACTGGAATCATGTCATCATTATTAGATGACCTAGTTAGCATATGTGGTTAAAAATGTCACTGCCTTTTTATTTATTGACTTATTTCAGAGTGGCATAGGTTATATCAGGACCGGGCTCCTGGATGTATCTTTATGAAATAGCATAGTGTTTTGTTTATTTTTTAACCCATATCCACTAACCATATACATGGAGCCATCCACACTACTTTAAAATATTTCTTTACAAACCATATATTTTTCCCCTATGACTTTTATTATCAATGCCCCTGAAAAAAAGTAAAACACGGGCAAAGAAATGTGACAGCCTTGTTTCAGAAACATTGGTAGACTTTAGGAGGAGGAACCTCAAATCAGGAAAGATGTCAGTGAGAGAAACAAACCTTTTTCCTGAACCCATGGGGCTCCAATCTGTGCCCAGTGTGCTTGTGTTCCTCGAGGTCTGTGTACATTTATGAGGGAAGGCGTGGGTGGTCGGAACTCCCTGAGGATGTTTCCTGAGAACACCACATCCAAGGTCAAATATCTTGGCAATGTTTCTGGTCTTAGGCTTACGAATAAGCATGCATAAAGGAAGAAAGAAGCATTTGCTTTAGAAATGATGCTAGAATTTATCTTTACCTGACTCTCCTGCCACTGAGATCTGTATTTGGCCCTTAATCATTACTTCTTGCTGTTGCAATCCCCCTCCCCTCCCCCCACCCCTACTCTTCCTTGGCTACTACTCTCAGAATTCTCTTCAGGGGAGACCAAAGTGCTCCAGACAAGTTATTCTCTCCATTTTGGAAGAACTCACTGTCTCATGTCCTTTGACTTTTTCTCTGGTCTTTTGCTTCTTTTCAAATTCTATTCAAATCTCACCTTCTGTGCCGTAAGCATTCTTTGGAACTCCTTCTTAGTGTTTATGGGTCTGTTCACTTACTTGCTAAATCTGAGTTATTTCCCAGGATTTAAAAGAAATTAGGGTAGATTAAAAATATTAAGCAGCATGCCTGATGAGCAATGAAATATATGTATATATTTTTAAGCTTTGTCCTCTTGTAGATGGTTATTAGAGAATTTGGGTTTGTAAGGAAACTGAGATTTTCTATGTATTAATATGATAATATCAGTAATTCTACAACATGTTTATTTTCTGATCTGCTTAATGGTTATACTAGTTTAGTTGCATGATACCTAATTAATGATGTCTTTGGAAGTCTCACCAGATAATATAATGATAAATTAACTAGAAACTGATAAAATTAGCTGAGCCACCCTCATATTGTCTGCGTTTCCTTTGCAGACCCGAACTATGGGTAGTAAGAGAAGGTGAGAGTATTTGAATGAGTAGAATTTCTAAAGGTTAGAAGACAATGCACATACTGTAAGTTAAGTTAAATGAATTCACTTTTTATTTCTATTATATAATTGGAAGAACAAAATCTTACCCCCTCTGAACCATTACTCTCACTGCAATGCTCATTAGCTCATGATTAAGTCTTTTTTTTGCGGTATGCAGGCCTCTCACTGTTGTGGCCTCTCCCATTGCGGAGCACAGGCTCCGGACACACAGGCTTAGCGACCATGGCTCACGGGCCTAGCCGCTCCGCGTCATGTGGGATCTTCCCAGACCGGGGCACGAACCCGTGTCCCCTGCATCGGCAGGTGGACTGTCAACCACTGAGCCACCAGGGAAGCCCCATGATTAAGTCTTAATATAAAATGCCATGGCTTCTTTTTCAGACTAAAAACTTAGCTTACTGAAATATGACTTACCTTCTATTGACAATCATCTGGCTATTCTAATTAACTCCCCCTTCTTTCCCATTTTCCTCAGTAGCTTCTTCTTTCTTAAAAATAAAAATATTTGAGAATGTGGATGTGACACTCAATCTAAAGTGAAAGTCAGAGCTATTACTAAGGAAGTCATATAGCTTCAATTCCCAACTGTATACCCTTCTGACTAGTGTATTTTATTGCAACGTTTGTTATTTATGTTAGTCATTGGACTGGATTTGTGGTCCCTGTTTTTGAGCATGTGGCACAGTGAGTTGCAAAGATCTCAAAGGCAATTCTCTCTGCTCTGTGCAGAAGGACTTACATTTTTTTTAAACATCTTTATTGGAGTATAATTGCTTTACAATGCTAACACATATATATGGAATCCAAGGGGAAAAAAATGGTCATGAAGAACCTAGGGATAAGACGGGAATAAAGACACAGACCTACTAGAGCATGGACTTCAGGATATGGGGAGGGGGAAGGGTAAGCTGTGACAAAGTGAGGGAGTGGCATGGACTTACATTTTTGAATAGAATATACACTAGAAATTGAGGTCTGGCTTGTAGCCTTAATGTTAAAGCAGTATGTTTCAATTGACTAAGCAGGACAGTAACAATTTAGATAAAAGTATGCAATATATCAATTAATGAACTATAAAAACCCCTCAATGAACATTAACCCTTTAGAGCATATAGGTATGTATATGCATTGTAAACATTTATTTAATTGGTGATGATGACAGCTTTCATGGCAACACTGTTATTATTTAAGTTTGTGATTAGCTATTTATATACACCTGGGTGGAAAATAAAGTCTGATTCTAAACCTCATTGCTCTGATCATGAAGGGTTCTTTGAAGGGGAAATTGGAGTTGACACAGAAACTGAAATACAGGCTAAGAGTCATTTTATCAAGAGTCACTTTAAACATTTATCAATAAATGTTTAACAAATAGTTTCTTTGGAGGTGGGCCTGTGTCAGGTGTGGTGGAGGTCACAGCCCCATGCCTCAGAAGTTACAATCACAGAAGTTCAAGCTAGTCTAGTAGTCATGAAGCAACTCAAGTGTTAATGGTCTGACTCTGACTGAAAGCACTGACAGAGCTCAGACTAGGGAGGGAAAGCATCAGAGTCTCAGATGGCTGGGGAACGCTTATGGGACTGATGGCCCTTGATCTGAACTTTAAAGAAAGGCTGGATTTGGATCAAGGGAGATAAAACCGTAGCAGGGGCCGGGAAGGGGAATGAACACGGTGTGGTCATGGGCATGGGGGAGACCAACTGGGCTGGAACTAAACAATCAACAATGCACAGAGGACGAAGGGATGGAGTGCCCTGACATGTGCAACTAGTTAGAAGAGTCATGGACTGAGTGACAGGCTCTGACACCTGTTGCTGCTGATCTGGAGCTAATGGGCCTATGTGGCCAAGCAGGTCGGGAGCAGGTTGGCGTCGTGGAGGTGGGGTCCAGCCTTGCGAGTGTTGGAGAAGATGTGAGGTTTGCAGAGGGAAGGACACGCCTTTTGGCGCACGGGGCTGGCTGTAAATGAATTAGTGTACATGGACATTTATCTTTGGCATCTCTGCTTTGTCACCCTCTGCGTTTCTCCCATAGTTTGGGTATCTTGCTCTGGCTTCAACTGCACAAGGCTTCCCTTTGCTTTGCCTTCTTTTGAATTAGTTGTAGTTTCACTTTCCTTAGTCTCACATCCTGAAAGTTAGAACTTCTGGGGTTCTGCTAACTATGTAGGTTACGTGAACGGAGGATAGCATCCTGTGCCTAGTGACTTTGGGGACGATATCTCCCCTTTTTTGGGTGAACATTTTAATATTCTTTGGTTAAATAAGTGTTTTAGTATCCCTAAAATCGTGTCACCCCCCCATTTAGTCTCTGTATAGCGGTCAGGCTTCATAAACTCTGCTTTGCTTAATTAAAACAATACCAAGCCCTTATTAAATGACACAATTGGGGTGTGTGTGTGTGTGTGTGTGTGTGTGTGTGTGTGTGTGTGTGTGTGTTGCCTGGCTAATTCAGTTATTTAAAGCACGATATTGAGTCTGAGTTTTCCTTTATAGGCCGTTTAAACTTGCAGAGATAAAAATGTAGTCCTGTGCACACAGATTTTATTCCTAGCTTTATATAAAACCCTAAGAGGACCTTATAAAGGAATTGTGGCCACTACTTAAAGCTGGTATTGTGGTGATGTCTCAGGCATGGTGGAAGAAAGTGGTGACCAGTAACATCAGGTGTGTATGTATAAAACCACTTTTTTGGGGGAACAAATTATTTTCACAGAAAATAATTTGCAACCCACAAAGTTGCTCCATGAGTTCTGCATCGGTTATTTCTTTAAAAATGGCACAGCAGGTCTTTAATCTGATTGATTATTACCAGATTTCAGGCTTGAACTGGCCTTTAAGATTTGACTTTTAGGAAAGAAAATGGAGGGAAAGGAGCATAGGAAATATATCTTTGAGAGTACGGGATTATAATAGGAAAGTAGCAACTGAATTCAGTTTCACAACTCAACTCAGTTGAATTTCTCAATTAAACTTTGGTGTTAAAGTTGAAAAAATGTTAGTGAGCAGTTTTAAACACAATGTAGCTGTGCCAACTCTGGCATGGTGATGTTTATCTTGCATTGTCCTATGGTCTGAACACAGTGTTTTTTAAGAGTGGTACCCAATAAAAATTGGTTTCCTGAATAACTGAACAATTGAAAAGTGAGATTATTATTCTAGCTGATGATTTGGAATGTATAATTATTTGACATTTGACATGAAGAAAATTGAAAATAAGGCAAATCAAATACGAATTTAAGTGTTAACTACCAGCAACCTGTTTCCTTTCATGTCACCAAAAGTTAAAGAAGGACATTCCCATGATTAACTAGAATTAGTTGTTTTTCTATTGTTTTAAAGTTGAAAAGTATATATAAAACTATATTTGATGCTTTAAAATGAGGAGATTAATGTATTAGTCTATTTTAAAAGGACTTACAATTGGTCTGTGTAAAATGCAATATTGTTTGAGTGTTATATATTATATTAGTAAAGTCACACAATTTAGAAACTCGGTAGACATGGTTTCATCTTACTTAAGTGACCGTCTCTAAAATGTGTTACTGTGTGCTCTGTACAGTAGTCTATCAGTTACTTTTTACTTAAAGAAAGCCTGATCATTTCTGCCTTGCAGAAGTTAGGTCAGTTAATTGTTTTAAGGATTATTTTCTTGTCATGATACATGTAACTGTTGATACCACAAAAGGTGGGCACAAAAACTGCACCTCTTCTCTATCATTTTAAGGCTCTTTACTAGACTTTTTGGATAATTTATTAAAAATCCATCCTCTTAAAGTTAAACATTATAAATAAACATTATATAGGAAAAATTATTAAAACTTTGAATTTTGGAAATTTGTCTCCTCTACCTTCAGTTTATTCTTTATGGTAAAATATCTCCACATCACATCCCCTGTCATCATCTAAGGCTGATGCCATCTGAATATTCTTGTCCAGGGAAATAGGTTTCTGTAACTCATGGTATAAAATATCATTCCACAGCATCTTACGTTCTCCTCAGTGTAGGTGGAACCATTCTAGTACATTGGGAGCAAGTTTTAAGTAACATGGTTTAAATGTGAATTTCAGAAAATTGCAGACAAAGCACATACATAAAATTTAGTCTCTTATTTCGTATTAGTTCTTTCTGAAATCAGAACTAACATTCCTTTTGGAGGGGTGGGTAGAAACTGTTCTTACCTAACACGATAAAGACCAACTCCCTTTATGAAATTTCCTATTGTAGTAGATCGTTATAATAATGGCCTCTAATGAATCATGCCGACCTGTGTCCCTGCCCCTTTGTAATGGAATGCTGCTGCCAGTACTACTGTGAGGTAGAGTCTATTTCTCCACCCTGTTGAATCTGGGCTGGCCTTGTAAATTGCTTTGACCAACAGAATGTAGCAAAAGTGACAATTGTATGAGTTCCAGAGCCTAGGTCTCAAGATATTTTGAAGAGTCTGCCTTTACCTCCTGGGAACCCTGAGACCACCAGGTTGGGTAGAACCCTGAAATTAAAAGAGTTCTGGTTACGCCAACCAACAGTCATCACTAACTACCAGACACGTGAGTGAGGCCACTTCGGGATTTCCAACCCAGACCAGCTGTAACTGCACAGAGAGCCCAGCCAAGATCAGCGAAGAGCCAACCAATCAACCCACAAAATGATGAGAAATGACAAATGGTTCTCATTTTAAGCTGTTAAGTGTTGGGGTTAGATGAATACCTGAAACACCAATGAAATACTAAAATCTGTCACATCAGAAACACCCTAACTCTGTAATAGCCTAAAGAACATTCTCCATTATTTTTCTAAACAATTTGTGCTGATCTTCGCCAATATCATCTAGCTGACTGGAAACCTTCAACACTTCATAAAGAATCCTTGAATTTTAATTTGCTATAGGGACCCTCCCAGGACTCTGTATTTCTTTGTTGGTCTTTTGGCTGCAGAGTGGAATGTGCTTCGATTGAGCTGCTTTTCATAGCCAAGGTAACCCGAGTTACTTCACAGAGGAATGTACTGGGGGGTAGTGTCTCTGCCAGTTGTAAAAGGACAATTATGTAACGGCTCATACAGCACTTAATTTTTAGAACTTGTCTTACTGAGAGGAAGAGAAAATAATGGCTGAATATTGGACCCCAAATACAGAGAGGAAGAGCATCCAAACTTTCCACATCATCCTTATATTTTGCAATTCACTTTTAATGAGAGGCTGTTTAAGTGAGTCATAATTCAATTCTGGAAGTATCCTGTGTAATGACTTACATTCCTTATTTCCATGTAGCAGACAAATAAAATCATATGTAACTTCTTTTGAATTAGCTCGTGCTACATATTCTTTAATTTCTTTAATTTATGTTACAGGGAAATTTACCTGCATTCGAAGTACCTTGTGATGTAGTCCACATAGATTGATGCCATAGGAGATAGAGCCATCTGAATCATGAAGATATATAATTCATACTGCAAAAGAAATCACAAAAATGTGATTAGTGGATTATATTTTTCCCCTGTTACCACTCTGTTAAATAAATTCTATCAAAAATGTAGAAAAACAGTAAGTTGTATAAAGTCTCACAGTAGAACTCAAGTGGAGAAGTGTCTTAGTAACAAGTGCTCTAGCTGCTTGCTGGTACCCCAGGAACCAAGGAAGGAGAGAAACTCTATTTCACAGGATCTAGCTTGTTTTCACCTCTCGTACAAAGTAGTAGGTCTACATTAGATGAATTAGTTTGGGGTCAAAGTTTCATTTTTTAGAGTTCAACTCATGCTTTTCCTCCCCTTTGCTTAAATAATGCTCATTCTAAACAGGTATGGATTCCTTCATGTCACTTTTCAGTTTGCTGTGCCTGTGTATGAATGGTCTAATTTACAGAGAGCCTTGTGATTAAGCTCCAACTAGAATGTTGGAGAAATTCCTGCACTGCACAGCCCAGGGTTCAGTAGATAGCTCATGTTCGGCATGAAGCAAATGCAAGAACCCTTGAGTGCCAAATAGCCCAGTTCCTTGCTATTCCCCAAGGACTCGTGTTCCACCATCCTTAGATCATCTTTTCATCCTAGGCTTCCTCATCAGATGTTTCCCCAGAGTTAGCCACTGCTTTGTGTCCTTTGACATGTTCACAGTGAAGTAGAGGAGAGGAACTTGACTACTTCAACGGTAAGTGTGTTAAGCCAGATAACAGAGATATGGACAAAGTGCAAAGGGAGCAGAAAAAGGGAGATTCACAGAAGCTTTGGTGTCAAGGCATCAATACAAGTTTACTGCGGGGAAGAGTGGTCCAAGCTGCTAAAACACAGAGTCAGACATGAGCGTGAATTGTTTGGAAAATAGTGCAAAGCTTCTCATGAATAACTGGGCTTCAGATTCTTGAGGGCAGGGGATTGGTGGGATATGCAGCATGTGAGGTAAATTGGGGCCAGATTGTGAAGGGACTTTTATGCTATAATGAGGGAGAAAAACCTCAGTTTTGAACCCAACTTGTTAACGGCTGTGCAACAAAAACTTGACCTGAGTATTGAGAGGGTTGTGGTTCTTTCTAGGACTCTCTGCTTCATTATGCATAAGACTCGGGTAATAAACAGGCAATTAGTTGACATAAAATTATTTATTATTCAATTATGTGACATCATGATGGTCAATATCCAAGAATTTGGCTTTTTTGAAACTGAAACCTGAAGAGTTAGAATGATATATAACATATAGAAGCAAATTAAAAAGTTATAACTAATAGATCTGGCACTATTATTAATTAAGGATAATCAACAAATAGGGTCACTCTATTGGAATGAAGGGTTGAGATAACTGTCTGGATAATTGACACCCAGAACCCTAGTTGACCCAAATTACCTGAGGTTTTTGACTGTAATTATGCAATTAGTTGCCTCTAATTCCCCATTTTGCTTTGCCAGCACACTACATCATGACTAAATAGGCCACCAAAAAGGAAATGAAGTTCTCAGCAAAGATGATCAGAAACTATTTCAAAGGGCACCTGACAAGCATGTGAACGGCAGTTATAGGGTGACTTCCAAGAGCAAACAGTACTATATTTCTAATGCTGTTAATCTGAGATAAAATTACTTCTTATTTTAAAGAAAATCAACTATTTAAATTGTGCTTAAATTGCTGCAAAATTCTAAAGGACTCCATACCGAATGAGGACAACATCCTTTTCCCTTGGTTTTATATCCTAATATAATTTTGTGCATGGGTACTTATACCTGTGAATGTTTTCTTTTCTTAAACATTTGGTTTCTGCTGTCTGGAGATGTGCCTCTTGTTTTTGTGAAGATTCTATAGAGGACAGTGGTCACGTGACTCTCACTCCACTGCTTGTACACAAACAGAACCATCTAAAGCAAATATTAGACGTTGACAACTTACAGTAGAGACAGATTTTTGAAAAATAAACAAATACCTGTACTTTTAAAAATAGGCTCCTAAGTAAGGAAGTACAGACCAAAAAATAAGAAAATATACTCTCTGCCTTTTTTTCCTTAGTGCATCAGAGTTAAAAATCAAATCAATATCATTTCAGTGTGAGATAGTGGCTACAGCATGTAGACATCAGCAGAGTAATTAAAAAGCCAATGAGTTTACTTGGTAAGATGTAATTTAGCCATAGTCAGTGGCTGCTTCCAAGAAATCTATTTACCCCCAAGTATCCTCAGGCATGGATGGGAGAGTGTGAAATGATGGAGTTTTAGTTATCCTTGTATGTAGCAAATTTCAATTAGCACTTCTTCTGTAAAAAAAAATTGTTATAGTAATATTACCTTGAAGTTCCCCAAGCTTACAGGCACCAGATATTTAAGAGCAAAAACATTTCTGTTTTACTGATTCTGAAAACCTCACTTCATAGATCGACACCCCCCTCCCCATTGGTTAGAAATTCCTTGATTCAACTACAATGCCTGCTGTTTCTAGAGCTTGGGTGGGATGCCTGCTTAGAAACAACTTGTGGAAAACAACAATAAAACTTTGCTTCTGAAGTGTTTTGATAAAGTGTACCCAGATTCTCCAGAGAGATTTTCACCCACAATTTAACACATAATGAGACCTTGCTACTTTTATGACACACTTCAGAAAGACCAAGATATGCACAGAAGCGCAGGAGTTGGAAAATAGGTTTCAGGTCAAGCGCCAATCCCCATAGACTGTTAGTGCGGCCCTGTGCTGAGACCATCACCAGGAAAAAAAAGGTACATTTCATTAGCAATGTCTGCTATGCATGCAGGAGGCGTGGAGGCCAGCTATCGTTGCTTGGCTCATTAGAACAGGCTTTTAGGGAAGCATTTCAAAATGAGGCCACAGATTCGCATCTTTTTGGCCTTCTGCCTTCAAGAGTTGTGTTTTTTTCTTTCCCTATGCCACCTAAAACAATACTTTGAACATGAAGACATGGGGCAAACACTCCTCTGATGACCTCATTGTCCCCAAGTAGGAAGCAATACCTTTGCCATTGACCTGCCATAAATGCCTCAGGCCCTCGCTGAGAGTTATCTGTAATGTTACATTAAATCTTTTTAGTTCAACATTTCTATATCGTTATGGCAGAGATGTTCAGTATCGTCATGGTTTTGAAGAAAAGGTTTTCCCAAGTGTAAATGATTATAAACATTTAATGTTCTTGTCTTCTTAACGTGTTTTATATAAAAAGTTTTATTCTCTTCTACAGAAACCTATAGAGTCATTAGTAACTTTTGGAAAAAGTTTAATTATTAACTAGTTTGTTTTTTACCGTTTCCCACCTGAAGAGTAGAAAATTGACCTTTATCATTTTACTTTGAGGAAGAGGAACATTGATCAAGGGAAACATTGATCAAGAGAATACACTACATAGGTACTTGATACAGGCAAGTCTGAGGCCATTTTCTAATGAAAAATTCTAGAGCTGTGCTCTTCTCACAGGCTGGGCATCTTCCAGGGCCGTCGACTTCCCAGCATGAAAGCAACAGTGCAATTTCTTGCTCAAATGATACTGAATACATCTTGTAAAGCTGCACTGCCCAGTGCAGTAACCACTAGCTAAACGTGGCTATTTAAATGAAAATGAATGAAAATCAAATAAAATGGAAAATCCACTTCCTCAGTCACAAAAGCCACACTTCAAGAGCTCAACAGCCACAGGTGGCTTGTGGCTACCCTTACAGGACAGTGCAGAGCAGACAGAGAACATTTCCATTATCGCAGAAAGTTCTATTAGAAGATGTATTTTAGAAGGTTCCCCCATTGGCAGAAGACAGTGGTGATTCGATCCCCACTCTGCACCCCTCACATAGTTTGAACATCCATAGAGCAGAGACAGAACTAGAAAGCAAATTTTCCTAGTATATTCAGCTTTCAGATTTACCTTTCTCCATTTATAAATTAACATATTTACTTATTGACACTGTCACAATAGCCTTCCTATTTTAAGACTGGATTTTTTTATTTTTAACAGCTTCATTGGAGTATAATAGCTTTACTGTGGTGTATTAGTTTCTTTTTTATAACAAAGTGAATCAGCTATACATATACGTATATCCCCATATCCCCTCCCTCTTGCGTCTCCCTCCCACCCTCCCTATCCCACCCCTCTAGGTGATCACAAAGCACCAAGCTGATCTCCCTGTGCTATGTGGCTGCTTCCCACTAGCTATCTATTTTACATTTGGTAGTGTATATATGTCAATGCTACTCTCTCACTTCGTCCCAGCTTCCCCTTCCCCTTCCCCATGTCTTTAAGTCCATTCTTTAGGTCTGCATCTTTATTCCTGTCCTGCCCCTAGCTTTTTCAGAACCTTTTTTTTTAAATTTTAGATTCCATACATACGTGTTAGAATACTACACATATTTGTTTTTCTCTTTCTGACTTACTTCACTCTGTATGACAGACTCTAGATTCATCCACCTCACTACAAATAACTCAATTTCATTTCTTTTTATGGCTGAGTAATATTCCACTGTATATATGTGCCACATCTTCTTTATCCATTCATCTGTCAATGGACACTAAGGTTGCTTCCATGTCCTGGCTATTGTAAACAGAGCTGCAATGAACATTGTGGTACATGACTCTTTTTGAATTATGGTTTTCTCTGGGTATATGCCCAGTAGTGGGATTGCTGCGTCATATGGTAGTTCTATTTTTAGTTTTTTAAGGAACCTCCATACTGTTCTCCATAGTGGCTGTATCAATTTACATTCCCACAAAGAGTGCAAGAGGGTTCCCTTTTCTCCACACCCTCTCCAGCATTTATTGCTTGTAGATTTTTTTATGATGGCCATTCTGACTGGTGTGAGGTGATATCTCATTGTAGTTTTGATATGCATTTCTCTAATGATTAGTGATGTTGAGCATCCTTTCATGTGTTTGTTGACAATCTGTACATCTTCTTTGGAGAAATGTCTGTTTAGGTCTTCTGCCCATTTTTGGATTTGGTTGTTTGTATTTTTGATATTGAGCTGCATGAGCTGCTTGTAAATTTTGGAGATTAATCTTTTGTCAGTTGTTTCATTTGCAAATACTTTCTCCCATTCTGAGGGTTGTCTTTTTGTCTTGTTTATGGGTTCCTTTGCTGTGCAAAAGCTTTTAAGTTTCATTAGAGTCCCATTTGTTTATTTTTGTTTTTATTTCCATTTCTCTAGGAGGTGGGTCAGAAAGGATCTTCCTGTGATTTATGTCATAGAGTGTTCTACCTATGTTTTCCTCTAAGAGTTTTATAGTGTCTGGCCTTACATTTAGGTCTTTAATCCATTTTGAGTTTATTTTTGTGTATGGTATTAGGGAGTGTTCTAATTTCATTCTTTTACATGTAGCTATGCAGTTTTCCCAGCACCACATATTGAAGAGGCTGTCTTTTCTTCCTTGTATATTCTTGCCTCCTTTAACAAAGATAAGGTGACCATATGTGTGTGGATTTATCTCTGGGCTTTCATCCTGTTCCCTTGATCTATATTTCTGTTTTTGTGCCAGTACCATACTGTCTTGACTACTGTAGCTTTGTAGTATAGTCTGAAGTCTGGGAGCCTGCTTCCTCCAGCTCCGGTTTTCTTTCTCAAGATTGCTTTGGCTATTCGGGGTCTTTTGTGTTTCCATAAAAATTGTGAACTTTTTTGTTCTAGTTCTGTGAAAAATGCCATTGGTAGTTTGATGGGGATTGCATTGAATCTGTAGATTGCTTTGAGTAATATAGTCATCTTCACAATGTTGATTCTTCCAATCCAAGAACATGGTATATCTTTCCATCTGTTTGCATCATCTTTAATTTCTTTCATCAGTGTCTTACAGTTTTCTGCATACACGTCTTTTGTCTCCTTAAGTAGGTTTATTCCTAAGTATTTTATTCTTTTTGTTTCTGTGGTGAAGAGGAGTGTTTCCTTACTTTCTCTTTCAGGTTTTTCATCAATAATATATAGGAATGCAAGAGATTTCTGTGCATTAATTTTGTAACCTGCAACTTTACCAAATTCATTGATTAGCTCTAGTAGTTTTCTGGTGACAGCTTTAGGATTCTCTATGTATAGTATCATGTCATCTGCAAACAGTGACAGTTTTACTTCTTCTTTTCCAATCTGTATTCCTTTTATTTCTTTTTCTTCTCTGATGGCCATGGCTAGGACTTCCAAAACTATGTTGAATAATAGTGGTGAGAGTGGACAACCTTGTCTTGTTCCTGATCTTAGAGGAAATGCTTTCAGCTTTTCACCATTGAGAATGATGTTTGCTGTGGGTTTGTCATATATGGCTTTTATTATATTGTGGTACCTTCCCTCTATGCCTACATTCTGCAGAGTAGTGATCATAAAGGGTATTGAATTTTGTCAAAAACTTTTTCTGAGTCTATTGAGATTATCATTTGGTTTTTATCTTTCAGTTTTTTAATATGGTGTATCACATTGATTGATGTGTGTATATTGAAGAATCCTTGCATTCCTGGGATAAACCACACTTGATCATGGTATATGATCTTTTAATGTGCTGTTGGATTCTGTTTGCTAGTATTTTGCTGAGGATTTTTGCATCTATGTTCATCAGTGATATTGGTCTGTAGTTTTCTTTTTTTGTGACCTCTTTGTCTGGTTTTGGTATTAGGGTGATGGTGGCCTCGTAGAATGAGTTTGGAGTGTTCCTCCCTCTGCTATATTTCCGAAGAGTTTGAGAAGGATAGGTGTCAACTCTTCTCTAAATATTTGATAGAACTGTCCTGTGAAGCCATCTGGTCCTGAGCTTTTGTTTGTTGGAAGATTTTTAATCACAGTTTCAATTTCAGTGCTGTGATTGGTCTGCTTATAGTTTCCTTTTCTTCCTGGTTCAGTCTTAGAAGGTTGTGCTTTTCTAAGAATTTGTCCATTTGTTGCAGGTTGTCCACTTTATTGGCATAGAATTGCTTGTAGTAATCCCTCATGATTCTTTGTATTTTTTCAATGTCAGTTGTTACTTCCCCTTTTTCATTTCTAATTCTATTGATTTGAGTCTTCTCCCTTTTTTTCTTGATGAGTCTGGCTAATGGTTTATCAATTTTATTTTCTCAAAGAACCAGATTTTAGTTTTATTGATATTTGCTATTGTTTCCTTCATTCCTTTTTCATTTATTTCTGATCTGATCTTTATGATTTCTTTCCTTCTGCTCACTTTGGGATTTTTTTGTTCTTCTTTCTCTAATTGGTTTAGGTGTAAGGTTTGGTTGTTTATTTGAGATGTTTCTTGTTTCTTGAGGTAGGATTGTTTTGGTATAAACTTCCCTCTTAGAACTGCTTTTGCTGCATCCCATAGGTTTTGGGTTGTCCTGTTTTCATTGTCATTTGTTTCTAGGTATTTTTTGATTTCCTCTTTGAATTCTTCAGTGATCTTTTGATTATTTAGCAGTGTATTGTTTAGCCTCCATGTGTTTGTATTTTTTACAGTTCTTTCTGTAATTGATATCTAGTCTCATAGCATCATGGTTGGAAAAGATACTTGATATGATTTCAATTTTCTTAAATTTACCAGGGCTTGATTTGTGACCCAAGATATGATCTATCCTAGAGAATGTTCCATGAGCACTTGAGAAGACAGTGTATTCTGTTGGATGGAATGTCCTTTAATTATCAATTATGTCCATCTTGTTTAATGTATTATTTAAGGCTTGTGTGTCCTTATTTATTTTCATTTTGGATGATCTGTCCATTGGTGAAAGTGGGGTGTTAAAGTCCATTACTATGATTGTGTTACTGTTGATTTCCCCTTTTATGGCTGTTAGCATTTGCCTTATGTATTGAGTTGCTCCTATGTTGGGTGCATAAATATTTTCAATTGTTATAACTTCTTGGATTGATCCCTTGATCATTATGTAGTGTCCTTCTTTGTCTGTTGTAATAGTCTTTATTTTAAAGTCTATTTTGTCTGTTATGAGAATTGCTACTCCAGCTTTCTTTTGATTTTCATTTGCATGGAATATCTTTTTTCATCTGCTCACTTTCAGTCTGTATGTGTGCCTAGGTCTGAAGTGGGTCTTTTATAGACAGCATATATATGGGTCTTATTTTGTATCTATTCAGCCAGTCTCTGTCTTTTGGTGGGAGAAGTTAATCAATTTACATTTAAGGTAGTTATCGATATGTATGTTCCTATTACCATTTTCTAAATTGTTTTGGGTTTGTTATTGTAGGACTTTTCCTTCTCTTGTGTTTCCTGCCTAGAGAAGTTCCTTTAGCATTTGTTGTAAAGCTGGTTTGGTGGTGCTGAATTCTCTTAGGTTTTGCATGTCTGTAAAGGTTTTAATATTTCCATCGAATCTGAATGAGATACTTGCTGGGTAGAGTAATCTTGGTTTTAGGTTTTTCCCTTTCATCACTTTAAATATGTCCTGCCACTCCCTTCTGGCTTGCAGAGTTTCTGCTGAAAGATCAGCTGTTAACCTTATGGGGATTCCCTTGTATGTTATTTGTTGCTTTTCCCTTGCTGCTTTTAATATTCTTTCTTTGTATTTAATTTTTGATAGCTTGATTAGTATGTGTCTTCATGTGTTTCTCTTTGGATTTATCCTGTATGGGACTCTCTGCCCTTCCTGGACTTGATTGACTATTTCCTTTCCCATGTTAAGGAAGTTTTCAACTATAATATCTTCAAATATTTTCTGTCCCTTTGTTTTTCTCTTCTTCTTCTGGGACCCCTGTAATTCAAATGTTGGTGTGTTTAATGTTGTCCCATAGGTCTCTAAGACTGTCCTCAGTTCTTTCCATTCTTTTTTCTTTATTCTGCTCTGCAGTAATTATTTCCATTATTTTATCTTCCAGGTCACTTATCCGTTCTTCTCCCTCAGTTATTCTGCTATTAATCCCATCTAGAGAATTTTTAATTTCATTTATTGTATTGTTCATCATTGTTTGTTTGCTCTTTAGTTCTTCTCATTCCTTGTTAAACATTTCTTGTATTTTCTCCATTCTATTTCCAAGATTTTGGATCATCTTGACTATCATTACTCTGAATTCTTTTTCAGGTAGACTGCTTATTTCCTCTTCATTTGTTTGGTCTGGTGGGTTTTTACCTTGCTCCTTCATGTGTTGCATATTTCTCTGTCTTCCCACTTTGTTTCAGTTACTGTGTTTGGGGTCTCCTTTTTTCAGGCTGCAGGTTCGTATTTCCCGTTGTTTTTGGTGCCTTCCCCCAGTGGCTAACATTGGTTCAGTGGCTTGTGTAGGCTTCCTGGTGGAGGGGACTGGTGCCTGTGTTCTGGTGAATGGGGCTGGATCCAATGGTGTGTTTTGCGGTGTCTGTGAACTTAGCATGATTTTAGGCAGCCTCTCTGCTAATTGGTGGGGTTGTGTTCCTGTCTTCCTAACTGTTTGGCATGGGGTGTGTAGCATTGGAGCTTGCTGGCCATTGGGTAGAGCTGGGTCTTAGTGTTGAGATGGAGATCTCTGGGAGTGCTCTTGCAGATTGATAATATGTGGGGCCGGGAGGTCCTGAACTCGGCTCCCCCACCTCAGAGGCTCAGGCCTGACACCAGGCCGGAGCACCAAGACCCTGCCAGCCACATGGCTAAAAAGAAAAGGGAGAAAAAAAGAAAGAAAAAATAAAATAAAACAAAATAATTAAAATAAAAAAATATTAAAATAAAAAAGTAATAAAAAATAAAGAGAGCAGCCAAACCAATAAACAAATCCACCAATGATAACAAGCACTAAAATCTCTACTAAGATAAACATAAAAATCAGGAACAAGTCCTTTGCAGACAGCAAACCCCAAGTCTACAGTTGCTCCCAAATTCCACTGCCTCAATTTTGTGTTGATTTGTTGTCTATTCAGGTATTCCACAGATGCAGGGTACATCAAGTTGATTGTGGGGATTTAATCTGCTGCTTCTGAGGCTGCATGGAGAAATTTTCCTTTCTCTTCTTTGTTCGCACAGGTCCTGGGGTTCAGCTTTGGTCTTGCCCCCACCTCTCTGTGTAGGTTGCCCTCAGGCATCTTTTGGGTAGTCTGAGGTCTTCTGCCAGCGTTCAGTAGATGTTCTGTAGGAGTTGTTCCACATGTAGATGTATTTTTGATGTATTTGTGGGGAGGAAGGTGATTTCCACATGTTCTCTGCCATCTTCAAGGTCCACCCAAGAAGTTACTTTAATCAGTCTTTTTCTGGGACATTGGATGCTTTAGACCTTGGATCTTTATAGTTAATGGGGAAGCACTGATGGGAACATGAGCAGATTCCAGGCCCTCATGTTCCTTTACTCTGTCGTGCCGGCAGTGGTGGTGGCAAGCGTGGTGGGACCATCAGCTCTGCACGGTGAGTGGAGCGAATCTGTTGGCACCAAGCGTGGCTGACGTGGCAGCAGCCAAAAATTTTTAAGCAGATATTTTGTTATGAAAAAATAGGCATCATTGTAATTCACATAATGAATATTATTCCCAAATAATTGCCCAAATTAAGTTTGCTTTTTAGAGATAAGCACATCAAAGTTTTTCAAAGATTCTTCACCAAGAAGAAACAAGCCTATAAAACTATGATAAAAATTTGTATTTGTTTTGATGTAGTCCTACTTGTTGGTTTTTTCTTTTGTTACTTGTGCTTTTGGTGTCATAGCCAAAACCACATGAGGTACCATCTCACCCCCGTTAGAATGGCTACTGTCAAAAAAGCAAGAGAAGTGTTGGTGAGAATGTGAAGAAAAGGGAACCCTTGTGCACTGCTTATGGGAATGTAAATTGGTTCAGCCATTATGGAAAAACAATGAGAGGTTCCTCCAAGAATTAAAAATAGAACTACTGTATGATCCAGCAATTACACTTGTGGGTATATATTCAACTGAAATGAAATCACTGTCTTGAAAAGATATCTGCATTCCCATGTCTGAACCCAAGCAAATCCTTTGTCCTGTCTCAGTCTCATTTTCCTCATCTATAAAAAGGGGATGATAATAATATCAAGGAGGTGTAAAGATCGCTTAACACACTGCAATAACAGCATAAAAGTTTTTTAACAATAGATCGGGAAGATCTATTGTTAAATAATTTTTGAAATATAGGTTTTAATGGAAGCATAGTTTTTATAATGGTAACACTATAAATTATGTAACCATTTGTTTCAGTTACTTTTGACTCTGGGCAACAGAAAAGCGAAGTAAAAGTGACCTTAACAATAAGGATACTTTTTATATCATATACCAAGATGTTTTGAGGTAGACTTGTTTCAAAGTGGATTAATCCAGCCACTCAACAACAGCACTAAAGACCCATGTTCTTTCCATCTCCCTGCTCTTTTTTTCTCAGCATGTGGGCTTGTTATACTAGACTGGATGCTCTCATGGTTCCAAGACATTGGCACTGTTCCAGGTATTGCATGCAGACATATCAATGCTGACACGAATAAAACAGAAAATCTCTGACTAACATCCTTAATAAGAGCAAGGGAAACATTGCTCAAGCCCAGCTTGCTCTCATGTAGGACTGGTCACCAAAACAAGCCACTGACATGATATGTCAAAGTGAGAAAAGGCTGCTGTTGGTGTTGGTTCCAGAATCTTATCACTTTTGCTATGTCACCTGTGATTTCACTAGTGGGTGACTCAAGCTTGTTTTCTCTTCCCAGTTCTGAATTCAAGATTCACAAAAGTACATCTCATAGCAGAATCTGAATGACATCCAGAATTCTAGCTGAATTGGGTTCTGGAGAAGTAAATGATAGCTTTTTAGCTTTTGCAGTATAAGAAAACATTCAGGGAGGAAGTTGGACAAAATTTTGATAAGCCAACCCTCAATTTCTCAGAAATTCTACTTCTAGGAATTAATTTAAAAGAAATAATTGTGGATGTGCCCAAAAATGTAGCTGAAAGGATATTCATCACAGTGTTGTTTATACTCATGGAAAATTGGAAACAATTTAAATGACCAAAAATAAAGCTTTGAAGTTAGTTTTGGAATATTTTTAAATCATTAAAAATGAGGCTGTAGGAGAAAATTTCTCTAGGAGAAAATAAGTAACCTGGAGTTTGACAATGAGTTTTTAGATACAAGATGAAAAGCTCAATCCATGAAAGAAAAATTGATAAGTTGGACCTCATTAAAATTAAAAATTTCTGCTATGTGAAAGGCAATGTTAAGAGAATGAAAAGGTGAGACACAGTGGGAGAAAATATTTGCAAAACACGTATCTGACGAATGACTTGTATCCAAAATTTACAAAGAGCAATTAAAACTCAACAATAAGAAAACAAAAACCCTTCAAAAACTGGACAAAAATCTGAATATACACCTCATCAAAGAAGATATATAGATGGCATATAAGCATATGAGAAGATGGCATTAGGAAAATACAAATTAAAACAACAGGAAACACAACTACACATCTATTAGCAGGGCTAAAATCCAAAAACACTCTCAACTCCAAGTGCTGAGTAGGATGTGGAGCAACAGGAACTCTCATTCATTTCTGACGGGACTGCAAAATGGTACAGTCACTTTGGAAGACAGGTTAGCAGTTTCTTACAATGCTAAATATAGTCTTACCATATGATTCAGCAATCATGCTTCTAGGAATTTATCCAAATGCATTGAAAACTTATGTCCACATAAAAACTTGTATGCAAAAGTTCATAGTAGCTTTATTCATAATTGCCAAAATTTGAATTAACCAAGATATCTTTAAATAGGTGAATGTACAAACAAGCAGTGGTGCATCTACACAATGGAGTATTACTCAGTGATAAAGAGAACCAAGCTATCCAGCCATGAGAAGAGATAGAGGAAACTTAAATACCTTTTGCTAAGTGCCAGTCTGAAAAGGATACATAATTCCAACTATAGCACAATCTGGAAAAGGCAAAATTATTGATACAGTAAAAAAGATTGAAGGAAGAGTAGAGAAGGATGAATAAGTGGAGCACAGGGGATTTTAAGGACAGTGAAAGTATTCTGTATGATACTGTACTGATGAATATAAGACACTGTGAATTTGTAAAAATCCACAGAACACAGCATAAAGGCTGGACACTAAATGTAAACTCTAGACTTTAGTTAATGATAATATATCAATATTTATCCATTGAATATAACAAATATACCATATTAAAGCAAGATAATAACATGAAACTGTGTATGTGGGGGAGATGTATGTACAAGGGAATCCTCTGTATTTTCTGCTCAATTTTTCTGTAAATCTAAAACTTCCCTGGCAAGTCTATTGCTTTTTAAAAAATTAATTAATTAATTTATTTTTGGCTTCATTGGGTCTTCATTGCTGCGTGCAGGTTTTCTCTAGTTGTATTGAGCGTGGGCTACTCTTCATTGCGGTGCTCAGGCTTCTCATTGCAGTGGCTTCTCTTGTTTCGGAGCACGGGCTGTAGGCATGCGAGCTTCAGCAGTTGTGTCATGCAGGCTCAGTAGTTGTGGCTCGTGGGCTCTAGAGCACAGGCTCAGTAGTTGTGGCGCACGGGCTTAGTTGCTCCGCGGCATGTTGGATCCTCCTGGATCAGGGCTTGAAACCTTGTCCCCTGCATTGGCAGGCAGATTCTTAAACACTGTGCTACCAGTGAAGTCCCAAGTCTATTAATTTTTAAACATGAGGCTATAGAAGGTTATTTAATGTCATGAAAAATGCTAATAATACATTAAGTGAATGAATCGGATCACAAAATTCTATGTTCCTATTTTATTTTAAACACATGTACAGGTGCATTCCCCCCCCATGCCCCACCCACACACACACACTCATGGGCAAAGACTTGAACACCTTACCCAAAAGAACAATAATCATTGTCTCTGAGATATGGAATAAAGTGTAATTTTTTGTTTACCTTTTAATATGAATTTTCCAAAATTTGACAATGGAAACTGTATCACTTTTCTGAAAAGAAAAAAGTAGCTTTTAAAAAAGTTTCTACCAAAATATCTACTATAAATAATTATTTTTTATTGGTAAATTCTATTGGCAAGTTCTAGAAATGGTACAAACTTTTTCTTTTCTTGAGAAACAAACAACATTTATCTAAAAACATTTGTGATAAATTATTTCCCCCTGGAGATAATTATTTTTTAATGCCCACTAGTTATCTTTACAGAGACATTAGGTTAGGCTACAATTTGAAACTCACAAAGTCTGAAACTGGTCACCATTTTCCTGTCTATACTCATTCCTCTAGCATTCTTTACATCTGAATATTGCAGTGTTGTCCTCTCAATCTCTTAGAGTTAAAAATCACAGACAGCTTCCACATCAAAATTTTCTCCTGACTCCCCAATTCATCCATCATGCAATGCTAGGTTTTTTTTTTTTTATAATCATAATGTCCTTCTTCAAAACCACTAATAACTGCATTGTCTAAGGACTAGAACTACAACTCTAGTTGAGTGTTTGACACTTACCCTTGTCTGGCCCAATTTATCTCTCCAGGTGTATTTTCCAGAATACAAGATACATCTTGTGACCTATACAGAATGACTTGCTGTTTCCCTTACATTCTATACACCACTCTTTCTCACCTTCATTCCATATGTCAAACTTGGAATCTGTTTATCCTAACTCATTCTTCCAACCTCAATATCTGTGGCTGTTGAAATCTTATTTTTCCTTTAAATCTTTGATCAGTTCCTTGAAACTTTTCCTTTTTAAAAAATCCCCATCGAATCCATCTCCTCTCTGATCCTCTATGTTGAGTCTATATGTTAAAGACTATGTTGAGCCTCCATTATAGCACTTTTTATAATCTCCCTTATGTAATGTGAGTGATGCCTACATCCATTTTCCTCAATAGATAAAAATATCCTTTAGGATAGGGACCATGCTTTTGTATCACCTAAAACACACAAAGTACAGATCTTTGCACAATAAATGGCTGCTAAATTGAATTGATTTAAATTACATTAGAAGTCATTTGAAAGTGCTAGCAAAATACCATTAATGGTGTCTGTGTAAGATGCTTTGAATTAAATGTGAGGACAAATACATTAATGCTAACATGCTCTCAAGCAAACACCACCAGCTCTGCAGTGAAGATTATCAAACATCAGCTTCCCTACCTGGGACTTGTGATTTGAATGCCTGATTCTGTAAGTTCAGAACAAGTTCACTTTTCTTGTTTGAACCAAGACCAGAAGAGTGCTTCATAAGATCAATATAAGAAAAAGTGTAATAGATGCACAATTTGAGAAGTGATCTGAGATCATTTTATGTGTAAGAACATGTTTATGCTACTACAATGAAAAGAAAGTGAGGAAATCAGAAGAAATGTTGTGTGACCCCCTGCTCTCTACTCTTCTTCCCTCAAAGCAAATTAGCAAACAATTGATGATCCAGATTTTCCTTTTTTTGAAAATCAAATAATCTTCCTCTAAAAGTGGTTATTTGATCATTGCTGTATATGGGAACATGTTAAATGTGGTTTGACTTCCCTTCAAGAAAGAAATTGCTGTGTTGGCACTCAAATGTCCTTTGTGAATTTGTGAAGGCTTTTAATAATAACTGATTTTTAATTTATAGTAATGGAACAAATATCAAATGACATTGCTTATAATGCATTTTTAAGAATCCACTATTCAGCTACATAGCACAGGGAGATCAGCTCGGTGCTTTGTGACCAACTAGAAAGGTGAGATAGGGAGGGTGGGAGGGTGGGAGGGAGACGCAAGAGGGAGGAGATATGGGGATATATGTATACATATAGCTGATTCACTTTGTTATACAGCAGAAACTAACACAACATTGTAAAGCAATTATACTCCCATAAAGATGTTAAAAAGATAATATTGGGGGAATAAAGCATGTTGCATAAAAAAAAAGAATCCACTATTAATTTCTATTATAGAAACATGTATTCCTATGGAAACCCATGATGCTGTCCATGGTCCTGATGCTCACACAGCATCAGAGCAGCAAAATCCCAGATATAAAAGAATCATAAGGGGAGCCTTCAATGTGCAGTATATTCTTATAATAGTTTAATTTCTCACTCAATTCAAGGGTCAATATTTTGCTTAATTTCTTATTTATTAATTTGCATATAAAATTGTGGCCTATATAGACTATAAGCCACTGACTTCTCTTATACCAAGTGCTTAATGTCATATATATAGCAGTATAGTTTTAAATAGCTGAAAAATAAACTGTGTGTAACAGTAAAACAATGAAACAAATCATTAACTCCTCAGAAGACAACGGTAACTTGGTAAATCTCTGGTGGTGTGTGTGTGTGCGTGTGTGTGTGTGTGTGTGTGTATGCATGTGTGTTTCTCATTTTTTGTCTAGCTTCTGTGTTCAGATGGATTCTGTTATTCTGTTGTTACAGGGTGTCAATGAAATCAACAAAAAGCCTTTACACACAATGTACACCCAAAATTTGCTTTAGTTAAAAAAACTAAATTTTCTTTAAAATATTTTAAAGACTGAAGTATTCCAATCTATAATTATAAAGAGGTGTCAACTCTCTTGATAGTAAAGTTGTTTAGATCAATTATTTCCACTGTCATTATGTCATAAATTCTGATGAAATTCCTCAAGTCAATGAAAACAACACACCAAATAAATAAAATGATTTTAAATCCAGAAATAAAACTCAGGACTTAATTTGTTCCTCTGTCCAGATATTCAGGGCAAGGTTGGAACTGACTGGTGATACACTGCAGTAAGCACTAAAATTTAGAGGCTTGATAGGATCAGCTATAAGAGTGCTATTTTAAGTTTGAATTCTTTCCATTTATCATCATGTGTCACACCTGAAATACTACCCAAATTCAGTGTATATTTTGTGTGTGTGGTAATCTAACTTTATAGGCAATAGTCTAGTGATCCTTGTTTACTATCAAGATGTAATGCTGGTGATTAAATTACAGATGACACACCACATCAATTCTTATTAGAGATGTGCAGGCAGTAAAATGTTTACATTTCAGTAGATGATTTGAGCCATCTCTCTCGCACACTCTTCATTATATTAAACTTGGTGATTATCAGTGAGTATTTCAGACTACAGTTGCCCAAGTTAAACATTTAGCATCTTATTAAGGCAGTTTTTTTTTTGATATATTCACATGCTAGTACTTCTCTAGGTGGTTATAAATATTAAATGAGATGAGGTATATCAGAATGGTTTGTACATTTTAAAATCCTATAAAAATAAGATGGTACATCATATTTATGGAACAAATATTTATTTAGCATCCATTATGAGTCAGGCATTCCTGTAGGTACTGGGGATAAGCTAGCTGAAAAAGAAACTCCTGCTTTCATGAAGCTTATATTCTAGTGAGGTAGACAGGCACTAAAGAAGAAAAATATAGTATTTCATGATGGTAAGTCTTATAAAGAAAAATAAAGAATGGGGAGTGATAGAGTGAATATTAAGAGGTAAAATTTAAAATAGAATGGTAAGGGAAGGCCTTGTGAGAAGACGTCTTTGAACAAAGATCTAAAAGAACCAGGGAAGGGATTTCTGGAAGGAAACTGTTCCAAGCAGAAGGTACAGCAAGTTCTAAGTCAGGAGCATGTGTGGTATGTTTGAGGAACATCAAAAAGACTAATGTGACTGGAGCAGCATAAGTGAGGGGAAGAGTAATAAGATGTGATGATAGAGCTAAGATAACACAGGAAGAAGATAATGTAGAGGACTGTAGACCTTACAGTCTTTGGTTTGCCATGTGACTGGCTTTGGCCAATGGAATGTGAGCAGCAGTGACATTATTACTCTGGAGAACCCACGTGGACCTCACCTTCCTTTACTTTCTTCTGAACTGCTACTGACAACTTTACAGCTGGTGACTCCTATAATAATCTGGGTCCTGGGGTATCCAAGATGAAAAGAAATGAAGTATAGTGTTCCTCTCACCTATAATAGGCAGATAATGGCAATAAGAAATGAGGCTTTGATATTTTAAGGCACTGAGATTTTGGGGTTGTTTGTTACTACATCATAATGGAACTCCTCATACAGGCAATCTTTGGAGTTTTTTTGAGCAGAGGTGTTACATAACCTGACTTCTGTATCAAGTGGGTAATCCTAGCTCCTGCACTGAAAATAGTCCATAGAGGTCAAGGACAGATACAGGAGATGAGAAGGGGATTATTGCACTTATACAAGCAAGAGATAACCGTAGTTCAGACCAAGGAAATAGCAATGAGGATAGCAAAACATGGTAGAATTGTAGGTATATTCTGAAAAAAGGCAAATAGTATATTCTGATGTATCTGATGTGGGATATGAGAGAAAGAGGAGATTTAAAAATGATTTCCAAGTTTTTGACTTGTACAGTTGGAAAGACAGAGTTGTAACTTACTGAAACGGGAATGACTATGGAACAAGTGACTTTTGAGGATCAGGAGTCTTATTTTGTACATGTTAGGTCTGAAGTATGTGTTAGCCATATAACTGAAGATGTGAAGTAGATGTGTCCATATGTAAGTCTGGAGTCTGGGGCAGATATCTAGGCTGGTGATACCTTTTAAAGAATAATCTCTATAGATGCATTCAGTTATTTAAAAATATTTTTTCACCTAATTCCAATATCTAGATCCTCTAAGGATTTTTTCTATAGGCTCTGTTTTTTTCCTGTCTCTTTTAAAATGATGTGGTATTTTCTTTTGGAATTTTTAGAAATGTTTGGTTGAATGCTAGATATGATGAATGTAAAAAAAAACCCATACATGGCAGAAGCTGCAGATGGTGCTATGTTCCTCCAGAGACAATTCACCCATCCTTGCCTAAGCGAATACCATGGTCAGGCTGGCTTGTGGCCCTCATAGGCTCAGTTTATCTCTAGCTGACCCATGATCCTCTCTCCTGTCAGGCCCCCAATTCTAATCTTGGTCTTGTGAGGCTGCTGAAATCTCTCCTCCACTTTCAGAGCCTTTCTGCGTATGCTTGGGGTCTCTTGCCCCATTCATCACTGGGGTTTAAAAACTGTCCTGAAGAGATAACTGTCCATGTGCATGAAGTTCCTCCAAGCCTCTGCCCAATCTCTGCTAGTTTCTCTTTCCCCTAGAAATGACCCCCTATAGATACAAAGGCTTAATTCTAAGCCTCTTATTTGCTCAGAACTGACAAGTGGGCCAAAATAAATGGCTAAGAAAGTCAGCTGACTTCTAGGGAGCTCTTACCTTTCCCAAGTTTTGACATTTTCAGTTCTTGTTGCCTCTGCAGTTCCCTGCTGGCTTCACACAGATGATTTCTGATTTTTTTTTTTTTTTTTTTGGCTATCACAGTTGTTCTTGGTAGAATGCTGGTGTTCTGCTACCCACTCCATACCATGCAGAAGTGAGAGTTCAGACAATATTTAAAGTTATGAGACTGGTTGACATATCAAAAGGAATGAATGAAATAGAGAAGAGAATTGAGTCCTGCGGCTTGGAGCATTCCAAAGTTGAGATTTATCCACAAATACAAGGAAATAAATCATATCCTGTATGATACTGAAGTATATTTAAGAAGGTCATATAATGTAATTGTCTTATCACTTCTGCTATTTTTCAGTATTCACGCTTATTTTCTTTTCAAATGATTTGCTGATTAACAGATAAATGTGGGGTCCCAGTTGGCACAAATTCTTTTGGGTCTCTTCTAGTAATTTCCTTTTTTTCCACCAGAAGAACTGAAAAGGGTCATTTTGTTAACAATTTCATTCACGGGTTAAAGCCAAAAATACTTTCAATATGAGTAAAATTTACATATGAATAAAATTGTAGAAGCTCTTGAAACAAGTACATTCAGTCTCTTATGACTATCGATTAGTGTCTCAGTAGCAATGAGATAAGATAGTCAAATAGGGTAATTTAAGAGGAGTTTAATGAGAAGACAATTTACAAAGAGTGTTTGCAAGGGGTATTGTCATACCTTAGGGCTAGAGATACAAGGCATTATTATCACCCCTAAGCCTGAAGGGGCAAAAGAAGGGAACATTTACTAGAACCAGGAGACAAAGGGGCCAGGTGCTGACAGGCACCCACAGTGACCCCATAGAGAGTTAATCTCAATCCTCCTTTCTATTTTTGCCTGTGCTTCCCAAGGGAAAGCCAGAAAACAAGGTAACCTATGAGTTCATTCTTGCGGGTAAACTTCCAGCACAACATAGGTCTCTCTCTCTCTCGCTCTCCCTTTCGTTCCTTTTCCAGAATTGCCATATGGCTCTAGAGTAAACTCAGCTACAGTAATACTACTTAGACCGTGAAAAGTATGGTACATCTTAGCATTACTCACATAACTTTGTAAATTCATTTAATAGAACTCTGTTGCCAAGCTGATAAAACTGTAAAGATATGAATTGGACTTAAACAATGTACTTAATAAACCTGCCCTGAATACAGAGTATCAGGTATTTCCTCTTATAAGCATTCATCATATTCTTACAAAAAACTATCCTGCCATGTGTCACACACACACACAAAAACAGTTTGGGAGTAGTTTGCTGAAAATATAAACATCAGAAAACTAGATGACATGGAAGGTTGGGAACCAACTTGTTTTAATCTGGTCCACATTCATAGGAACTTAGTCTAGAACTTTTGAGACTGAACTTCTGCTTTTGAGGCCTAAGTTTTTAGAAGCATAGGCTCATGTTTTAATCTCAACTCACTCTTTACATGTAATTGATATTATAATGTAATTTCACTGTAAATATCAACAGAGAAGTTACAATGCCAAAGGACATAGAGACTGAGCTGGACATCTCAGAGTTATGGATTACTGCAATATCATTAATACATATTAGACATTGTAAATAATCCAAAAACTTGACTCAAAAAACTACCTTAAAGTCTCATGATGACTCACTCTGTTTCTGGGTCCCTGATGTGACAAGAGGGGTCTATAACTAAATCTGTAGCCCTTGATGAAACTGCTCCCCTTCCTGCGTGTTTTTTAATCTTTATGAAAGATGCCATAATTCTCCAGTGACCCACAAACAAAACACTGAAATGATGTATTCATCCATTTATTTAATCAATGATCATTTATCAACCATTGCCATCCTGGAGATAAAGTCAAATGAGACAAATGAGGCGGAGTGGGTCTCATCTAGAAGTCATGATTGAAAAGTTAACAGTATTCTAAATCTCATAATAGAGCTTTGCTCAGTGAGCTACTGAAGTCCTGGAAAGAAACTAAAAGATCTTATGTGTACAAGTCTGTGAGGGAGTGTACTCCAAGGAAAGCCTACTCCCCTTTCCCTAAACAAGGATTACATTCACTTCATGTGTAAAATGATTCTTGGAAATCATTCGCTTGTCTCTATTATGGTTGCAAGCATGCAAGTTGAGGACTTCTCACCTCTATTCGGCCTTGTTGTAGTTGTTCCTTACTTAGTCTCCTAACCTCCAATTTCACCTACCTGCAACCCACCCTTCCCAATTATTGGCACTTTATTTTTCCTGGAGCACAGTGTCCTCACCCTATCTTGACCTCTTCATCTACTCTCTGCTCTAAGCTACACTCCTAAGTGTTTACCTTGTTCCCTCCTGGCATGTCCTTCCTTGCTCATCCCTCATTTCCATCTTTGAAAATCTTTCCATTTCCTCAAAATCTGGTTGGAAGTAAACACTCTTTCTTCTAAGCTTCCGTAAGTGTTTGTATTTTTTCATAGTACTGATGACAGTCTGCTTTGTTTTATGCTTTATCTCTCTTGGAAGATTCTAAGCTCTTTGAGGGCTCTGATCACACCATTTACTTATTTTTCTATGTCCCTCCTCATAGCAACTGGTATGATGTCTTTACCTATGGGGGAGAGGAGGACTTAAATTTTTAAAACTTGAATTATGCAAACATTGCATAACTATTAGAGCAGACTAGAGATAAACTCTAATTCGATCTGGTACTAACAAATTTTGGTGTCAGGTGGAGTGACACTGGAAAAGCATTAAACTTGTCTCTTACATACATTCAGTGATTCAAGAGTCATTTCACTGGAAGAAGCAAAAGTTATAACTTTTATATATATAAGTCAGTACAGAGAAATCTCATTGAAAACATTTAACAGCCTCCTATGTTCCCAGCTCCCTATTGAATTCTATCGTAAACGTGCTCTCGTGTAGCCTGTATGTTGCATGTTGAAACCAGAGTCTTGAAATGAAATACTTCCTTTTCTTAAAAAAAATGTAATTTAGTAGTTTTGTTTTCATGGAAAAATTTTCATGCAGAGTATGCTTTATATTTTGAAACACAAACTCCCTACCTTAAAAGCAATCCATTTCTTCCCCACGTAGAGCTGTCAGAAAGAAGGAGAGATTCAGTAAACTGCATGTCACTATCAGCCATTGATAGCCAGTGATCTGTTCCAAATCCAAAGGCTAAACCAAACCTCATGCTGCTGTATGTCAGATACAATTGGTCCACAGTCAAAGTTTTACAGCTCAGACAGGGCACACTTTATCCTTCAGGCTGCTACTCAAGATAGCCACGACCCTGAGGAGAACCAGTCAACAAAACAGACAGACAAGAGGATGTGATTTGTATGCATCCCTGAGCCAGCTCACATCACCCCTGACCTACAGGTCAGGCTGCAAATGACAGCAGGGTGCATGCACCTGATCAGACAGAATATTCTCATTATAAAGCCTGGGAAGAGGAGGCAACTTCTCTGTGTTTACCCACAGACCAGATGCAATCTACCTAGGAAATGAGCCAAAAAAAAAAAAAAAAAAAGAAAGATACTGATTTAGCTCAATGCGAAGATGTGACCGACATGTCAATACCTTATAAAATTTTTAATCAATCATTTATCCTGATAAACTTGGGTGAACGCAGGATGATTATACAAAGGGAAGTTTATCAAAGAGAAGCAACAGTTTGTTTCATCACAGATGGGTCATCCAAAGAAAGCTAACCCAAAAAGAATAATCCTTATTGAACTGCAATAGAGAAACCTCATCAAATACACTTGGCCACCATCATTTGTTTTTAGAATAGATTTTGGTTAAGCATGAGTTTGAAATGGTACTGCAAGCCTACAAATGCAGTTTCTTTTAAATTATTGGAAGGTGGTGAAAGCTTTCATCTTTTTAAATGAAATCTGGGTTTCCAAAAAGATCTGCATTGGAATGAGAATGACTGTGGAGGAGGTTAGACCAAATTGCCACGCGTGGTAATTCTTAAGAACGGAGAAGAGGACTCTGTCTTGGATTATTGGAAATAGCTTTGCCTGAGGCCAGTAGAGTAGAGATGACCTCTGGAGTTCCCCATGAGAGCATGATTCAGAACAGCAGTATCTTAAATATTGTTAACATTCATCATACAACTGCCCTGACACACCTTGGGTGAAATTTCACTGTCCAAACTGTATTAATTACATACACCAAACCCCGTCATTACACAGTTGGTGTGAAACACCTGAGCAATAAAGGAGCTCATATATATATGAATATGTGTATATTCATAATTTATATTTATCTATATTTCATCATAAACAATGTCTTTATACTCACAAGAATACTGAGATAGGGAATGGAATCATGCAGATGAGATCCCTGAGGAAGCTGAAACACAGCCCTAGCCAACAATGTCCAGTTTATGTCTCTTTAGCAACATGTAGTAGAAAGGCTGGGTGAATCAAATTTCTCTCAATGAGCGTTCCCTTCCCCTTAGACTGTAAGTTCACAATTTCACGGACAATGTTCTCTTTATCTTTATGTTCTCAACATGTAGAACTATGCCTGTTGACGCTGAAAAAGACCTAGGCTTGAAGGTATGCAAGTGATCAACTAATAAAACCTACAGCTGATGTTTCCTAAGGAAAAGCAGGTAGAATTCCTTCTCTTTCCTTTAATGTTCGGTTTGGCCTCTTAGGATTTTTCTTTTTTCTGCTAGGCTCACCCTTCATGTTTATATCAACCAAGTTTTAGCTTTAGTGTTTTAAACTATATTGACTGCAGAAAGCTCATGGAGAGAAGGGAAAGGACATTCAAGTGGCAGCACATATGCTAATCTTGTGACTGGGCAAATTTTACTTATACCTTCTGAGCCTTATCTTTTAAAAATTTGAAATATGACAATAGTTAGGCTGATATCATAAAATTATAATACTTTTTAAATGAGAATATATGTGAAATTATTTGTAATACATAAAATGCTATTAAATGTGAATCATCATGTTAGTTTTTCTCCCTTTGGAGAGATCCCAACATTAAGGTCTTATAAGGAAATTCTATTTAATAATATGGAAGTTTGGTAACAAATAAATTCTGCCATATATTCTGCACCCTATCTCATGGTGTGATGTGAAATAACAAGAAACAGGATACAGAAGAGAAACTGGTGTCCTTTGGCATAAGGAAATTTTAAATTTAGATAAACAATGAACATTTTTTAATTTAAAAATTAAATTAAATTTTTTTTTACATTTTTAATGTAAAAAATGTCTCATATAATATTCAGATTTAACTGGGTATCCTGTATTTTATCTGACAAGCCTACCTTGGCATCAATAAAAAATTTTAAGCCTTGATTAATTGTAACCCAGCTTTCTTCTAAAACTGTCCTCTTGACACCCTTATTAAGTGGATCTTATTATTTTATCTTCATTTTCATTGTCTGATTGTACAGATATCTTTTATAATAAACAACCTCAAATCATCTGGAAGAAATAGAAAGACAACGACTAAGAGATTTTTTAAGCATGCAATGTGTTTTATTAATGTCTGAACATTCCTTCCCCCATCAATCATTTATTTGATACGTATCCCTGGGGCACAAGCTAGGTGACAGGCACTGTGCTAGGTATCAGCATACTCTGGGATCCACCCTCACCATTTATATAGTCCTTTGTATTGCCAGTGTTGGAAGTCTGCAAACTATATACTCTCAGTTCCTTTGACCTAGCTAGCTATTAGGTTCTGGCTAATGGGATGTACTGACCTCACCGGAAGGTAAGGGAAAAGGAAAAAGCTATTTTTCCTTTCCATCAGTTTTCATCAGCAGCAGTTGTGGGTGACTGGGAATTATTGCAAACGGCTATCAGCTTCAGCAGCAACAACACTAATTTCAGAAGCCTCCATAAGACTTCAGACTTCTTGATGTCTTGCCCTGCGGCAGCAGTGTGATTTCAACAGCAGTGGCGGCTGCAGAGGCCATGCCTCCTGGGAACCCAGCAGTGAGTGTGGGCTCATGGCCATCATCCAAGAGATGGTAGCAACTTCCTAATCTTTATGTAAAAACCTTCTAATGCTTTGTACCCCTCTAGTTCCTTCTCATATTCTTATTCTTCTAGTTCCTCCAATTAGCCTGTAATCCATGCCTTGTATTAAAATGCTGATATTTAAAATACCTGGAGTCGTTTCTGCTTTATGGGCTAGACGTTGACTGATATAAGAGTTTATGGGTGGAAAAGTTTGAGAACCGTTGCTCTACAACAACACTGCCAGTTTACACCATCTTTGGAATCATGTGACCCAAAAGTAATGGAAGAATCTGTGGCTCTTTTTAGTCACAAAGACCTTCCAACATGGGGATTTTAGGGAGGAGTCTACAATTCCTAATAAGCTACATAAAAATCAGAGCTACATCAAAAGAGCTTCCACTTACATGGTCAGCAGCAAAGTAAACTTTTATGGTCAAATTATGTGTCCTTAGCCACTCATCAATAATAGCTTGACCAGATTGCCGGTAATAGTAATACATGTAATATGAGAGGGGAAAAAAGGCCTGTAGATATCATTAATATAAAATTAAAAAAATTTCCTTGAGACTCTATGAGGAGAGAAACTTATTGGCAGACGATCTGTATTTTACATAATTATTCTGTTGAATTGAGTTTGTCTGGTTTACTTCTCTGCTCCTAGAGGGATCAAAGCCTTTAATCAATGTAGAGTTTTCAAAACACCTTTTTATTGAATCTGTTACAGTATTTCATTATCCTATAGTCAAGACATTATATCTTATCTCTAAATTTTCTTGAAATTTCAGTCTGTTTGCTCTTTTTCTTTTTTTTTTTTGCGGTACACGGGCCTCTCATTGCTGTGGCCTCTCCCGTTGCGGAGCACAGGCTCCGGACGTGCAGGCTCAGCGGCCATGACTCACGGGCCCAGCCGCACCGCGGCATGTGGGATCCTCCCGGACCGGGGCACGAACCCGTGTCCCCTGCATCGGCAGGCGGACTCTCAACTACTGTGCCACCAGGGAAGCCCCATGCTCTTTATCTTTACTTGAAAAGAATGCATCTGGATTCTTCCTTAACACTGCACATACTCCTGAAGATAATTAATCATTAGCCCTCTTCCCCAGTATTCTCGTTTTTTTTTTTTTTTAGGTGAAGAAATCTCAATTCCATTGACCTTTAGACATGATTGTTTCCATCACATTAGGTAGTCCTCTGCACAGAGTATAATTGATGTAAGCTGGCCCATCCTCTAACTGCCACAATTAGAGCTAAGGTTTTTCTAATCCTGTTAAAGAGTGTCCCCTAAGAAGTTATTTAAAGGAAAAATATTTGTTTTGCTTTCACAAGAATGCAAAAATTGGTGTGGAGAATATCTGACAGAAATATGGATGGAGTTAGAAATTACCCAGGACTATTGGTCTGACTTCATAAAATGCTTTCTAAATGCACAGTCTCATGGATCAGATGTTCCCAAATTACCTTAGTTCAAGCAACATTCTCCTCTTTCACACGGAAGCAGTCTAACCTAAGTCTATAAAACCAAATAAGTTAAGTGTACTGGGTAAGAAGACTTTGTCCAAAATCTGGTTTGAGATAAAGTCTGAACGAAACAGTGGCTGCTGGTTTTGTGCTTTTCTCAAGTCACTAGAGATTTCAAATGTTGAATTCTTAAAGAACCAGAGAATAAAACCCCAGAGGAAAAAAAAGAAGCCTAACGTTCATTCCTGTATTAGACTATATTGTAGTTCCTGGTTGAGGTCAGGCACATAGTAGGTACTTAACGCAGGGTATAGAGTTAATTATTAAATAATGACAACAGTAATGCGTTTTAAAGTCGTAGTTTAAACATAATAACAATAATAGTGAAGTTGAAATCTATTTGGCAATTTCAAAATGCTTTATAAGTCATACCTGAGGGGGAGAAAAACCAATTATTTATGAAAAAGTGCTCATCAGTGCTTTACATTGTAGTGAAATCTTTTTGTTTTTTAATAAATTTATTTATTTTTGGCTGCTTTGGGTCTTTGTTGCTGCGCGCGGGCTTTCTCTAGTTGCGGCGAGCGGGGGTACTCTTCGTCGCGGTGCATGGACTTCTCATTGCTGTGGCTTCTCTTGTTGCACAGCATGGGCTCTAGGCATACAGGCTTCAGTAGTTGTGGCACACGTGCTCAGTAGTTGTGGCACACGGGCTTAGTTGCTCCGTGGCATGTGGGATCTTCCCGGACCAGGGCTCAAACCCGTGTCCCTTGCATTGGCAGGTGGTTTCTTAACCACTGCACCACCAGGGAAGTCCCTGTAGTGAAATCTTAATGTATAGTATATAATATGCTACATAGCTTGTATCACAAAAAATTACAAGAAGAATCTGTTGATTTTATTTTTAAAGATTAATATACATATTTTATGCATGTACACTAGAATAAGCATAAAAACAAAATATTAGTTTACAAATGTATGAAAAACAAAAATAAAAAATGCATTCATTCATAGATAGAAATAAATTCTGAAATATTTATGCCAGTAGGCTTTTCCTTAATTACCTTTAGCTAATGAATGTATGTAAAATGTTTATCCATTGCAAAGAAGATAATCTATTTGATCTGTAAAGTATATTTAGATTATTGAATTTTAAAGTTTGTAATGTTTATATAACTGCAGAGGTTTTCACGTGATTTTTCCAGTGCCTGGTGAGGTAACAATGTTAATACTTTTAGATCAACATTAGGAAGCTTTTTATGTTATGTAATAACTTTTATCCTACTGAACTGATACAGTTTACTTAATCTTCTGAGTTTACTAATTAAGAGTCACGGAATAATCATCTGGTAGAACCTGGTTTTAAGAATAATAACATTGGACTGAAAGCAAAGGACCCAGATTAGAAATCTTGGAAGTAATGGCACTCAGGGATATTTTGAATAAGGTTTCTTTCTTCTACCTTCCCTCACTCTGTCCCTCTGTCCCTCTTTCTTTCTACATTCATTGAGTACATCAACCAGGAAATCCTAATACTATAAATTCAACCCATTTATTTGCACCTAGTGTAAAATCATATGTGATAGTAATAATGAGTGGGAAAAGGGACTTAGGCTTTGGAGTCAGATTTACCATGTGGCTCCACTCTTTACCGACTAAGGAACTTGAGTACGTTCGTTAACCTCTAGGAATCTCAGTTTTCTCATCTGCAAAAATATAGAAATTAGCACCATCTCCGATTTCATGATAAGAATGACATAATGTATACAGAATTGTTAACCCTATGCCAGACACAAACTTTATGCTATTTATTATTATTTTACTGTTTCAGGTACTGTTGATGAGTAAGATGCAAGGCCAATTGGCCCGAGGCAGGGGAACGCAATCAGACTCGCAGGTTGAAACTGACCTGGAGACTTTCCGGACCACCCAGTTCCAGGAACTGAGCTGGGGACTTTCCACCCGGCCCAGCCTTCCCGCCTTTCGAGGGGCGGGACTAACTTTCCCCCACGATACCTGAAAAGACCACCAAATAAGGAATACCCTGCGCCCTCCCGGATTCACCACACCCCTTTCCCTTCTTCCCCTATAAATTCTGCCCAAACCCTCGCCCGGACGCGACTTCTCTGGCCCCTTTCTCTTGGACCAGTGAACCTCGCCCCGGAGCGTACCCAAATAAAGCTTGTTTAAGCCTCTTCCGTTTTTGGTGCCGTTCCTTACATAAGATAAAGTACTTTCTTGCCTTTGATTTCTCTCCCATGTAGAATGAAATTGTTGGATGATCTTGAAATTTCCTTCCAACTTCAAAATCTATGGATTTATAATCCCTTCCTTCTTAATGATGCTCTTGTCATGGGGGTACCTGCATAGTCATCTGGTCTTTCTTAGCTAACTTGCAGGTGAATGTGTTAGTAACAGATGCATGATCTGAAGACCGAGCAGGTGACCTAGGTTCCAGACGCTTTCACAGCCCAGAGTGGAATAATAAATCTGCAATTTTAATGCACTGAAAGTAGTTTTACAATCTGAATTAGTATAAAGATTTTGGAGTAATCCAGAAAACAGATTAAATAGTAGCAGCAGCAATGATGCAGCCTCGTCCAGGAATATTATAAAGAAGGAATCAAGTGACATTTTTTAGTGGCACGTTGAGTGCCACTCAACTTAATCAAGTGCTAGAACTTAATCAACAACTGTTAGTGTTTGTTGAACTCCTATTGTACATTGAGCCTTCAATAGAATCTTCAAGAACTTAAAGGGGAGGAAAAGGATGTGATGGGATACTAATACCTAGGATGTCCTTCCACTTCCTCCAATCTTTATACTGTCTGTCCCTAATTGGCTTGTCATCACAGGATCCCACAAACATCAGAGAAGGGGGTCTATGTCTGATTCTTTTTTACACTGCTCATGTCTAACATAATTACCTGGAAACAGTAGGAGCTCCAATTAATATTTTTGGATACAACAAAAAAAAAGTGAGTAAAATTTCCTCTGGAAGATTCCAATAACTCATAGGGTAAATTCTAAGAAGTGATTCTTTTCAACACAGGCGATGCCTGAGGGGGCAAAAAGGATGATTTTTTTTATTTAGTACACCTTTTAAAAATGGGAAAAAGTATATTTTGCACATTCCCACAATGTGGGACATGAAAACTAACTGAAGGGATTTTTTTCAAGATTTACTAGGTCTTTTGTTTGAGAAATTACTTTAAAACTTTCAGTAAGGGAGTCTCTCCCTGCCCCCCAGAAGTTATAATAGTGAAAAAAAAATAGGGAGGCTCTAGTTTCTGCTGTCAGTTAACATTGTACTGACCATTTGAACTTACAAACTCTGTAGATTGAATGGATAGTCTTGAAACAAAGATCAGAATTTATTTGAATCGTGAATAATGTTAAAGATGAATTTTTGATTATTTTAAAAGAATATACTTTGCTTTTCTCCAGTCACATCTTAAACTTTCATAGATAAAAGTATTATGGTCACTCATCTGGAGCTCAACTTCATTATTTCTTTCTCTGATGATCCATTGTAATAACTGAACTGTATCTTCCAAGTCAGAGGGCCTCTTTTCACATGACACACTTGGCTTCCTCACCTCCACAGAACAAGACTACATAGCATCAAACTTGAAGCTTGGAAAGACCCTGAATACCTTCCGAATTTCTACCCAAGATATGAAGAGTAAGACTCAACAATTAAGACGAAAGCAAGATTAGAGTTACTTTCTGGGACACTGACAGCCACAGAGATGAATTTTAGTCTTTGTAAAAGTGTGCTTTTGGGTTTAGGGTTTCCTCACTTCTTTTCACTCATCCAAAATGAGTTGAATACATATGTAAATAAAACATCTACAAGAATTCTTATGTAAATAAAAAAATATATAGCATTCAGAGAAAGAAAAGAGCAGTAATAAAGGAGAGCTAGTCCTGTGGGGCTTTGTGAACAAGGGAGGGAATGATTTCTTTGTGTCACAACAAAACGTAACCCTGCCCATGAAAGGAAGGAGACAGAAGGCTAGTTTCTGCTAAAAGCCTGGTTGCATGTAACTGACCCAGCGGAGGAATCCTGGTTCTATCTCTAGGGCTCGTTAGCTGCTCAACATGGATCCTACGTGTACACAGGATACCTGAGTCTGTTCTCCTTTTTAAAATAAAAGAGAAACCAATACTAATCAGCAGAATTATAGTTGAAACTATTTCTAGTGAGCTGTATTATTGCTTAAAGAGAAAGTTAAAAACAAGCAAGCGAATTATGCCTTTAATTAAAATTTTGGTGTCTTTGTTCTAATGCTGCTGGTTGCTAACCAGAGGAGAATGTCCTTCCTTCTCTGCTACCTTGTCAGATTCGTGTCCTAAACATACCAGTTCTCCGTGGATCTGGGCATTTTAAGTGTGAACAAAACCGGTACCACTTGAGCAAAATATCAATCATCCTCTGAGGTTGGCAGCCTCTCCCTAAAATGTTTTCTGTGGATGCTGCGTTACTTTATGACAATTCACATCCAGGCACAAGCCATAATAAGTTACATAAGGGAGGCAAGGTTCTGTGAAATATTCATGAACAGTTAAGTCAGTAATCTGCACATTATGGATAGGGATGCTTTTCAGGTTCCGAGCAGTAAAGATAGCTAATCACCGTCTTGTATCCAAAATCTCAGAGAGAATAAAAATTGCAGAAGGTATTGCTTCCTTCTCATGTTACTGATCTGCCATTTGCTATGCAGCTATTGTTAGGTTTAAAACACGCGAATGAGACATTTCTTTTAGTAGACTTACTGTTAGGCACTTGATTGAAAACACGTCAAACGTTTCACATCAGTTTTTCTTCTCCTCCCCAGTACTACACTGTTAGATGTTTGTGACCTAAAAATTAAGCAAATTTGTATAAATATTATATACCTGAAAAAAATAACTTTTTAGAAATAGATCCGCGTGGTAGTTATTTGATACTTCACTCGTTTGCAGAGAGATGGTACTAAATGTTTTTTGTACAGTTGGAATAAAAAAATACAAACCTATTTTGTACCTGGCTTTAGACTTTTGAAAAAACTTCAACATACTATTCAAACATGACAGGAAGAATCTGTCATTTGTCACACATTAATTAAAATGGTAATGAAAACTCTAAAGGCTAGAAAAGGCCCCTTTAAACAAGTCAAAAGCAACAATGTAGATTTTTAAAAAATTTCCACAAAGGGAAAAATACACAAAGAAGCAAGAATCAATTACTATACAACACACAAAAATAAGCAAGGCTTCAAAGACTTTCTTAAGAGTAGATTTATCCCAAAGGTAATTAATATCCGTGCTCTCTAGGGTGGGAGAAAATCCTACAGTAACTTTCAGTGAGTCTCTCTGACCCCTGTAACAACTTGGATGTCTTCTCACTATAACTCAGTTAATAGAAAGGCATCTTGCTTTCTGAATATCACACCTGCAGTCGTCCGCCCTTGGGAATCATCCAGTTCATTGGTAAACACAAGCACATACATCAAAAGTTTCCACTTTCTCTAGCTCTTTATAACACCAAGGTCCCTCCCCTCTCCCCAGGCTCCTTGCAGCTATCTAGGGAATCTTTCACTTTTTGTCCTTTCCCGACCCTTCTGGACCACATTTTCTCTTCTTATTCAGGCCATCTGCTCTCAAGGAAGGTAAAACTTCTGCTAGGAAAACAATCAGCATCTCTAGCAATTAGCAGCTTTTGTGAACCAGCTTTCAGCCACCGCCTATGAAGACATACACTGTGCAAATCACAATGCAAATTATGATAGTAGTTTAAAAATAGTTTGTAATTGATACATTTCTGGCCACAGCCTCCCCCTTTATCCTGCTAGTGGTACAATCTTCTTGCCCTTGACAGAAGTCTTTCTAAAGATCTGCTCAAGCCTCACTAAGCAGCTGTGAGTTAGGTCATTTTCCCAGGAGTTTTACATGTGGAAAACTGGGCATTAGTAAGGCCTCAAAAAGGACACCATCTGGCCCTAGTGAAAAAAAGGATCATGACACTTCCTGTGGTACCAACAGACCCTGATGAACCAGAAAGGAATTCAGCCCTGGATTGTGATCCAATAGAGACGGGCCCCACAGCTACCTCCGTGACAGCCAACTCCATTCATCTTCGCAGTTATCTCATAGCACAATGGACTTTTGTGTCGTGCTGTGTACTGAAGGCGGAGTAAAATCCATTTTGATTTTTGTGTTTAGTCTCCGTGCCTGTCCTCTTTCCTGGAACACATACCGCATCAGGAGAGAGTGAGATGCACAAAGAACAGTTCTTTCGGAGCCCATTCAAACTTCTCCATTTCCCTCCCACTGTACATGGGCGTAATAAAATGGTGGACTCTTCAGAAGCTTCCAAAAAGACCCGTCCCTGACATGAAGAGCTGTCCCTCCCACTTTCAATAAAAACGATTTTAAACTATTCAGAGCAACAGTTTTTCCTTTTTTGGGTTTTTTTTGGTAGAAAAGAATTGAAAGTTACACTTATAAGGAAATCTCATGGAAACACTTACTAGAAACATTCTGGTTCCGTTGAGTCCATCAGGTGTTGAAAGATCCTGTTAAAAACTATAGCATCAGCCTCAACAATGAACCAGGTTTTCTGTTTCAAAAAGAAAAGTGTCTGACCCAAGCAATAAGAGAGTGGACGCTGGTGACATCTTTCATTGTCGTAGTGTTTATTACAGTTGACAAACTCTTTTCATGCTTCCTACTTTAGAATATGGAAATTGGGAAAGTCCATCCAGTTCTCTGGATTCTGGAAGAGCCAGCAGCCTATTAGGACTAGAAAGTCCACATTTTTGTGTATAAGTCTCCCTGTGTCATAATGAAAATGCCTGCAAGTAACAGCTTGATTAAGAATGAAGAAGAAAGAAAGAGAGAGAGAGAATGTTTCTATTTTGAAAGATCTAAAGCCAGGGTACGAAATAGCCCGCATCCCACTGCTGAGGTGTTTGTGCAATATGCAGACAGTTATCCATCCTGTTAGGAGTCACAGGCTTTCACAGGATGCTTCTAAGGGCTGAAATAAGAAAACTACCAACAGCAAATCCTTCATTCTAAATTTTTCTCTCTCAATAAACCATAAAAATGAACAAGGTACAAACAAGCCACTTAAATCATTATCAACAACTGTATATATGTGCTTTTTAAACATAAAATATTCTTTGTGGTAGATAATTGGAGACCCTGAAACTGGTCATCCCGGAAAAGAACTCTGGTCACTCAGGATAAAAAGGGGTTTCCATCTGAAGGCTTTTATGCCATCTCACACCACAGCGAAGAGGACTTGGGTGTGATGGGAAGGTGTTTTCTTAAATCTGAGTGCTATTCTCTCAATTCCAATCAGATTCTTCTTAGTTACCTACTTTCCACTTTTTAAAAAAATTCTTGCAGCGCTAAGATACTAAATCTCATCTTGCCTGCCCCTGGGGACTTCACTTCATCTGTACACAGACCTGAATCCTCCCCCACTCTTGGACCCTTCAATAGAAAGCTATATTGTCACACACAGGGACCCTGGGTTAGAGAAAATGATTAAGGCCCATCATTTTTCCTATTCTCAGAATTTGTCTTGGGAGAGGTGTAGAGAGACTGTCCTTCTTCCAAACAAATCTTCTGCTGTCCAGATTTTGCAGAACTTAAAAAGCCACCACAGAAAGAGTAGAATTTAATGAAGGACAACATTTTTCTGCCTCTGATTCCCCGATGGAAATGATGTGTCCTCTATTGTGGGAAGACATAGCTGAAACTCACTTATTAACATGTGTGTCCAAGGCGTAATTACAGGCGCTCTCTTTTAACAGAGAATTGTCACTATTGGTGTTATTCGTAAAGTGCCTGTTGAGAGGAGTTCAAAACCACAACCTTAGTCCGTACCCATCAGTGAATTTTCTCTGGATTCTGGAAGCACCAGCAGCATATTATGACTAGAAAGCCCACGGTTTTGTGTATAGGGCTCCCTGTGTCATAATGAAAATGCCTGCAAGTAACAGCTTGATTAAGAATGAAGAAGAGAGAGAGAGAGAGAATGTTTCTATTTTGAAAGATTTAAACCAGGGTACGAAATAGCCCGTGTCCCGCTGCTGAGGTGTTTATGCAATATGCACACAGTTATCCATCCTGTTAGGAGTCACAGGCTTTCACAGGATGCTTCTAAGGGCTGAAATAAGAAAACTACCAAAGAAACTTTGAGGCGAGGGCTGGTGGCAAGGGTCACAGACGTGAAGGCCTGAAGGCTGGCTGCCAAGAGTAGGTACACTGAGCAGGGGAAGCAGGGCCCAGGGAGGGCACAGATGCAGGCATTTGAAAAACAGCCTCTCAGGTAGCAGAGGCAATTCCCTAAAGCAGAAGGAAGGGGAGAGAAGAAAGGAGTAACTCCTGAGGGGAGGAAGGAACCCAGGTTCCCTCAGTGCTACCGAACAGAAAAGCCACTTTGCCACCAGGAAAGGGGGTTGAAATATCTACTTCATCAGGCACATAGATGTTCAGTGATATGGGACACAGACTCATTCTTTCCTTAATGATCGCTCAGACTCTGTTAGAGTGATGAAGAGGTTTTTTTTTTTTTTTTAACAAAAGAACAATTGAAAACCTGGTAGATCATAAAATAATTTTACCTATTATCTCTGCTGACAGTTTTCTTAGCATTGATTTTGCAGCATTAACATAGTTGCCTAATATTAAATGATTTTAAAGGATTAAAACGTTAATTAAAGATACAAGTGGCGTCCACGTTGCTGGGAAGGAAGGCCGGCCTGAGCATTGTTTTAAACTGGAGGCTGTGCCCTCCTTTCCCCCTCCCGCCTCCCTTCCCAAAGCAGCTCTGTTTTGAGGCAACAGTTCCCTAGGAAGAAAATGACAGAATCAGAAACAATTTGCTCCTTTAAGGATTGGAGATGCTTATGTTGGAACCTCACAAAAGCGGCGTTATGTCCTTGAACATTCTAAAGATCATTGTTAATAGGATCAATTTTTGTGTGTTATTCAGCTGGATCCCTCCTAACCCGTAAGAAATGCATTTCGGTCAAGGGATGTGATGGCGATGGGGGCGGGGGGGGGGAGGGAGAAGGAAGGCCCAGCAAATTCCATGTGATCAGTTCAGCTGCAATAATCTCTTTTCTCCTTCCTGACGAAGCCACACATGAGAGCACTCTGGTGTCTTTCATCATTATTTGTCACCCTTTTGTGCAAAGCAACTTATATCCACAGCCATTCCAGCAATTAAAATGAAAAAGAACCAAACAGCATTCTCATTGAATACTCGGAGGCCAGTGCCACTCAGTGCCATGAACTTATTGAATGTCGGGTATCTAATGCCATTAGAGCTCTGTAAGTATTTTGTGAAAAAAACAAATAAATTGTTACATGCAGAATGTACAGAAAGATTTAAAAAGATAAAATCTTTTGATGCCTTGGCAGTAGCTAGAGCGCCTGGAACAGGCTCTCTCTCAGTGATACTGTGAAGAACTAAGCAACTGACAGGGATTGGGGCTCACATGGAGACACTGAGAACTTCCAATTTGGGGAGACAGTTAGTCATAGAGTGAAATCAGCTCAATCAGAATCAGTCAATCTTGCTTCTGTTTTATGAGCCTGATTCCCATTAGTTAAATACTTCTCCTAAACTATAAAGTGTCACTATTTCTGGGAAGGGTACTTTTTAATCTCCTCTTCCCCAAAAGGGCAAACTGTAAAAAGGTAAAGATAAACTAACTTTCCCAAGACCACAGACAGAGTCAGGATTGAAGAATGATGATACTTGACCTTGGTCCTGATTTCATTTCATGTAGTCCATTCCGTACGTGAGGAGACAGCGAGCAGTCCACAATCCACACTTTTTTTTTTTTTTTTTTTTTTGCTGTACGCGGGCCTCTCACTGCTGTGGCCTCTCCCGTTGCGGAGAACAGGCTCCGGACGCGCAGGCTCAGCGACCATGGCTCACGGGCCCAGCCGCTCCGCGGCATGTGGGATCTTCCCGGACCGGGGCACGAACCCGTGTTCCCTGCATCGGCAGGCGGACTCTCAACCACTGCGCCGCCAGGGAAGCCCCAATCCACACATTTTTAACATCATTTTCTATTGAAAGTTTTCAGGTCACTACAAGACCATCAGTTTTGAAGCCATGTACTTGTCCTCCCATTCAGGATGTACCTTTTAAAAAATATCATTAATAAAGCTCTGTGAAATACCAAGAATGCCTTTTCCCAGGCCTTGGAATACACACTGCCTGTGGATCCTTATCTTGTCTTATAATTTAGTTGGGGAAAAAAAAATTTCTACCTAAAATGGTAATTAACATTTAAGATAACATGCTGCTGAAATTCTGAGGTGGCGTCAAGGACTTGAGTAGATGATAAAGAACCTTCTAGAGAATGTCCTGAGATCTGAAGGAAGAGAAAGAGGGCCTGCCTGAGGAGAGGAGCAGTGGAAAGTCTGGAAATGGCAAAGGTGGTGAAAATGTTATAAGAGCTTTATTCACAGACACACCAGGGACCCAGGGGCATCCAGAAAGTGCTTCGTTCTCCGATTGCTGTTTCCATGCTCAGTAAACCTGCGTGTCTGATGCAGATGGGCTGGAGCCAGAATTCCCAAGTAATGATTTCACTTTTATGCCAGGGACAGTGGAGCCACTGAGGGTTGTCAGCAATGATGGGCTGGCTTTGGCTGACTTTGAAATGATCGTAGAAAATGGTCAAGTGACTGAGGGCAGAGTTGGGACATGTATTACAGTGTAGTCTTGGGGGTGGGAAGGTGAGAATTGTCAATTATCCCAACATGTGAGAGAAATGCCAGGAAGAGCTATTCCTCCAAAGACCCCCATCAATGACCTTCAGGACCACATAGTCCTGCGTGTGAGGCTACAACCTTGGGTGGTAGGGACTGACGAAGTTGTGGTCCAGAAAACACTTCCGTGTAACTCTCTTATGATGCATTGTGACTATGAAGAAACAGCAGAGAAAGGATCTTCCTTCCCTTCTCCTAAATTGGAATTTGAAGATAATCTCTTTACAACCCCTTGGGAATGGAAAATTCTAGTAACCTCTTATATTTAACATTCTTACCTATAATCTGCTAAAGAAAGCTGTGTGGGAGATTCATTGTGGCTTTTATAGATCTCTTTAAAATAAATATCTAATGTTTTATAAACGACAAAAACTTCAGGTAAAGCCCTCATGGGGTTTCCCCCAAATGTCTCTGTTTTTTCTAATGACAACAATAACAACAACAAAAAAGAATTTTAATAAATGAAATAACCAGACTGGGTGGGTCCAGGTGTTTCTGCTGCTGAATTATGATTGAGTTTGTCCCTTTAAAGTGACCATATTTTCTTGGTGCAAGTTTTGGCAAAATATGTGATTGAGATTATCAGTAGGGACTGGCTGGTAATTTGGCTTTAAATTTCGTAAACTTTCTTGAATGCTTAATTGTTCGCTAAGATGTCAGCTGCAAGATTAGTGGAGCTGGAAAAAAAAGTGTGCACTCACATTGGCCCTGTGTCTATTTTCAGTGTGAAAGGAACTGGCTGCAGAGTGTTGCAAACACTCGAAGCTATGCATTCTGCATTACAATGAAGTGGGGCCGTGTTACACAATACCGCGGGTTTTTTTTTTTTTTAAAGGTCATCATATCCCAAACCCTTTGAATGCAAAGCAAGAGCAACAGATGACAAATACTAGGATGTGCTAAACACCAGAACAATTACATTAAAATGGACTTCTTCCAGACTGAATCCTCTCCAATTTCTACTTGGTAAATAATTAGCTCCAAAACTATACAAGGACTCTTTGAAAAAATATTGGAAGGAGGCTGAGTCAGAATTAAAACAACTTATCTTTACATCAAGAACATAGTATCTGGTGATTTTATATATATATATATATATATATCCCCACACACACGTGTGTGTGTGCGCGCGTGTGCGCGCGATGATATTTAAGAATGTGTCATTTCACTTAGTCTCCCACCTATGAGTGAGACAGAAAAATGTCATAAGTACATTCACAGTTGGAATTCCTTTTCTGGGTCTGCTAATTATTGTAAATACAAACCCTTTAGTTTTGCTGTACTATAGACTCCTAAAAATGATGCTATTACCTCCTCTCTCAATAATTTTCTTTTTCAAAGACTAATAAATGCCTTTTTTTAAGGACAAATAAATGAAATTTAGCAAAATCACTTAGCATTTTAGGGACAAATAATATTTACCATCTACGATGCAATTTAAAATTTTGAATCATACTTAATGTAAGCTAAATGAACAGAGATAGAACTTAAATTCACGTCTTTGGATTCAGGTTCTTTATCTCCATCTCCAAATCAACCACAAAAATATGTCTGCTATCTGATGTATGGTAGAGAAGGCATATAGAGCTCACATTTCAAATTCATTTTTATTTATATAGAGGAGATTCCAATATTCATAGTTAGGACTACAGTTTCCCACCGTATCTGTTCTGTTTAGGTTCTATGATCCCTTCTATTTGAAATCTCTTTTCTTCTGGTCTTCCACAACACTTTTGGTCTATGGGACCTTTGGTGATTATTGTATTTTGCTGTGTTAGCTACTTTATTTTGGCTGTTGTTGTTAGGGTGGAGTCTTTTTTTATCACCTAACACAGAGCCTGACACAAAGTAGGGCAAGAAGATATGTGTATATATTTGGTCTTCTTGATTGAGCTGCCAGCTCCTGGAGGGCAGAGAAGGTGTGCTATGCTTTTGGTGCCCAGCTCCTGGTGCCTAGGACTCTGCTACTGCAGCTTACATGGGACAGTGACAGGAAACATTTGATTGTGGTGAGGACAACAGTGCAGTGGAGAGACAGGGAGAAGGGAGGAAGCCAGGGAGGGGAGAAAAAAGAGGACGGAGAGAGAACAAAAAGAAAGGAAAATTTAGAACAGAGAATCAAATTTCATTTCAGCTTCCCCCCTCAAATTACCTCAAACTGCTCTCTTATTTTAGCCAAAGGGAAAACAGAAGGCAAGAGAAGAGGGAAGCTCAGAAAGTGGAAAAATATGACTTATGGTTTTAATTGTGAGCAGCATTTCAAAGTTACCAAATTACTTCCTAATACAATAAATACAAAATGTTTTCTAAGCGTTACTAGTTAGTGAATTTACACTGTTTTCTTGTAAAGTTATCAAGAAATTGGAGTTTAGTGGAAATGTGGGGAATTTCAAAAAAAAATCCCTAAAACTTGGGAAATTATAATTCTTTTTCCTAATGAATACTCTTAACAGGCTACAGACTCTCAAATGTGATACATTTGGCAAAGAATAGGCCCTGTCATGAAACCTGAAAGAGGTCTGTGCCATTATTAATCTGCTACCCAGGCAACACTTTTGGGGCCTTAATGAATAGCCTCTAATTGGCTGAGATTGGCCCACATACCCAGGAGCTGTTCACCAAATACATTTTTTTTTTTTTTAAGATTTTACAACTTTCCTCCATCTGCAGTTAAGGAAGATTATCCTGCTCAGAGTATAGTATATTTTCACCAAATATCTCAGTGACATGCATGAATAATTACTCCATTAAGATTTTAAATATTTAATTCTGGTTTTATACATATAACCCCCAAATAAAAATGAAATGAATAATTCCTGAATTAAAAACAACTGTTTGATAATAAAGAACCTCTGTATTTGAAATATAGATCACTTGATTCTTGGAGCTTAGATAACTCGGGAAAAAATAGCACTTTTGTTTTCATTGCTAGAAAACCAAGATATGGGAAGATGCTATTTTTTTACGTTTTTACTTTTTAAAATTTTTATTAAAAAATTTTTTAAATTTTATATTGGAGCATAGTTGATTAACAATGTTGTGTTGGTTTCAGCTGTACAGCAAAGTGATTCAGTTATACATATACACGTATCTATTCTTTTTCAAATTCTGAGAAGATGCTATTTTTATGAGTTTAATAGTTGACCAAAGGGTCATGATGGAGGGGATCCTTTGATCCATCTACCAGTGATATTAGAAACACCCCAAGGTCAAGGGCTGAGGTTTTCTCCAGTTCCCTGTCTCAGGATCCTGCCTGCAATGTCAAGTATTTCTAAGGACACTCTCGGGCTGAAGTGGGTTATGGGATGGGATGCAGCAGAGGCTAGGACAGAACGCCCCTATTTCCAGCCTCTCCCCCATTCTGCACAGTAACCTCTTACCAACTCAGCTATGTCTTCTCTTTTTCAACACCTCGTAGGATCTCTTGAATAACTATTATTATTTTATTGTTTGTTCATTTATTGCCTTTCACATGAATTTATATAAGATGTTTGAAGGTTTTAAAAAATCTGTAGGCAAATATAGGCATATTTGTGGTAACATCTACAAGAGTTGAAGTAGGGGCTTTTGGTAAGGGAAACCTGACTCCATATTACAACCTCTTTTCCATCCCCCTCCAAGGAAATGAAATTTCAATTCCCCAACTTGGTCATAGTGCCTTTTCCACGGCCACAGCCCTCTCTCTGTGTGAGAGTTTCCTCTACCTCAGTATCAAATCTTTATTGTCAACCCAGAACCCCAACCCAGGCTGGCCTGTTGGAGGACATCATTGAATCTGAGACAAAGATGGTGCTGCCTCAGAAAGAAGGGATGGCGGAAACAGAGACCTTTGTGAGGGAGTGTAATACAAGTCACAGAGGGGAAAATCAAAGGGATAAAAGAAAGGGAGGTAGGAGCAAGAGAGAACACTGGATGAGTGATGGTAGGAGAGAAAAGTATTAGAATAAAGGATGGATCATGTGGCAATCTGACTTTGTAAACTGTTGAGCTGCATACAATTGTCTTAGTCAGAAAAGGGAAAAGTCTAAAGAGGTTTTCTGGAATGGGGCAAGGTGACATTAATATATGAATAAAGTAAGAATTGGATAAAGATTCCATTTAACTTGATTATGATTAATTATCCAGTAAACTTGAATTTCTGTGATGCAACACCTGTCTGAAAGTCGTTTTAATCCTCCTGAAAGACCTGGTAGCTGGCTTCTCTTTCTTGGAGTATCATTGTTATTAAGTCTCAGAACTCTAGGAGAGTATAATTTTGAAACTACAGAATGTCTCATGCCATTGCTGAGAATTTTAGAAAGCACTTCCTTCGTTTTTTCAAAATCATAAGTGTTTGCAGTTCATCTAGGAAGGAAGTGAAATAACTAGATTTTGTATCTCTGTGTGAGGGGAAGGGCCATCGGCGGGGGATAGATCATGGCATGGAACAGCGGGAAGCACCATAGAGTCATTTGTAGGAATCAGCAGTCCACAGAGAAAGAGACTCTTGTAGGAAAACTTAGTGTCATAACTTCACTTCCTGACCAGACTGTAAAGGTGCTAAGGCGTCGTGCACCTGGCAGCCTACTACAGGTGTACCTGTTATTCTTCTTACTCCTTAAAATGTCACATCACTTATACAATTTTTTTTTTTTTTTTTTTTTGCGGTACGCGGGCCTCTCACTGCTGTGGGCTCTCCCGTTGCGGAGCACAGGCTCTGGACGCGCAGGCTCAGCGGCCATGGCTCACGGGCCCAGCCGCTCCGCGGCATGTGGGATCTTCCCGGACAGGGGCACGAACCCGCTTCCCCTGCATCGGCAGGCGGACTCCCAACCACTGCGCCACCAGGGAAGCCCTATACAATTTTTTAATTCTTTGTCAGTGGACAGATAAGTGGCAGAGAAAACCAAGAATAGAAATTTTCTCTGAATATCCTGGTTATGATTTACAAGCTTCTGATTTTTCCTATCATGGGGAAAAGTATCAGAGGGCAGGAGCTGGGAAATGCTTAGCTGGTATCAAAATTCCTTTCTTTGTATTGAAAGCTGCAGCATTCAATCATCCCCAAGAATGTTCCAGGCCAAAACTGGCATACAATTTAAGGTTGTTCCTGTCTAAATGCGGACGATCTTTGAGCTGTTACCTATAGAGCAACCAGAATTCCCAAATTCCTAATCAGACAAACTCTCCTGCTTTGGGATTTTATTATAGACACACAATATAAGACAACTGTTTTCCTTTTAAACTGTATTTATTATGTTATTTTATAATTATGAGTAACATGTACTCGTTGTAACATGTCAAACAGTACCAAGATAGACAATGAAAAAGTTATCATCCTCTACCCCCATTGCCATTTCATTGGGGCCAGTCTTATAAAGGTTTGTTGTGCTTTTTTCCAAACCTTTCTTTGTGCTCATACCAGCATGTACAAACACATCTATGCATATATATTTTTGCTTTCTACAAAAATGATGCCATCCTATACAAATTTCTCTGAAACTTGTTTTCATTTTAACCTAATAGTCACATATCACGAATATCCCCTTTGGTTAAGTACACACTCAAATCACTCTTTTTATAACAGCTGCATAACAATATTCCACAGCATGGAATCTACCCAACCATTCCTCAATTGATGGGTACTTGTTTCATACCGTTTTTTTCCCCCCAAGTGTTATGGGAAACCTCTTGAAATATTTAATACTATTTGTTACTCTTTTGTATTAGAAGACTTTAAGTCAATTCATGTGAAACATAGTTTGAAATCAAGCAAGCCTCATAGTTGCTCCTCCAGGTGCATTTGGAGTAGGAATTTGGTTTTAAATTTCCTACATAAAGAGATTTACAAGACCCTATGTAAAAAGAGGTGCAAATCTAAAATATATTTGCATTATTGAAAACAGGATTTTCAGAGACTCAGGAAAACACTGAACAAAAACTAACAGGTAAGCATGAACTTGTATTTCTATGGTGCCTTCTTCCAAGAAAGGCTGAGGACTTTGCAATCATCCTAGTTGCCATGAGTTGGAAATGAGGCCACTTGTATATCAAAGAGAGTGGAGGAGTGGAGAATTGGAAACAAAGTCTTCTAATGCTCAAAGGAGAGCCTGTATGCTGGTTGAAGAACACTCAATATTCTAAATTCTTTTTTTTTTTTTTTTTTTGCTGTACGCGGTCCTCTCTCACTGCTGTGGCCTCTCCCGCTGCGGAGCACAGGCTCCGGACGCACAGGCTCAGCGGCCATGGCTCACGGGCCCAGCCGCTCTGCGGCATGTGGGATCCTCCCGGACCGGGGCACGAACCCGTGTCCCCTGCATCGACAGGCAGACTCTCAACCACTGCGCCACCAGGGAAACACTCAATATTCTAAATTCTGAACAGAGGCAAAGAATGAAGAGAGGAATGGTAATCCATATTCACAAAGCATTCTGCTTTACAAAAGGACATAAGTTCCAGGAGCAATCGATGCACAGTGAATGGCCCAGGAGCAGGGCTTCATGATGTTGGCATCCATGGCTTCAGGAGGGACTCCAGACTGACCCACCCCATATCTCAGCATCCACAACTATGCACATTCAAAATAAACAAACTGTAACACTGACTTATCACTCCCTTGGCATAGTCATTAGTTCCTGTAAAAAGAAAACACTGGAAGTGCATTTAAAATATAATTGATTTAGGGAAAAAAAGAGATTTAAGGCAAAGTGAGGTACATCTTTATTCTATTATGGACCTTCAAGGATGGAAGATTTCTCTGAAAAGGGAAAGCTTCAAATGTGGCAAAGAACAATGAATAGTAAAATTAATAGTGGACAGTATGCTGGTCAATTAGAATGTCAATCTTGACTTTGGGTCGAGTTGATAATCTTATTTCAGATTGACTTTCCCCTTATTTGTCTGTTTTCTAATTCTCAATAAACGGGAGTGGCTGGTAACTACTCTAATCTCTCCCTTTCTGTGTAATGACGAAGAATGTGATAATCTGTCCTGTATTTGGGGATGGGGCTGAGATGCACTGTCCAGAAGAAGGTGAAGATGGCTTGGGTGATTCTACATTCTGTAACTCTGCAGGGCTTGGGTTGCAGTAAGGAGGAAACAAGGGTCAAAGATCTCCTCTGGTGTTCTTCATTGTCCTCCCCCCCCCCCACCCAGGGAGCTCTGCTTTCCTCCTCCAAATCACTGGGTACCTAGGGCCTGGATGGGGGCCAGAACCCCTGTGCTAGGAGAGCAGAAAATGGGGTCACTCCCACTTGCTATTTTGTAGCTTTCATTTTCTTCTCTGTGATTATACACTTGAACACTCTGTGTCTACTTCCAGCCTCTCTGCTGGTGTTGAATCTGTGCACTGCTATTTCACTGCCCTTCATCCTGTCCCACTGTCCCCCCCGTTGAAGCGAGCACAGCAGGTATTTCTCCTACTTTCTCTCTGCCCGAATCCAGTACGGGCACATAGTAGACCTTCAATCTCAACAGCTGAGTGGCCTTTCCTCCCCCCTTCCTTTCAGCCTCTCCTCCTATTGGAAACACTGGTATTTCTGTGTGTGAGCCAAGCATGATGAAAGGGAGCATTTTTTGTTTAATGGTCCAGGCATTTTTGCCTCCACTCTTTATCTAGTCATCATTTCCTCTTGCATGAAACCTGCATCTTGGCCATCTATTTATGGTTTCCTGAACGTGCCTGGAGCATTCCTGGGGACTTTGTCTGCCTTCTGCATCCCCTCCTCTCATCCAGGTCAGTGTTTAGCAAGCGCTGGTCCATGGATTTGAGCCAGTCCTTGCTGGAATTTTCTGAAGGGACACCAGAAAACACACATACACACACACACCCCAGGATGATATATTTCGCATAAGGCTAGATTCATCCAGTTTAAAGAACTGTCCTTTACTTTGAAGTTTTTTCCCCCTGTTTTTAGTGTTAAAATATATCTTTCTAAACAAAATAATAGTTATTCTAGTTGGAATCATTTTTGGTTTTAATGACGTTACATGGAAAAATTGAGCTGGCAACATTCTGTAAGTCTCCATTAAAAAAAAATTGTTTCATGAAATCTGGAAATCACTCTTCTAACCCACCACATCTTTTACAGAGCAACTCACGGGCTAGCTCCTCTGGCAGGAAAGGGCTGACTCTCAGTCTCCACTCTGCATTCTGCACTCTTCCTGCATTTTTCATCTTTATTACCCACTCATTCATTCAAAGCACATATCAAGAACTTACTAGAAGATAGGTCCCAAGCTGAGCACTGTAGATATACTGGTGAAGAGAATAGGCGTGATCCCTGCCTTCATAGAACTTAAAGTTTACTAGGGGAATACAATGATGAATTGGAAAAGATGCTCTGAAGGGAAAAAAATGCATGTTCCTTGAAAGAATGTAACAGGCGAGGCTGCTTTCATATTGAGGAACAGGGTGGCCTCTGAGACCTGAACGGTGAGAATGGGTCATTCAGGTGGGACTAGGTTGTGTTGAAGGGGTGGGAGGGACAGAGAATAGCCCAGGTAGAGCAGGAACAACACTTGAGCTGGGAAGACACTTGGTGAACTGTAGGTTCAGTAGAAAGAGCTGGAGCTGCAGAGGTGGGCAGGGGCCAGATATGCCCGACCTTGTAAGTCATGTTTAGGACTTGATATCTTAAGTTCAGTGTACAGCCAATGGAAGGTTTAAGTAGGTGAGTGACATGATGATCCAATGTGTATTTTAAAACTAAAGGTGAGCAGCATGGAAAGTGGGGTGATAGTAAGGAAAGGAGGGTCCTCAGAATCCAGGTGCCAGGGGATGGTGGCTTGGTTATGGTTTTAAAAATAGAAAAAGTCGATGGATTTTAAGATAAAGTTTGTGGCATATCCTTTTTTTTTTTTTTTGTAGGTACCTCAGTGTCAAGGGTAGTTTTCAATGTCATTACATTCCCAAAGAAGTTAAAATAGGAATTGCTTGTTTGTTTTGGTTTTAGGTGCTGAGACGTTATCATTAGCTAAGACTTGCCTAGTTCTTGTCCTTTGAAGTTTACAGTCCAGTGGGGGAGAGAACGAAACAAAGAGGCCCACGCATTTTCTGGTGATAAGAGCTGTGATAAACAGAAGCACAAGGTGCTGTCTATGAAGAGAGGAGTGACAATTTACATAACCAATTAACATAATGTTTGGGAGCTAGGAAAGGCTTTGAAGTGAGTCATCTGCACTGGGATTGAAGAATTGTGAAATTAAATTCACATGCAGTAAAGAATTATATATTATTTGAAAGAAACCTAAACAGTGAGTCGACAATATTAAGGAAAGGGTGATAGAGAGGGCAGGGGTGCAACAGGTATGTTCCAGACAGAGGATGCAGCATGTGCAAAGGCCTGGAGATGGAGAGCTTGGTGTAGAGTAAAGTCATTGATGATGACAGTCCACTCCTTGTTGGTACTTACCAAATCGATCCCTTGTACTACATTATAAGAAGGTTCGGTGGTAACTGGGATAAACCAACAGGTTTAATTACATGATTGAGGGCAGGTTAACCAGCTTTGGGGACTGAAACTTATGACCAGCCTGCTCTGGTAGGTGACCTCTGATTGGCCTGCCGCTGAATCATGCAGGCACTGTGTTTTCTGGTTGACACTCATAGAGTTGATGCATTGCTACTCTAACACTTTTAAATATTATATTTATTTTTAATCTATTTTATTTTATTTTTTACTTTTATTTTATTTTTGGCCATGCCTCGGGCATGTAGGATCTTAGCTCCCGGCCCAGGGATTGAACCCGTGCCCTCTGCAGTGGAAGCGTGGAGTCCCAACCACTGGACCTCCAGGGAAGTCCCTCCTCTAACACTTTTGATATTACACGCTGACTTGTGTGCGGTGTTTGCAACATCAGGTACTTTGCTTCCACTCTATGAATTGCAAAGTGTTTATTTCTCAGTAGTGATGGGGAAAGGGAATTTACTGAGGCTAGACAACTTCAGAAGTAGCCTACATTATTTTTCTTAAACTCCCCAAAGGGTTTCTTTCAAAGAGAGAAAGATGCAGCAAATAAATGAAAACCATGAGATAGGCACCAGACATGGAGGATAGAGACTGAAGATTCCACCTAAGGGTTAAACGTATTCAAGGGAAGAAACAATTAGAATACCAAGCTGTTTTCATTATGGTAGAATTTTTAATATGTTTTAATAGCTGGTAGAATAGATTAGACCAGCCTCTTACTTTTCAAAATTTCCCTGGTTATTCTTTTATGAAACTGTGATAATTCTTAAAATTAGGTGCTTTAATTTCTTGGTACTAGCCCTTAAAATATTTCTAGAATATCTTCTTTTGTTTTCAAAACTGTTCTTATAAAGACCATCATTCATATGTGAATATTCACATTCATTTACATATGAATAGTATATATAGATGAATAAAGATATATATTTGCATATTAATGACAATATCATATATAGTAAATATTATTTACATGTATATATATTTATTATATAGTTATTATATTAAAGATATTTACTTGGACTCATAAAATGGACAGACTATATTCATTAAATGTGCATTATACAAATAGGTTAACACTTTTGGTTATTCCTTGTATGGAAAAAAATAAGGTAGAACTTTAAAAATCAGTTAAATGCACTGACATGGAAATATTCTTGGTGTTTTTAACTTTCATATTGTAAAGCACAAGAAATACAGTTTTTAGACAGAGCAGGGACACAGATGAGATCAAGAATATATATTTAACTGAAAGAATCTGAGAAATATTTTGACAGAGGGTAAACATGACCTGCAATTGCCACACTTTACACTATCTTTTTGTGGGAGGTAACTTGTATTAGATAGAATAATTCAAGTTATGAACTAGCTTCTTTGGAATTGAGCTCCATTTTTGGTGAGAAACAATGTGTCTTTCTCCATCTCTATACAATTTAAACACCCCAATCTTCAGGAAGAAGCTAATTTAAACCGGCAACTTCAGAGTTATAATAAAATTTACAGATATGTTCTGTGAATTGGAACCTCAAATTTATCCCTAAATGTTTTCACAGTGGATCACAGGCTTTCATCTTCTTTTTTTTCCGGTTACTGCAGCAACATAATTCATTAGCTAGACTTCAGCTATTTGATCAATAGTGAAATGACTTTAGCCTGATTTTACCTGTTTGCAAGGAGAGGATCTTCTTGCATTAATTATGACTAATACTTTAAAATTGTGGTTTTCTCCAAAAGCTATGCGGAAAGGTCTTCCTTCCGATCCAACATCTTCCCAAGTATCTTTTTGACAAGGTCAAAGCCTTTTTTTCTTGGGATTCTAAGTCCTTGGGTGGAGGTTTGGTAACAGCTTTGTCTGTGGGTAGTCCTGTCTCTTTTAGGCATTGAGAGTAGCAGCTGTAGCTGCAGATAAAAGGATGGTCTTTGCATATGGACAGGACACTTGGCCTCTCAGTGGTCCTCTCGCCTGACTTTTGTATCCACCAGGAGCAATCTGTGTGAGTAGGTTCATCTCTACATATGAAGAGCATGTTTATGTGTTAGTGTGTGTTGGTGTGTGTGTGTGTGTGTGTGTTCATGTACCCACACATGCATGCTATTTATCAAATAGCACGTTGAATTATTTCAAGGTTAGGGTATTGATTGAAACGGCATACTGCATATGTATTTGGTGGAGTGTTTTTCCCACAGGGTCAGACCACGACGGCTAGAGAAGCTTGTTTTTTTTTTTGGTTTGGTTTTTGCATGATACATTCTTTTCTTTTTGATTGGATCACTAGGGGGTTATTAACATTGCTCTAGTCGAGGAAATGGAAACCTAGCACCCTAAAAAAGTCAAGACATTCACAGTAATATTTCTCTGTCTCTCTTCTTACTGGGCGTGCGTGTTCCATGTCCACGTGTGTACGTGTGTGGGGCAGGATCCCGCACCGAGAAAGGTTTCAAAAATTGCCAGCCAGGGTCCTTGGACAAGCATTTTACGTTCTGTGCCTCTCAGACTATTTCTAGAGCACCTGGTGTCTCCATATTCTTCATGGAGACTTTGTTGCTCTATCAAATCAGATTTTGTGCAGAAAGCTGTCTTGTCATAGTCTAAGAAGAGTTAAGATAAGAATTTTGGCCTCTCACTGGGCAGCATCACAGATTCTTAGTACATCCATTTGACCAATCTCCTTCCTTCCATTGAGAAAATTGTATACATTACCTTTTAATATCAATAAAAACAAAGAAGTAGCCCAAGTGTTTGCCTCTTCTTTAAGGGTATTCTTATAACGCACCAGAGAAAAAGGATAGACCCCCCCAGTGCAGCTGTTTCTCTTCTCTTGCTCTCTCTTCCCATCCTTCCTAGGCCTGCTGTGGGCAGCTGGTCATTTCTGGAACTTCAGGACCATTTCCTTCCTCAAAATGATACTCTGGTCTCAGCAGAGAGGTGACGCGGGGAAGGTCATACTTTATTTCCCTTTCTTTAAAATTCCCCACTACACTAGAACAAAGCCAGTGTCCTTAGTAGGAGTTTGGGAGGAAACTAGAGGTTATTACAGGGGAGATGAGAAAAACAATAAAAAGAAAACCCAGATTTTAATGTGACTTTTCATAGAGTGAAAAGTATCAAGGATATAGTCCTTATGGGTGCTTGGATTCCTAGTCTTGTTTCCCTACCTGAAGACCCATTTTGAGAGACAGAAAGAGGGAGAGAGAGATGGGGGGAAAGAGAGAGGGGAACAGAGGAGAAAGAGAGAAAGTGAGAGGGAGAGAGATGTCATAAGAGCACTCAAGTCTAGCATAGGGTCCAAGGTGAACTTTGGTGAGCTGAGTCAGGTTCATTTTCACTTGTGTAAAGGGAAAATATATCCTTCATTTTTCTTGTGGTTTAAGGGTCTTTAGGTTAAAACATATACATAGACACAAATATACACACAGAAACACACACTTACAGACACGTCATGTGGTTACTGGATATTTTCAAGTGAAATGTGCCACAAATGAAAAAAATGTGTGTGAAATTTTGAAGAGTTGGCATTAAAAAAATGTAAAATAGCTCATTAATAATTTTTCGTTTTGATTATATGTTGAAGCAATATTTTATATATATTAAGTAAAATATATTATTAAAATTAATTACACTTTTTTTTAAACTCTTTTCAATGTAGCTTCTATTACATATGTGGCTTGCATTCTATTTCTGTTAGGCAGCACTGATCTAGAGCTATATGACAGAAGAGAAAGATTTTCCAAACAGCGGTATAGTTGGAAACAATTTCTCCTGTTTAATTTTATACGAAATAGTTTGAGTTACCCTTTTCTCAGTCTCCTGCTTTCAGACTTTGGTCAACAATGTGCCTTACAATAAGCTTTGAATTTACAGTTTTATCTTCATTTTAGATCAGATTAAATTTTTAGGTGGTGGATCTTCTTCTCCTAACATGTTCCTATAAACAGAGGGGGAAGTAAGTAATTTACTTTCCCTTCTCCCTGTAAATGTCTCAAGATTGGGTAGGATGGGGATAGGGAAAATTGTTGGTATTTAATTAACAATTATCACTATTTTTCTGTGCCAGTTCCTCACAACTTATCTCGAATTCTTCCATACATACATTCAAAAAGGTATTGCCATCTCCATTTTAGGGAAAAAAAAACTGAGACGGTAGAGGTGACTTATCCAAGGCTAGAGGCTAGGGGTGTTGGAAATGCCATGCAAATGCCTAAGTCTCCATTCTTCACTGTGCCTAGCATCATCAAGGCAGAAGAACTGCATTACACAATTAACTTTATGATCATAATGTAAAGATCAATTAATTACTATTAATTGGCATGTATATTGTACATCCTATGAATGATGTATTTGGCACGTTGGCCAATAGAGGGAAAAATTATTCTTCAAGCCATCAAAATAAAGATGCAAAATGGAAAAATAGTCATTGGGTTCAAAGGCAATAAATATGAAAAAAAGTTCATACATATTTTGAGACAACGATGATTTTAGAAACAATGAAATTAATTAAAAATCTTCAAAGGAAAATAAAAGTACTCTTATATGTTTATTAGCCTGCTTTTGAAGTTACCCTTTCTTAACTTTTGAAATTATTGAATTAGTTGCATCTTCCCTAAGACCCTGGATCAGGCTTTTATCCAAATTTGTGCTTGCTCTATTTTCTAATATGCAAAAGGTCTGACTTATGCATATGCACCACATGAATACTTAGTAAACTCTTGGTGAACAAGTACCTATTCCAGGCTTTGAGTTATACATGCTGAGCAGACAAATAAGACTATAACATGGTCCCTGCCCTCCTAGGAGTCAATGTCTAGAGAAATAGTGGTGACGGACTTCTGGGAGCCATAGGAGGGGTACTTGGTAGGCAGAAATCAAAGATGGCTTCCAAGATTCCCACCTTCTGGTATAAGTCCCTCCTTTTGAGCCGGTGAAGAACCTATGAATATGATGGGATAGCACACTTATAATTAGCTTACTAATCTGTTGACTTTGAATTAATCAAAGGGGAGGCTATCCAGGTGGGCCTGAACTAATCAGGAGAACCCTTTGCAGGAACTGGCCCCTTTCTGAAGTCAGCCATATTGGAAGTGTGAGATGGCTGGAGGAGGCCATATGGCAAGGACTCAAGAGTAGCTTCTAGAAGCTGAGAGCCGTCCCTGGCTGCCAGTTAAAAAGACAGCAGGGATCCCAGTTCTACAACTGTAAGAAAATGATTTCTGCAAACAAGCTAGGGGAGCTTGGAAGTGTATCTCACCTTAATTGGCACTCCAGATGAAGACACGGCTGATTGACACCTTGATTTCAGCCTTGTGGACACTGTGAGTAGAGAACACTACCATGCGTGCTTGGACTTCTGACCTACAGAACTCTGAGCTAATAAATGAGTGGTTTTTAGGCTAAATCTGTGCTATTTGTTATGCAGCAGTAGAAAATCAATGCATGACCCTATGCCAGTCTAGGTTGGCTGAGTTCAGGAAATACTTCACAGGAAGAAAGAATAGCTGAGCTGTGTCTTGCTGGATGAGTAAGGAGTGAGGCAACAAAGAAGTGAGTTGTGAAGTAAGGGTGGTACGTGCAGGGAAAGACTTTGGAGCAGAGTCTCAACCTTGACAGCAAGTTGGAATTACCTGGGGAGTTAAACACAGCTGATGCTTTGGACCCATTCCTTGGGATTCTGACATAATTTGTCTGGGTTGGAACCTGGGCTTAAAGATTAACACCTTCTACCCAGGTGATTCTAAAGTGAAACTAAAGTTGAGCACTATGTTTTAGACAGTGAAACAGAGTGGAACTACAAACTCTGTATGGCTGTGTCAAAGGGTAGGGTGAAATGAGAAGCTGGGTAAAAAAAATAATAAAAGAAAAGTAGAGACAAGGTAGTAAACTTTCTTTTTTTTAATCAAAATCTAACTTAAACTATTGTTGAAGCCCATGGATAGATATTCACTTGATTAGAATATGGTGGATGTGTAGCGTGCTTGGGAAAGGGAGGGCAAGAACTCTGGGAGGGCAGGGAATGTTGGCAATTTTCACAAGTATATTTCAAGTCTATTTCAGGGAGTTGAACACAGGAGGTGTTCAATAAATGTTTGTTGAATGAATGAAAATGACTGGGCGTCCTCAGGAGAGAAGCTGGTAGTATATTATATATAGGCAAGAAAAGTTACCTACCTAGCTTGGAATCTGGGTGATCGTACTCATAATTTTCTTTCTTTCAGGACACAGTACTTTCCCCAAAGCTGAATCCTACTCCTACTACTTGCCTCATTGCTTTCATCTGGAATGGGAGTGCTCCTTTATTTTCACTACTACAAGTTGATATGGCTAATACCAACACAAAAGAAGAGTAGATCTTGAGTTGCTTTAATAGCTGTATAATGTTCAGTTCAAAAGACAGCCCTATAGTAAGATAGGTAGGTGAGCTCAGGATTTATAGGGAATTTTGGGGAAAGGATATTTGAACACAGTATGCCCATGTCCTTGAATGACTGGGATTAGTTGGATGAACTCCATTCTTCTCCATGTATTAAATGATTTACTCCATGCTCAGAACAGGGCAAAACACTCTGCATTCATTATGATATGACGTTTCATTTAATTGCCACCAAACCCATTAAGGAACAAGTTGAAGTCTCCATTTTACATTGGGAGATTAAAAAAACCCATGTCACATGAGTTTTAAGTAATGGAGCCAGGATTTAAAATGAAATCCGTCTGACTCCAAAGCTGGATCCTTAACCACGGTATTAGGAGTAGTTCTCTTTGGGAAGGGTAATACTAAAGACTTCTAAATTTTTCTAATGTCACAGAACACATTCAATCTTTAGATATGCTGCAGTGAAGAATTTCATTTCTAAGAAATGGACTAACTGACTCCGATTTCCCTTTCATGTAAACTAATGATGCAAAATCAGTTTTTGACGTCATGAGTTAATATTTGGAGAAGTTTTTGAATTATATTAAAATATTCCTATGTCTTTTTCACATCAGAAACAAGAACAAACAGGTAAAAGAAGTTCAAAATATAAATCATCGAAAGTAAGCTGTCAGTTTTTCAACTCAGATGCTGTCATCCCTAATAGCTTATATTTATATATATGCATACATGATTTTATAAATACAAAGGACTATCAGATATATCCATTAAACAACTTTGCTCTATACATAATGAGTGATGCTTTCAGATGTGTTTTCTTTGATATTCAGACTATTAAATTTTGATCCTTTATGATATAAAATTATCTAAAATGGGAAAAACTAAAAAAAGTTTTTTGTTTTCTGATCATCTCTTTTCAAAGTAAACTCTCAAAGTGCAAGGATCTTACCTTTTACGTGTTGGGCATTTAATTCATAAGGCATTACATGTGGTAATATGCTGAAAAATAATGGCATGATTGGATTCATTGCTTAAAAATCTGAATTATTTTATGTGTTTGTAATATTCATGTTATAACTGTAAATAATTGTGGTGTATCTTAGAGTTATAATCATATGATTATTATTTATTTCCATTTCACTTTTTAAATTTATTTACAGTTTATTTTTAGTTTGGATTTTGACACAAATATTCTTCTATTTAATTCACTACAAAACTGTAAACTTTTGTCCTAAAGAGTCACATGTGAATTGTGGAGAGGTGACTGGCAGAATATGATATTAATAGGTTATTGACTTGTTAGGTCTTAAAGAGCCAAAGGGAACATCCCTTGCAGCCCCTGCAATGCACTGGAGGTTTGTTTCATTGATTGGTCTGTTTAACCCATCATCTCCAGGCATTTAAACAGTGATATACGCTTGACAAACCTAATATTTCATTTTCTATCTAGGGACCATGGAACAGAAATTAAAGGAAAGAAAGACAAATGGACAGATATACAAGCAGAAAATGATGATAAATGTGAGAGAGAAGGAAGAGAAAAATACAGACCAAAATTTGGATCAGTAAATTCTGGAATCTGTGAATGTACAACCTAACAGCAAATATAATTCCCAGGAGGTGGGTAAGGGAAAGAATTTAACATGGCTATTGTAAGCAAAATTCAGATTTAGACACAGAGCAACCAGAAAACCAAATAAGGTATCAAATAAGCGGTGGCTGGGTTTTTGGTGTGTGTGTGTGTGTGTGTGTGTGTGTGTGTGTGTGTGTGTGTGTGTCTGAGAGAAAGAGAGAGAAGCCATTCTTTAAAGTGTTTTGAATATTTCTGTAAAGAGCAAATTTAGCCTAATCTTTGCTTTTTAAACCTTGAAGGATGTACCATGGTATGAGAAATGCTTTCTTTCTTTAAATTTAGGTTTTTCTTCTCTCACCAACTGGAAAAGGGGATACTTTACAATAGCCTGCCTCAGGTCCCTTGAATCTCTCTCTGGTGTGACAGAGAATGGAGCAAAAGAAAAATTATATATATATATATAAAATATCAAAAACTGGTTATTCTGTGGGACTTGATCTGATTAAAATTCTATCCTTAATACACAGTGTCCCTGGAAACAGAACAGTCACACCCTGCCCTTTCTCAGGAACACAGGATGAGAAGGATGTATCAGCAGAACTGACAACACATTTGAGTAGCTTAATCTTGAGGGAAAGGCAGGATATTGGGAAAGTAAATTCTGAAGAGTGAGCCACATCTTTAATCACACACTTGAGTATCTGGAACGTTCTCAGATAAGTGACTTTTTAGCTTTTAAAGTGTGGGTCCTATTGAAAACATTTAGATTTTATATGCTTCTGTTAACCACAACTATGAAGCCCCAGTATTTAAATCCTGAAAGTACATCAACTCCTGCTGAGCTCTTTTAAGAACTTGAGCGATATCATTCTATCAACAAAGAGTTACTTTC